>NW_012115055.1:7251726-7257719 GCF_000951035.1 Colobus angolensis palliatus | reverse complement strand
AAAAAAAAAAAAAAAAAAAAATTACTCTGGCTGTCTGCACTCAATCTGTGACTTTAAAAGTTTCAGTTTTCCAATTTGCAAAATGAGTAGGATAACAGTACCTACTTCACAGATTCTAGACAGTATTAAATTAATTAATACGTGTAAAATAGCTAGACAATGTCAGATTCATGAGAACTATGAATTTTTTTGTAATTTTATAAAGTACATAAATGGTGTAGTTAGAGAAACAGACGTTTGTATTGCTACTTTGCTATCAACTTGCACCTAGAGCATATATCATCCATCTTAACAGCTTTATAAAATATCTAGGAAATAGAGTTGATAGGATCTATTTTGAAATATGTGGAAAAGTTGCATATAAGAAAGGTGCATCTTAAAATATGGAGAAAAATCTAATTTGCGATTTGTTGAAAAATTATCCTATGAGTCAAATGTTGTCCTATGATTGACAAGATTGACAAATATTTGTGCAGTACAACAAAAAAAGTGAGAAAAGTCTTGGAAAATACTGACAAATTGTATAACACATATTGAACAATTCTTTATAAAGAGTTTCTGAAATATAAATAAGAACAAGACCAACAATCCAGTAAATCATCACAAGATAAACAGCAGTTTCATACAAACATCCACATACACACACAACACAGAGATATGTAAATAGTCCTAATGTACAAAATAATGTTGAATCCTGCTTTTAGTTAGAATTGAGCAAAGTAAAATATTCTAAGATCCCATTAATTATCTATGACATTGACAAAAGTGCAATAGTTTGATAACATATTCTGTCGGGAAATTTGTGGTTAAATGAGTAAATTCATGTGTCCCTTGTCTAAATGCAAAATAATAGAAGCACTGTGAAGAGCGAGATTTGACAGAATCTTCCAAAATGACATAGGCGTTCACATTTTCCACCAGTAAAAGAATTTCAGGAATATATTTCTAACATGCATTTGCAATAATGCATTTAGACATGTACAACAGTTTAGTTCCTGTATATTTCTTATGGAAAATAACTGAAAACAGCTCAAATATACAACAAAAGACAAAGTGAAACCCTCTGTATGCCTTTACTTTAAAAAAAAAAAAAAAAAACCCTGAGTGACCTTGTGCAAGTTAAGTAGCCTCAGACTATATTTATTTGCAAAATTAGTCAGATCAACTCAATAATTAATTTGGTGATTGCAGTGAGCTGAGATCCGGCCATTGCACTCCAGTCTGGGCAAAAGAGCGAAACTACGTCTCAAAAAAAAAAAAAAAAAGACTAATAAAGGCATCAAGTTACCTAAACTATCATAGGCAAAAATCAGCTACATTAGGATTCAGAAAAGGAGGTTCCATTTTTCCTCCATTTAACAGTTCTACTAAAACAGTAATTGCCAATAGGTAAAGCTGGTGGATAAAAATGGATACATTATTGATGAATTCAGAAAGTTTAATGAAGATCATTAGGAGAAATATTAATGTGATGTACTCTAGTTATTCCAATAATTCACATTCAATTTAAAACATTAATATGCTTGAAAATGTTTTTTTTATTCCACATCCCTCTCCTGCCCAGAGCATCACTCAAAAAATAGCCTGTGGGTTGCTGTCGTTGAATTTACAATTTATTTCATCTCTTTATTTTAATCTTATAAGTTAACTTTGGTTGAACACTGTATTTGACTAAGCTAGCCCTATTTAGATTGTTTTAATATTCACATTCATAGGACATTAAAAGCATTGTGTAGCAGAAGTGTACTTAGCTGACACAAGTGAAGAGGGCAAGTAACAGGGCACTGGCTTACGATTTCACTGCACAGCTTCTGATATACGTAATATACACTTAAGATATGTGGAGACACAAGAGAAGAGGCTGAGTGTGCATGGATAATTTCATTTTAGAGAAGCCTATGACAACATAAACTGTGATATTTTAGTAAGCCATACAACTTCTCAAATATATGAAGAAAAAAGAAAGAAAAAAATAAAATGCCATTTTCCAGTGCAAAAACATCTCATCATTTATCAGTTACTAATTTTATTGTGGTTAATTTCAAAAATGAAGTACAGATGCTTAGTAAGAGTCATAATCTTAAGCCACATTTTCATTCATCTTGAATCCAGTATAAATAAACTTCTGTTGACTTGTTGAGGCTATCGTTTGAAGAAAGATTCTAAGAAGTGTCAAATCCTCAAGCATTGCTGAGGCAGAAAGATGTAGAACCAGATGCTAATGTTTTCTTTCCAGTTAACTCCATGACTCTCCCAAAACATTGCTCAGGAATTTTTATAGTTCTTATTACAGAAACTTCTACAATGCATTAAATTCCAAGGAAGAAATGGTAAAATTTGATGTTCATCAACAGTTTTGCCATCCAACGAGTACCTGGAATTTCCTAAACAGATGTGATAATCATTATCATAACTTCTTGCAAGTTTTCTGTTTCCTTTGCTAATTGTATTGTACTTTCTCTCTCTTTCTATACTTATGTCTTGCACCCCTGTATGGATATTAATATAGACAGTCAAAAGTATATGTTAATTTTTAAAGTTAAATTTATTTTTCTTTCTGAGACTCCATAAACATTATAGATGTGTACAGTTTTAGTCATTTTAATATCTGACATTATCTTTGTATGATGTAAAATTTTGTTTAGTTCTAAAAATAGACTTACAGGTCCAATTTTGTTCTATGGTGTTTCAGAATCTTCCTTAAAATACCTTTTTGTCACACATAATATATTTACATAATCAGGCACAACCACTTACATAAAAATGAACATATATAATACAAAGATATTCATAAATATATATAAATTAATATTTGAATATGTAATTTATCTACATATAATAAAACTAGTTATACTAGAAATACTGATTAGCAGACTTAGTGAACAACATTTTATAGGCATCCTTACCTTATCAGTATTTACAGATTCTACTGTGTTAGTTACTAGCTACAAATAATATTGTCTTAAGAATATTTGTTTAGTCATACTCTTAATGATAAAAGTTCACCTTATATGTACATATTTGTCATTGTATATAATGCTTCAATGAACATCGTCAAGCATATATCCCTGCACACTTATTTCACAATTCCAGTTGAATAAATTATTCAAAATTCAAAGTCAAATTATTTGAATTTGTGTGTCATCTTCTTCAAAGCCGTTCCACAAATTTACTAGCACTAGTGTGTATGAAAGAATTCATATTATCTATGCACATTACATTTTAAAAATAATCAAATGAAGGTCATTAAAATATAACTTAATAAAATTAAAATATTCATATGCCACATTAATCAAACAAGAGAGAAGAAAACATAACAAAATATTATTACATAACCTTATTGCCCTATCAGTCATGAAGCAGATCAAAAGCCATTGCTAAGTAATAAGTATTCATATATGTTTATTTTATAAAATAAATATTCTGTTATAAGTTCACATGCTGTCATTACAAGTAGGATATAAAGGAACAGACCACATCCCTATTTTAGGGAAGCAACATAAAGTTAATTAAATGTGTTGCTACTTGCCTAGAGTTACTCTATAAAACTGGGTAGCAGAAAGTAGTGGTTTGAAATCTGAAACATGCATAAGGTTCTTGCATGTTTTAAACTAAGATTAATTAATTTTTCCACAAAAATAAACACTTCTGATATACTGTATTGTGCTATTGAAACTCAAATGAGATATTCCATATGGAAATTTTGTCATAATATTAGATGAGATTATCATTAGGATTTTTAAGACTTTTAAAATTCTCTAATCTAGTCACATTGGTGATAGTCCATGTAATTATCTCACAATTATGAGTACTTCTATGTTTGAATTGCAACTTTGAACTATTTATTTGTCATGTAATAAGATCCATTTTGTATACTTAGATTTACCAAAAATTTTCATTATATCAACTTTGCAAAGGAAAAATGAACAAAATGTTCATCATGATGGCCATAGGTTCTGATGTTTCTGAAACCACTTTCTGGTCTTGTTCTCCAAATAGCTTGGAGTACTTTGTATTCACTTTCTTGTTCACCAGTGCCTTTTACTTCAACATCTGTGTAACTAGCTACCTAATGCAGCTAAGTGACTTATAGACATTAACTTATTCAGACTTATAAAATCCAAAAATTTCTGAAAACCATAATGCAGTTACTTAGTAGAAAACCTGAAGAAAAACAATTTAAGGCTACTTATGTTCTTTATATGTCTCACTTAGTGTGATCATTTATAGCTGCAGAAATGTTAATATGTTGCTATAGGAATAATTCCTAAGATGTTATGCAGGTTGTAAATATTGAATGTCATATGTGCTTGCTTGTTTTTCTGAAAGCCAAAAAATAGTGTAGACTCATGTGATTCAGATGAGGGTTGAGAATATAAAACAGACAACAGAATAATTGTGCAACCATAATTATTAACTATCAAAAAGTTTGATGTAATATAATATGTCTCCAAGCTAACATTCATACTCTCAAATTGAGCTTTTCAACCCAAAGGAGTGAAGGAGATTAGAATTTCAGTGTGAACAAGTTAATGGGAAAGAAATTCACAACAGAATAAAATTCCTAAGAGATCCCCGAAATACTATAATATATAAGTAGCTTGTTTTAATTGTGCAAAGTCAACAGACTTTTTTTCTTCTTTTTATGAAGTTATTCCAAGAAGCTCAGAGATGACTAAAAAGTAAGAATTGGATAACTTATACAATATGCTTTTATTTTTCATTGTGACTAATAAAGAGCTACAATAAATTCCATGCATATTTTTCTACTTTTCTCTCATTATATTTTCTATTGTTACCTAATTGGATTTTTTTTTATGAGAAAACATTTTTTTCCCTCCACATGTGTCTGCCTCCTTCGTGACTGCAAGCCAACTCTAGCAGGTGAGAATAATGAGAAGACAATCTCTTCTCATTCACTCGCTCATCACTCACTGTGTTTCTCCCATTAGTTTCTTAGTTTTGCTCAGTGTCAATTTCACTGATGCCAAAAAAAATCATAGTTCTTTGTTGTCTCCAAACCTGATTATCAGAGCCACATGCTTTATTTCTCATCCCTAATCACATGTAAAAATTTTTTTTTGCCTTTCGTTTTAGTTCATGAGAGAGAGGGAATGCAAAGCCATTGGTTATTTTATATTTGTTTTTAACATGTAGTTAATTTGTTTTGTTTTGCTCTTTGTATAGAAAATGGCTAGTTCTTTTTGAAATAATACTAGCTAAAATATGCATAGCATTTATGTGTAAAACATTTCTGATATTTCATTTAATTTTTAGGGAAAAACAAAAATACTATTTTCTTCCCCGTTCAAGTGAGAAGGAAACTAAAATGTAAAGCAACAAACATGCCGGTGACCACAAAAATAATTAAGCAGTTGAGTACATATTTTATTCAAGCTGATTCCAAACTGGCACTTTTAACTACTTTACTTCATGGCCTCTCAATAGAACAAATATGATTTTAGTGATTGTACAACTAGAAGACGTTTATAAATAGACTATTTTGCTATTGCTGATAATATCATGCTACAGTTAACTAATACAATTTGTAGAAAACATGAAATACTAAAATAATATGAAATTCATATATAATAACTTTAATAAAATTCTCACAATATTGCTTGGTATTTTTTGAATTAGGTGGGTGGGTACAATATTTAATATTTTACATGTCATATTGAGTTTTAAATGAAAAATATTTTAGGACCTGAAGAAATATAAGCCTGTAGAAGTAATATAAGTTGCAGTCTGAGCACTGTGAAATATGGTGAGTTGTAGTGGTTTAGAAAAATGACTCTGGGCTGGGCGCCGTGGCTCACACCTGTAATCCCAGCACTTTGGGAGGCCGAGAAGGGAGGATCACGAGGTCAGGAGATCGAGACCATCTGGCTAACATGGTGAAACCCCGTCTCTACTAAAAGTACAAAAAATTAGCCAGGCGTGGTGGCGGGCGCCTGTAGTCCCAGCTACTCGGGAGGCTGAGGCAGGAGAAT
>NW_012115055.1:7216272-7251676 GCF_000951035.1 Colobus angolensis palliatus | reverse complement strand
AAAAAAAAAAAAAAAAAAAAATTACTCTGGCTGTCTGCACTCAATCTGTGACTTTAAAAGTTTCAGTTTTCCAATTTGCAAAATGAGTAGGATAACAGTACCTACTTCACAGATTCTAGACAGTATTAAATTAATTAATACGTGTAAAATAGCTAGACAATGTCAGATTCATGAGAACTATGAATTTTTTTGTAATTTTATAAAGTACATAAATGGTGTAGTTAGAGAAACAGACGTTTGTATTGCTACTTTGCTATCAACTTGCACCTAGAGCATATATCATCCATCTTAACAGCTTTATAAAATATCTAGGAAATAGAGTTGATAGGATCTATTTTGAAATATGTGGAAAAGTTGCATATAAGAAAGGTGCATCTTAAAATATGGAGAAAAATCTAATTTGCGATTTGTTGAAAAATTATCCTATGAGTCAAATGTTGTCCTATGATTGACAAGATTGACAAATATTTGTGCAGTACAACAAAAAAAGTGAGAAAAGTCTTGGAAAATACTGACAAATTGTATAACACATATTGAACAATTCTTTATAAAGAGTTTCTGAAATATAAATAAGAACAAGACCAACAATCCAGTAAATCATCACAAGATAAACAGCAGTTTCATACAAACATCCACATACACACACAACACAGAGATATGTAAATAGTCCTAATGTACAAAATAATGTTGAATCCTGCTTTTAGTTAGAATTGAGCAAAGTAAAATATTCTAAGATCCCATTAATTATCTATGACATTGACAAAAGTGCAATAGTTTGATAACATATTCTGTCGGGAAATTTGTGGTTAAATGAGTAAATTCATGTGTCCCTTGTCTAAATGCAAAATAATAGAAGCACTGTGAAGAGCGAGATTTGACAGAATCTTCCAAAATGACATAGGCGTTCACATTTTCCACCAGTAAAAGAATTTCAGGAATATATTTCTAACATGCATTTGCAATAATGCATTTAGACATGTACAACAGTTTAGTTCCTGTATATTTCTTATGGAAAATAACTGAAAACAGCTCAAATATACAACAAAAGACAAAGTGAAACCCTCTGTATGCCTTTACTTTAAAAAAAAAAAAAAAAAACCCTGAGTGACCTTGTGCAAGTTAAGTAGCCTCAGACTATATTTATTTGCAAAATTAGTCAGATCAACTCAATAATTAATTTGGTGATTGCAGTGAGCTGAGATTGCGCTACTGCGCTCTAGCCTGGGTGATGGAGCCAGACCCTGCCAACAACAGCAACAACAAACCTATATAGATTAATTTCCAGTAGATAATAATATGCTGTTTCCTATTTAAAACATTGAATTACTTTAATAATACAATCTTATAATTTATTTTTAAGTGTGGTTAACAGTTTTGCATATAAAAGATACAATGTTGAAATATAGCCACCAAACCCTTCTAATAGTAATTAATTGAAACAAGATTTGGCACTAGTTCTGCTAGTTGATTAGAGACTCTAGTCACATAAACTTTTTTCTGTTGCAGTTTCCTTCCCTCTAATTCAGTAATAATGGTAGTAACTGATAAATCTACCACATATTTTCTGTGAGGACTAAGTGAGTTCATTTAAGTGAAGTGCTGAAAACATTGCCTGATGCACAGTAAACAATATGTTAATTATTATTATTTTCATTGATAAATAATAGTTGTTAAAAACAAGCCCTCCTGTGAGACTGTAATGAATTCACTCTCTCCAGTCTTAGTCATCTGACCTAAAGAAATCAAGACCTACTTCAAACTGTATGTTTTAAAAAAATAGTTTCCAAACTTTGCAATTCACTGTTATCCTTGTCCTTTATTGGCCAGGAGACACTCACTTTTATCTCTTGCCTCCTCCTAACTGTCCTGCAAAAGCACTTTTCTGATAACATGGAAGCAATTCAATTTCTTCTCCAAGGACTTGTAAAGAATCACTGTATGTTCACTAAATTTTCACTTAGAGAAAATGGTAGAGATTGTTCAGCCCTAACACTAATAATTCAACAATTTTCCCATTTAATGACACTGTTACTTATTATCTCTGATGCCAAACTCCTACACTCATTCATTATAGTAACAAATGAGTGCAATGACTTGGTCAAGTTAATGAGAGTAAAGCTTTAAAATCTCCCTTGTTATTTATCACAAGAATTCTGGTGCTTTTGGATTCAGAAGCAAAACTACTGCCACCCTGATGTCTTGGTTAGCACATGACCTCATGTCTTGCCTCCTAATGAGTAACTCTCTGCTGCCACTACACTCTGCCACAACCTCCCACTCCACCATTTTTCTGTCCTGCCATCACTAATACTGGGTAGAGGCCAAGATTTCTCAGTGAAGCTTTAAACAGCTTTTCCTCCAAGAGTATTGTGGGTTGTTTAATTCCCGTTATAGCCTTCAGTGGCACCTTAGAGATAGCTCTGCTACCTAATCTCCCCACCTTAAGGAGAGGAGTAAAAGAATAAACAGGAATTACTAAGTCGCACACTTTTCCTCCACTGATAAAGTTTAATTACATATGTTCCCAAGGGGTTAGCCACAATGAGTAGCTCATTTGTCTCCATAGAAGCATTACACCTTAATTTTAAGTCTCCTTCTCAGAATACGATTTATAAAATTTTATAAAATTGCATTCTTTTTGTAACTTTTATGTATCTTTTGTAAAATTATGTACATTATAGTTTTTATTTTCATTAAAATTTGTATTTTGATTTTATTATAATAAAAATACATATTCATAATGTAAATATTAACTATTCTTTACGATCCCTTTTAGCATTGACAATGCCTCAATGTTAAAGATAAATGTCTTTATTTCTTTTTTAAAAATTTAAAATATCATTATGGATGCATAATAGTTTTATGTATTTATGGAGTAGATGTGATATTGTGATGTAGGCATCATTGTATAATGATAAAATAAGTGTAATTGGGATATCAATCACCTCAAACATTTACCATTTTTGTGTGTGTTAGGAAGATTAGGAACATTCCAATTTCACTCTTTTGGTTATTTTAAAATATACAATGTATTATTGTTAACTATAGTTGTCATATTGTGCTACCAAGGAATAGATCTTATTCGTTGTAGCTAACTATATTTTTGGCCTATTAACCATCATCACTTTATCCTCTCCTCCCCACTACTCTTCCTAGCTTCTGGTAACTAACATGTCATTCTCTCTCTGAATTCAATTTTTTTTTTTTTCAGCTCCCACTAAAGAGTGAGAACATGTGAGATTTGTCTCTCTGTACCTAGCTTTCAGCTCCATACAGTGTTTTAATATTTTTATGGCTGAATAATGTGGCATTGTGTACATGCACTACCTTTTCTTTATTCATTCACTCACTGATGGACACTTAACTTGATTCTATATCTTAGCTATTGTGACTAGTGCTGCGATAAATATGGGAACGCAGACATCTTTTTGATATCCTGGCTTCCTTTCTTTTGGATACATACTCAACAGTGGGATTGCTGGATCATATGTAGATCTATTTATAGTTTTTTGAGGAAATCCCATACTGTTTACCATAGTGACTATATTAATTTACATTCACCAGCAGTATATGAGGAGAAATAATTTTACTTTCTGCACATCCTCACCAACATAAATTATTGCTTGTCTTTGGATAAAGGTAATTTTAACTGGGTTGAGATAATATCTCATTATACTTTTGATTTGCATTTTTCTGATCATTAATGTTGAGCATTTTTTAAATATATGTGTTGACTACTTGCATGTTTTCTTTTGAGAAGTGTCGATTTAGACTTTTTGCCAATTTTTAATTAGATTTTTTTTTTCCTGTTGGGTTGTTTGAGCTCTTTATATATTCTGGTGATAAATGCCTTGTTAAATAGGCAGTCCACAAATATTTTCTCCCATTCTGTGGGTTATCTCTCGACTTTGTTGTTTGTTTCCTTTGCTGTGCAGAAGCTTTTTAGCTTGATGTGATCCCATTTGTCTATTTTTGCTTTGGTTGCCTGTGCTTCTAAGTTCGTATTAAAAAGTTGTTTTTAAGACCAAAGTCCTGTAGTATTTCCCCAATGTTTTCTTCTAATAGTTTCACTTTCAAGTCTTAGGTGGAGGCCTTAAATCCATTTGATTACATTTTTGTACATAATGAGAGATAGGGGTCTAGTTACATTCTTCTGCATATGGATATCTAGTTTTCCAGTACATTTATTGAAGAGAATGACAATTCCCCAATGTATAATTTTTACACCTTTGCCATAAATAAGTTGTCTGTAAATGCATGGATTCATTTCTGGGTTATCTATTCTGTTTGAAAGGTTGTTATATAATAAAAAGGGATAAATTCAGCAAGAAGATATAACAATTGTAATAGCTATGCATTCAATACTGGAGCACCATAATGATTTTATCATTATACAATGATGCCTACATCACAATATCACATCTACTCCATAAATACATACAACTGTTGTGTATCCATAATGATATTTTAAATTTTTAAAAAAGAAATATAAAGCAAATATTATTAGAGCTAAAAAGAGATATACAGTATATTACAATAAAAGCAGGGGGCTTCAACACCCCACTTTAATCACTGGATGTATCATCCTTATAGAAAATCAACAAAAAACAGTGGACTTAATGTATGATATAGACCAAATGGACCTAATAGAAATTTGCAGAATATTTTATCCAACAGCTGCAGAATATACATTCTTCTTCTCAGCATTCTCAAAAGATAGAACATTCACAAAATTAGGCCACGAAAGAAATCTTAAGAAATTCAAAAATATTAAAATCATGTCAAATATCTTCTCTCACCACAACAGAATAAAACTAGAAATCAGTAACAAGGGGAAATTTGGAAATTTTGCAAAGAAATGGAAATTAAACAATACGTTCTTGAATGAAAATTGGGCTAATGAAGAAATTAGCAAGAAAATGAAAAATGTTTTAAACAAATGAAAATAGAAACACAGCATGCCAAAACTTATGATATACAATAACAGCAGTACTAAGAGGGAAGTTTATAGCAATAAACACCTATGTAAAAAAAAGTTTTAAAGAACTTCAAATAAATATTCTAACTATGTATCTTTAAAAACTATAAATGCAAGAAAAAAATCAAATCCAAAATTAGTAGAAGAAAAAAATAATAAATATCAGAGGATAAATAAATAAAATTGAGACTAATACAAAAGATCTGCAAAATGAAAAGTTTTTTTCTAAAAGATAAACAAAATCAACAAACTTTGAGCCAGACTAAAGGAAAAAGGAGAGAAGGACCAAATAATTAAACCAGCGATGAAAAAAAGAGACATTATAACTGATAACCTGGGAATTCAAAGGATTATTAGAGACTATTGCAGCAACTTTTTTTTTTTTAAATGAAGTTTCACTCTTGTTGCTCAGGCTGGAGTGCAATGGTGTGATCTCGGCTAACCACAACCTCCACCTCCTGGGTTCAAGTGATTCTCCTGCCTCAGCCTCCTGAATTGCTGAGATTACTGGCACCCGCCACCACGCCCAGCTAATTTTTTAATTTTAAGTAGAGGTGGGATTTCGCCATGTTGATCAGGCTGGTCTTGAACTTCTGACCTCAGGTGATCCACCTGCCTCAGCCTCCCAAAGTGGAGGGGATTACAAGCATGAGCCACTGCACCTGGCCTACGGCAACTATTAATATATACCAATAAATTGGAAAATCTGATATAAAAGAATAAATTTCTAGACATATTCAACCTGCCAAGATTGACTCATGAAGAAATCCAAAACATGAATAAACCAATAACAAGTAATGAGATAGAAGTAAAATGGGAGATATCCCTGAGGGACAGGACATACGAGAGGAGTGTGGCTCACCTCTTTGATTGCTCCACAGTGCAAACTCCTAGAGGGAGCATGCAGTCAGGCAGATGCAGAGGCAAAGGTGAGTGCTTTGGGCTCTCAGTCCTCTGGTAGCTTCTAGGGGTGGGTGTCTGCGACTCCTTAAGCCCAAGCGGGCATGTGTTGAAGTGTGCTCCTTTAGCTTTACTGTCTGCAGACAGCTTGGATTTTAATCGGCTCAATGGATCCTGCCTTATCTCAAGGGCAGTGTACCAGTGTGACATCCTTATGTACCCTGAGGTCTTTCCCAATGTCCCAAAAGAATCAGATCATGTTCAGGGTCAAAGGATGAGTTCAGGGTTTTACTGAGTGGTAGAGGTGGTCCTCAGTGAGATGGATGGAGAGCCAGAAGGAGTGAGGGAATGGGAAGGTGGCCTTCCCCTGGAGTTGGGCCACCCAGCAGCTGACTCTTTTCTGACCGTCCATGGGTGAACTCTCCTTAGTTCCCAGACATCCCTCCTATTTTCTCTTTCTCTGCAGCATCTTTCCATTGTCGTTGATTTGCTCGTCTACTGGTTCGCTGATCTGCTGGTCTGCTTGCCTCCTCTTCTCCTCACTTGTGGGTCTCATCTGGAGCTTGGGAATCAGAGTTTATATAGGAAAGGATAGGGTGTGTGGTGGGCCAAAATGCAACTTTTTGGGTGTGAAAACAGAAATGCCTGTCCTCATTTAGAGCCACGAGTCTTCAGGCATGAGGGTGGGGCCTTTGCCAAAGAACTGCCCTCTTCTACCCAGTATTTCCCTGTCTCGGTTACTGTAAGAAGCAATGATAAAAAGTTTTCATTTAAAGAAAATTGTAGGACCTGGTAGCTTCACTGCTGAATTCTACCAAACATTCAAAGAACTAATGCTCATCCTACTCAAACTATTAAAAAATGAGGAGGAGGAAATACTTCCAAACACATCCTACCAGGCCAGTATTACCCTTATATGACAACAAGACAATGACTAAAAGCAGAAAACAAATAAATATACCTCTGAGGAACATAGCTGCAAAAATTCTCAACACAACACTAGGAAATGAATTCAACACATTAAAATGATCATTCATCATGATCAAGTGAGTTTCATCCCACGGATGCAAGCATGGTTCAACATATGCAAAGCAATAAATGTGATACAACATATCAACAGAATGAAGGACCACAACCTTATGACCATTTCAATTGATGCTGAAAGAAAGCATTCAATAAAATTCAACAGTTCTTCATGATTAAAAACTCTCAAAAAACTGGGTGTGGAAGCAATATACCTCAACACAATAAAAGTCATAGATGACAAATCCACAGCTAGTATTGTACTAAACAGGGAAAAACTGAAGACTTTCCCCTAAGATCTAGAATAAGACAATGATGCCTACTTTTGCCACTTTTATTCAACATAGTGTGGGAGGACCTAGCGAGAGCAACTAGGCAACAGAAAGAAATCAAGCATATCCAAACTGCAGAAGAGTAAGCCAAATGATCCTTTTTAAAATATCTTCATTTCAGACATAAACCACAATATTTGAATGGGATATGCAATTAAAAAAATGTATAGATAGTTTTGTTCAGAAGTTGTCATACGTATAAAAGTAAATAAGAAGTAACAAATGAGTTGTGAGTGTGTAACAAAGCACAGTTTAAAGAGAGGATAAAACATGTAGGTGTACCTAAGTAATACCCAGGCTTGTAGGTATTATTTCTAGAGGTGAAAATATTTAAAAGTCCAATATTAATATCAGTGCTTTCTATTTTATAAATAATCATTGCATGTCATTTCCTAAAGGCAATTGTTGATACTGAAAATTCCAAGGCTGCATAGAAATTATATTATTGATAGGGATAAGAAATTAATTAAGGCCCATGTGTTTTAATTTTCTCAGCAGTGAATGAAAATAGTGATAATGAGTCTATCTTACATAGTTACCTTGAGGACTACATAATTTATCAAAATCTTTAGGAACCACAGAGTATCATATAACATAAATATAGGCCAAGAAGTTATTTTAATTCCTCTTTTAAATTTGCAAATGGGTAAAGTCAAGCACAGATAGCTTTATTTATATTTTTAATTCAAAATAATAATAATAAGTACTATAGATAACGTGAACCTCTGAAAAGCACTCTTTTGTGACAACCAGACTGTACAATGTCATGATTCATTGATTCACTTTAGAATAGTATATTTCAAATATATACGACGTAAATAAGACATTTAGTTTAGTTGATACATAATTTTTAGTTCTCCAGATAAAGTTGGGACTGCCAAAAAAAAAAAAAAACTAATGAAAAATGTAGCTTATTATGTTTTCCTAAAATGGGATCTTCTTCCCCACTAAATTTGACAAATATATATTTTTGAATTTACTTGCAAATTTCTAGTCTAAGAATATTTTGGTTATTCATGCGTACAAAGGAAATATTTTGAACAGTTTTACTCTAAGTTTTCTTGTCTCCATTTCAGTTGAAATAGATGCTACAGGCATGGCCAACTGGGGTTTTGAATAATGTTTCTTCAGCTGCCAAATTGCTGCATATAAACTTGATTGAGACCGATTTAGATTTGGATTCTGACTGACTACACTGAATGCGAGGAATGAAATTAAACGGAAAATTACAGTTCATTCTAGTTCATTCCAGCGGGAACAAGCACTGTTATAGATATTTGTGGTCTTGCTACTTGCAGCTTCAAGTAAATCAAGTGTTCACATTGGCCCATGTGAAAAATCCTCTTTGTAGTCTGACAACTTTCACATGTCTAAGGAAACAGAATAGATAAAATATAAATTCACAGGAATAATCCAGAACAGAGTCATTATCCAAACCTCTCTTCAGAATGGCAGGGAAAAAATGATGCAAAAAGAAGATAGTAAAAATGAAAGAATAATTTAGGCATTAAGTAATTTCATCAACGTTCATGTGGATCAATTTAATGTTTGTTCAAATTTCATTGTTGTTTTATCTGCTGACAGTCTTTAATATATGTTAAGTACTAGAAAACGAGAAAGTGAAATAAAAATACATCTACTTTCTTGTAACAAGGGTTTGGTTTTACTTTTGGGGTAAAACACTTTAGAGCAAGTTAGTTTTGCTGTGATATATATTAACATAAGTCAAAAAACAAAGGGACATAAAATGCTATATAGTTGGAGACATTTTGTCCCAATCCTGTGCTGACATACACTCTTCTCCTAAATTTCCCATAAAATAACTAAAGTTATTATAATATATATTCCAAAATTGTTTAAAGAAATTTATGTGATCTCATCGGAAAGGAAAAATAGCCTAATACAATCATTCAACAATGTATACACTAACATAACATCATATTGTACTCCATAAATATATAGAAGTATTATTTTTCTCAGATAAAATATAGTTTGTGAAAACAAACCTACTTTTTGTAGTCTCTTACAAAAACAACCAGATTTTCTTAGGGCAAATGTGGATATGTTGCTTCAAACCCCACTTTTTTCACGTTAGTATATTATATATACTCTTCTGTAATTTGTTGTCATTGTTGTTTTAATCAGTCTATCTTTCATTACTTTATGTCAATACACAGAGAGCTCCCTAAGTTTTTAAGATGCAGTATTCTTCATTGTGTAAGTATAACATATTTTATTTTTATTCGTTGAATCTCATATTGCAGCATTGTGAAGCATCTTTTGCTATTATAAATAATGTTGCAATGAAGAGATCTATACATACATGATTATGTATATGTGCACTTATACCTACAGGATATGTTTTTAATGGTGGGTTTGTGATTCAATGGATAAATTCATGTTTAATATTGGTAGCTATTTCTAAGTTTGTTTCCACAATGGTTGTTTCATTTATACTCAAAACAGTAAAATAGGAATGTCTATTTCCTTACAACCCGGTCAATGGATTCTATTATTGTTAATTAAATATTTATCACAATTTTTATCACTTATTATTAGTGTCTTTTTTTTTTTTTTTTTTGAGATGGAGTTTCACTCTTGTTGCAATGGCATGATCTCAGCTTACTGCAACCTCCACCTCCCTGGTTCAAGCGATTCACCTGCCTCAACCTCCCGAGTAGCTGGGATTACAGGCATGCACCACCACCCCCGGCTAATTTTGTATTTTTAGTAGAGACGGGGTTTCTCCATGTTGGTCAGGCTGGTCTCAAACTCCAGACCTCAGGTGATCCACCCACGTTGGCCTCCCAAAGTGCTGGGATTACAGCCATGAGCCACTGCACCTGGCTTAGTATTTTTTTTTTTAAGATAAAACAATGGCTATCTTTAAGAACAGTTATACCTGTGATTACACCTCTAGAGGAATAAGCCTCAAGAGTGTCACTCTCTGCCTATATTGAATATCAGTGTGTGGTTCTAGCTTCAAAGTGTCCTTTTTTTTAATGGCCTCTAAATAATATCTCTCTCCTGGTTTTGGTCATTTTCCCAAGAAAGATTCCCTGGGACATTGGTGCTCATGCATGCAAATCATCTGAGTATCTCAATATGTGTAGAATCCCAGGGTTTATATACCAATTAACCGAAATAGATACTGGAAATCTTAATTTTGTGTAGGCAGGCCAGATGATTAATTTGTAGATATTCCATAAATATACCTTGAGGGATACTTTTTTGAGCAATCATTAAATTAGCAACTGATTCTGTAATATTGCAAAACAATATTTATTTTTAATGGTTTCAAATTAAAGATTTGGTTGTTGTCTCTTTCACACAAAATTCAAGATAAAGAGTGGCATAAATGGTATCATTCTCTGAAAATTTGCCACTAAATCTATACTTACCTGAAATAGATTAAACTTTTCAGGATGTTGCAGGTGTCAAGAGATCCCACATCTACATGTATTGCCAACACTTTGTATTATGTACCGATCACAGGTTTTATTCTTTCTTTTCTTCTAATCAATCTACATTCTTAATTATGTCTCTAAGTCTGATTAGAACTAATGATTAAGTGTTTAGCTTAGGAGATCAATAAGATGTGCTGCAGTCTCGATTCATTTACCCACAGTATATTCCAGCCTCTGTTATACATCCTTTGAGGTTAGTTTTCAGAATGACAGATTTCTGAATATTACTGAATGGTTACATATGTGGGATGGCAGAGAGCATAGTGTCATCTGTGTGCAGATCAATGTTCCATAGAAGTAAGGATATCACCGTCAATTCAATGACATGGTCATAAGATCCCAAGTATTTGTAGAGAAGAGCAAGCTTTTATATGATCTAGAACATGATGTATTCACCCAGCAATGCATTATACGAGAGTTTTCATCATAACAATTATTTTGTTCAACATATGTTCAACCAATATGTCATCTTCTGTTTTATTTCTTTACATTACCTTCAATTGACATGCAATTTAAGTATCATTTATTGGCATGCAATTGAACACGATGTAAAGAAATAAAACAGAAGATGATATTTTGGTCAAACATAGAAAAATGTACCTTGTAATGAAGAAGAGAAGAAGGAAAACTCTCGTTATATGTTGAGCACTTGTTATATGCCCAGCCCTATGATAGGTGCTTTAGTAGTATAGTTATTAATTTCAAGCACTGGGAGTATTAGTACAATTAAGATTTGGAGAGTGCAATGTTTCAGTTATACAAGATGAATTAATCCTAAAATTCTACTGTACAGTGTAGTGCCTGTAGTTAACAATGCTATAATTGTATGTTTAAAAAAATGCTAGCAGAGTAGATACATTAACTATTCTAATCACAAAAATAATTAATAAGAAGGCATAGATTGTGTTTTATGGAGGGTGTTTACTTGCCTCTATACTAATCAAGTTGTATATATTGAATATATAGAGTCTTATTTATATCAAATATACATCAATAAAGTGATTAAAATATTTTTGTTACATGAATAAGAAGGTGTATATAACTTTTAAGTGACATTGTTTGGATTTGATTAAAACTCTGAAGCCTAGGCTAGTTAATATTTTGGCTTGTAATTATTATTTTTTATCAATCTTTTGAAAAACAATTCTAGTTTGTTCATTTTTTTCCTCAAAGTTATCTGAAAAATGTTTTAATTTCAGACCAAGCATTCAACACAACAATTGCATTTCCAGCATTAATGTTCAAAGAATCAAACTCTCCATGTATTCTCTTCTTAGAAATATGCCACAAGGCATGCCGAATTATAATGGCAGTGTCTGTTAAATGTATAATGAAAAATACAAACATTTAATAAGACAAAACTTTAAAGTTGTTAGAACATTTTTAGCTTTAGGCAATTTACTTGGAAACTTGCTGTGTATTTATTAGATGGTGAGGTGAGCTTGACATCAGAACAGAGATATTTGTGGAGTTTCTAAGCAAAATCGGGGTCGATACTCCTACCCAGTGGCTTGTTCTGCCGCTCTCTCTCACTACTGGAGGAAACTGAATCTTTGTGGATTTCTTCACAGGTATAGTGGAAACATCGCACATTTAGTTTTATCCTCTACATAGATAATTCAAACTATATATATATATGTGTATATATATATATATGTGTATATATATATGTGTGTATATATATATATGTGTATATATATGTGTATATATATGTGTGTATATATATATGTGTGTGTATATATATACATACACATGTATATATATATGTGTATATATATATACATGTGTATGTATGTGTATATATATATATATACACACACACACAAGTTAATGAGCACAAGATTTATAATAAAGATAAATGTAGAGGGAGAATGAAGAAGAGAAAATAGGGAATGACCACATGGTGATTAAGTTATCTTATTGTCTTTGTTCTAACATTTGGTAATATGGCACCTTTTAAATTAATAGCTCAATAGACACATACATACATACATACATACATGCACATATACACATGTACATATACACATAAAATCTTACACAATGCAATGATGGGTATAAGCACAGGATTTTAATCCAATGTTGTGAACATATAATCTCTTAAATAAAAGTAAGTAAAAAACAAGAAAGAAAAGGTCAAATTTTAGCTAACAAAAGGTAATTGTGACACACTCCTTGAATAAATTTGCGTCAAGTCACTGCTAGAAAACTATCATTTTTAATTCCAGGCTTCCCAAACTACCTAGCAAACACTGATAAATTATTGCTGTATTTTCAGATTGCTAACAATTTCTGTGGCATCCAGTTTGCCTGATTTATTATTTTTACAGGTTAACTTATCTCCAAGTTCTTTGGATAAAAGTGCATATGAATGCTGTAGGACCAACAGGTCATATATATACCTGCCATGCAGTGAAACACCAATACACCGAGACAGAATGATCTGTAGCAGAGAAAGAGTTTAATGATCGCAGGACACCTAGGGAGGAGATGGGAAGAGACCTTCAAATTCATTTCCCCAAGGATTTCTGGGCCACGATTTTTTTTTTTTTCCATTGGTTGCTTTCAAAATATGTTATTTTTTATTTTATTTTATTTTGTTTTTTTATTATACTTTAAATTCTAGGGTACATGTGCATAATGTGCAGGTTTATTACATATGTATACTTGTGCCATGTTGGTGTGCTGCACCCATCAACTCGTCAGCACCCATCAACTCATCATTTATATCAGGTATCAATTTTTTAAAACAGGATCATAGAATGAAAGGGGCTGGAAAATTGAGGTCATTGATTCGTTAGGGTAAGGAGGATGAAATCATCAAGATGTTGAAACTGCATTATTTGTTCCATCAGCTCCTACTGGGGTCCTTCAGGCCAGCTGGCATCAATGAGGTCCTTCAGATGAGTTGTTGTCCACAGAGTCCTTCAGACCAGCTGACATCAGCAGTTTCGCTGGGATGCAGGACGTGAAAGAATCTCTCAAAGGGGAAACTTAACATTTCATAAAGTACACATTTTTATCTACAGAACAGTTAAGAAGAACTATAATCTTATGACAGGGTCTGCACGATTCTGAGGCAATAGGCACTGAACAACTATGAGGGAGTGAGTTAGAGAGTAAGCTGACCTAATGATCAATTTTCCCTAATGTGCTGCAAGCTTGGTTTATTTTTGTTTCTACCCCTCCCTTCTTTCCTGGTTAATGGTTAATTTTACAAAGTTTATAAAGACAGTTTTATTAGTACTCCCAGATACTCTTCTGAAATAGATCACTAAAAGAACTAGTCAGCAATACAAAGAGAGAGAAAAAAAGAGGGTTGGAGAAGCAGATAATGTCACTGTCAGTAACTGTAACCAGATGTGAAGATGTATGGCTTTCCTCATTCTGGAGGCAGGACTATCTCTACTGAGAATATTCATGCATCAGAATATCAGGATTTATTATTAACATTTTCTCCTTATTTAGATTTTATGACTATCAATCAATTACTGAAAAATATGTCAACATCTAAAACAAATCCATCCTCAGTGGAGAAAATATATTATTCAGTTGAGAAAAGTAAGTTGCCTTCTCATTGCAAAATAATAAATTGACATTTGAACTAACTGGCATCTGAGGGTTAAGTTATCCCTGAGAAACTGATTCATTTCCAGTGTGCTGGTAAAAGCTCATTCCTGCCCCAACTCTTCTTAACGAAATTGGAGACATTTTTGCCAAGTAAAGTTGTCCTGTGACACTTCCTGGTCGACAGCCAACTTATTTCTCCTGATGACACTTCAACTTCCCCTGCTCATCCTATTCACACTTCAACAGGTTCTACTTGATTGAAGTACCCCCTCAAGCCTGCACAAATGGAGATAACTCTCTTAATTAGACTTCTCAGCATGTGCCTGAAAAATCTTCTGTGAAGTCACCAATCACAAACCTACAAAGAAAAGCAGAATCAGAGAATGCCTGCTAGTAACTTTTTCTGAGACCCCTCTCAACTTCCCTGCCTCCTGTCTTCTTTTAGTTTGCCTGTCTGGCTAGCCTATGTAATTTCAAACTCAAATCTTGTCTCATCTTAGACTTGATAAAAGCAGTCTCAGACAAGCACGTATGAAATAGTAAAGACTGTGTTTTTGCTTTCAAGTATAACTCCAACATTTGCTAGTACTTCAATTAGCAGAAAATTTTGTTACTTATAGCTTGTTTTTCAAGTTCATAAAGTAATCACTAAACATGTGGAGTGAATTGGTCAAACTCTACTCTTCTATGTTATAATAAACATCTTAACATATAAGAAAACAATTACTTTCACTAATTAAATTAATGAGGACTTTTTAAGGGGTAAATATATAGATAAATTGATATAAAACTTCTTGTGCCCATATCCGTTATGTTACTGAAAATTATTACTAGTCCATCATGTTGATATGGCGTAAACATTTAGGGTTACACAGATTTTATTTTAAAGAAAAGTAATGTGTATATGTTTAAAAATCTTCAGTATTTATGGATTCTGTATTTGCAAATGTGCCAATTTTATAAATTTAACATTTCTGTGTAACCCCAAAATCAACACACCTGGTGCTTTTGCCATCATTCATGGATATGCGGATTGCACTGAACAATTTTAGTCACCTGACACACGTTCCCAGCTGAAGCCAAAGGAGACAAGGCTCTACCTTTTTGTTTTAGTCCTCATACTGTAAATAAGGGTCCTTTTAAAGTATATTTAGGATTACATTTTTTGCATTTTTGTGATTTTGTTGGTGATTTTCCTGTTTACAGTGGACTCTGAGTATAGTGCTGAAGTGTAATCTACTTTTCCTAAGCTCAGAATGGCTGTGATATGCCTTAAGGGGAAATGCTTTAGTTAAATAAGCTACATTGAGGTATGAGATATAACGCTGTTGGCCAGTTCCATGTTAATGAATCAACAATATCTATTAAATAAGATGCCTTTTTTTTTTTTTTTTTTTGAGACAGAGTCTCACTCTGTCTCCCAGGCTGGAGTGCAGGCCGGATCTCAGCTCACTGCAAGCTCCGCCTCTCGGGTTTCCGCCATTCTCCTGCCTCAGCCTCCCGAGTAGCTGGAACTACAGGTGCCTGCCACCTCGCCCAGCTAGTTTTTTTGTTTTTCTTGTTTTTTGTTTTTTTTTTCAGTAGAGACGGGGTTTCACCGTGTTAGCCAGGATGGTCTCGATCTCCTGACCTCGTGATCCACCCGTCTCGGCCTCCCAAAGTGTTGGGATTACAGACTTGAGCCACCGCGCTCGGCCAATAAGATGCCTTTTAAAAGAAATACACATTAAACAATGTTATGCATTGATTGGTTGACAAAGGTGTTGTCATGGGTGTCTCACAGGAGCCTTAACCTGTATTCCAGCCAGGAGCACTCTTCAGTATTTACTCCTTCAGTATTCAGCCAGATTTGTAGAACATAACTGACGGGAATAACTTGAATCCTCTGTAAAGACACACATGACTCAAGAGTTGAATATAGCTTACTTTAATTAGACAGATTTTATTTGTATTAATATGTTTTGTTTCCATCCACTAAGTACTTTATCTTCTATTTTCTAAATACATGTAGAAATTATTTGCAGAATTTACCTAATTAACAATAGATCATTTAATCAATAAAAAGTAGGGAAATAAAATATATCAATATAATAGAGCAAATGTAAACTACTTCTTCTAGAATTTGTTTATGGATGGTTTTCCAATTACAGAGAACCTGCTCCTTTTCAGTTTTGTAAATTTATTCCCTCTGACCGCAGCTGATTGTACCAAGAGAAAAAAAAAAAATCTCATTCAAGAAAGACAAAAAGGGAATGATACATAGAATGAAACAAAATCACATGGATGCCGAAGCACTAAACTGAGTGTTTGAATTTGGCTGGTATCTCTAAAGCAATGTTCAATTTAGAAACAAACTGAGTAAGACTAAACTTATGACACTCCTCATACTTAGATTATGTGATATTTTTCTGCACATTTATAATAAACTACAAGTTTAGTTATTCTAATATATACAGATGTATAATCTATCAAAAATTTTGGCTCTGCACCAGATGTCTTTAGATTTAAAAGTCTTAACAAGATTTGGGTATTGCACGATGTGATATTTAAAGTCTAATAAAAATGATTATGAATTTTTTATTTAAGAATTTTAAAAAAACAAACAGTATTTTGATCATTTGGCCTTCAGGAAAAGCAAAAATATGAAATAATTTTAAAAGAGGATAAAAATAATACTATTATGCAGCTTGAATTATTTTTACTATTTACTATCAGATTATGTGCTGTCAGATACTATCTGAGCTTCAGCATCTCAAATATGAAATGAAAGAGGAAATGAATTCCCTACTTATACCAAAATATTGACATTGCCTATAATTAAATAAGAGAAGTATGATATAATTGCATGATTTTGAAAGCGTTTAGTTGGTATTTCCAGTAGCTTCCCGTTGAATATGTAACTTACTGTAATTGATGAGAAACTGAGTTGTTCATATATTCATCTTACTCACCTTAGAAAGGTAATTGTGTGTAGTGGAAAGAAAATAGACATAGGCTAGTGTACTTAGGAGTTTAATACATGGACATCTGACCCTGGCGAGTTATTTCAAGTCTGATTCAGAATTCTTGTTTCTATGATGTACCAAACAGAGCTAATTCTTATTATATGCACACCTTTCACATATTTTAATAAACTTCCTCTCCAATTTTCAGCTGGACCAATTTAATGTATTGTAAATAAATACATATTTGTAGCCTCTCATTTTAAGAGAGGTCATTATAATAGTAAGTTCAGGCTAATAATATATAAGTAAAAGTATTTTGTTGCAGTTTAAACTTTATTAAAATTTCAGTACACACACTTTCTCATTCATACTTTCTCCTTATTTCTGTCTGAAATTAGAAACTAGACCACAGGGTCTCTAGGAGATTCAGAGTTCTGCTTTCAGAGCCACTAGTCAAGAAAGAAGGAGTCATCCTTCCACTGAGAGTATTGCTCTCTTGGGAGGACTTAAGTCACCTTCACCAAGATCCCACCACGTTTTCATAGCACCCTGTGGGTAGAAAGCCCCAGCCTCTTGATTCAACACTGGACAACTCTAAAAGCTATGATGGCTGCAGAGCTCCTTGTACTGTGAGAAGAGACCTTGTTGTAACAGCATTGCAGCCAGATTTATCCTCTGTTCCGTGCTGCTTCCTCTCCTTCCTACTAAGACATATATCCTAAGAGTAAATGCTAATCAATCTCTTTGACACCAATCTTTATCTGCAAGTTGATTCCAGGAAAACCCAACTGGCAAGATGTTAACTGTCAGAATGATGTCACCCATCAAGCTCAAGAAATGGAACCTAAGTTGCTAAGAACTTTATGTGGTAGAAATGTTATAGCAGTCCTGGGAGAAAAATAAAACGTATCTTGTTTGCATCTTTTTATTACAAAGCTCTATTACTCACAAGCAAACATAATCTGAAAAAGTTAATAATCATTTAACATTGTTTTAAAATATTTCAAAGACTAACATTTCCAGCTTACATAATACAGTGTTTGGGGTGGATATAGAAAATGATCAGTGAAAATTCCCATTCTTATATCTGTATATTCTTTCTTATATTGCTGTCCATTGAATAATTTTTTGAACATTAGTTATAATTTTAATATATCTAATTTTGTAATAAACCTGAGTAATTTAAGGGATTTATTTTTTCTTTACCTGGAATCATATTTTTCATTTTTATACACATCAAGCAAATGTATTTGTGAATAGTTTTTAATAAAATTTATAAAGATGGAATAACTTGATTTTTAAACCAATAAGTTAAATATAAATAATATGAACTGTGAGTTCTAATAACTTGATTTTAAACCATGCCTCTGTCACTTATGAATTGTGTGACTTTTGGCATACTGCATAAACTATAAATCTACATTTCTTCACCGGTAAGAGTAGTAAGACAGTTACTTTCCATTAAGGTGTTGTCATGAGTGTTGAGGTAGATCTCATACACAGACCTTTTATATACATATACACTTCATATAAAAAAGCTTTAATTGTCACCATTTCAATGTCATACCATTCTCAACTTTATTTATTGGTACTAATTTCTGGAATATAAAAAATTATTTTCTAATCAAAATTTTAACAACTTTTTCCAACTTTAGAACTTTTGTCAAACATACATTATTGACAAAAGTTCTAAAGTGATTTTGTATACATTATAACACAGCATGCTTAATATTTATTGAATCCATCATGAAGCTTTAAAGAATGGTCCAATTACTACATTTATGAGCATCAGTTGCATATCTAATTTCCTAAATTAGTGTTTTAAAGTATTACTTGTTTCTTAAAGATTCTTTCTCTATTAACGAGATTTCAGGGAATCAAACTAAAAAAAAAAAGACTCAGTGTTAAAAAGTTAGAAGACCAGAACTGGGAAAGCAATATCAAATGGAAATATCATTAAGATTGAAATAGGTCGGTTTATTGAGACTAACGGCTTTTGTTAAAAGTTAATAAAAGATATGTATACATTTTAAATTAGATGCAGATGTATTTTTAACCTGTGTATTCCAGACAAGAAAGAAAATACATTGAGGAATAAGTTGGCCAACATTTAAAAACAGGACAGCCACATCCTCAGAGTTGGAAAGCACTCTGAGCCCTAATCGTGAATTCGATCCCAGTGTCGAAAAACATAAGTTTATTTGAAGGCTTTTTCCTTCTCATTTCATATTCCTGCCTTTAAAAAATTGTATTGAATGACGCTGATATTGCATAAAGCAGATAGCAACAAGAAGAGTGTAAAATAATAGTTTCTACTATTCTCAATGATCTGATAATTGTCTTTGAAATAGTTTAGTGTCAAATTTAATTGTTTTTCTGTGTTAATACATGTAACTTTCGGGGAAGTCAAGCAATAGTATACAACAATTTGAACAGAGGAAAGTTAACATGTAAATAATTAATAACTACAGGTTAAATGTGAATTAGTTAAAAGAACACCAATGAATAAAAGAATATCAAATATAGGGAAGAACCACTCTCTTGAGGGCTGAAACAGAGGAAACAAAGGAAAACAAATGAAAAAGCTACTTCAATTCCAATCAGAATCCAAATTTCAGACTTTGTTGAAGAGTTTCTAGCCTTGAGTTACTGAATGGGAAAGTCCACTGAGGTACCGTAAGTTAGGACAACCAAGTAGTGAACAATCCTCTGTTGTGCTGGTTAAATTAACTGAAAACCTTGTGCGGAGATGCTTAGGAAAGCCTAAGGACATTCTTGCCTTCTGACGTAGCAGTGCAACTTGCCATGAACTCAGGAAAACACATTGGGAAGCCGTTTCCTGAGGAGATGTTGAAACAGGATAGGGGTGAGTGACTATGAACATTCTCCACATGGCAGTCATGACAGATGAGAAAGGAGAATGCAAGCACAATGGAATCAAGGAGACAAGCCACCTTCTCCTTCGAGGAACTTCCAATACCTTCTACCTGTAAATTTTAAGATTGTGCAAGGTATCATGGGAAAAATGTTTAGAGAGCCAAACTATATTATTGCACTGCAAGCAATGAAATATGAATATGTAGTTCTAATTCAATAAATTGATAACCAGCACAGTTCAATGACATGAAATATGATATGCTTGAAATTAAAACAAAGTGTGACATTAAAATACCTCTGCAAACAAATTACTCTCTCTTTTTAATTTTAACGTTACCTTTGCCCCCTGATTATTATATTGGTTGTTAGGATATTAGTTATATTAGTAAATTAGCATAACATCAGATAGAGATCCTCTTGAATTTCAGTGATTGACCATCCTAAGTACTGCTTGCTAAAATTTAGAACTCCTTACGTTTGGGCTGGGCGTGGCAGGTCAGGCCTGTAATCCCAGCAATTTTGGAGGTCAAGGCAAGGTGGATCACTTGAGGCCAGGATATCAAGACTAGCTTGAGTGACATGGTGAAATCGCATCTCTACAAATATAGAAAAGTTAGCCAGATGTGGTGGTGCGTGCCTGTGACCCCAGCTACTCAGGAGGCTGAGGTGGGAGGATCGCTTGGACAATCCAGGATCATGCCACTATGCCACTACACTCTGGCCTGGGGGACAGAGTAAGATGTGAGACCCTGATTCCAAAATATCAAAACAAAAAATAACTCCTCTATATTCTGTGAAGATTCTGTAATGTCATCAGCTAACTTCAAATCATATGTGTGAGCTTTTAAATTAATAGGATACTGTATTTCAGTGATAATCTTGACAACATTCATAGTACTACAATAGAATGTAATGTACTCAAAAATAAATATTTGCAATTCAGTTAAGACTAAACAATGTTATAAACATATGTAAATATGTAGTTGTGTGTCTGTCTAATACTCAACATGGCAATGAATGCTATAGTTGTACATTTTAAAAATACTATTTCTCTATGGAATAAATTCTGTAAGGCTGGTATTTCATTTCTGTGTATACCATTGTGGTATTTGAGGGTTTCAATGTGTCCAAAGATTTTTATTTTTAGTACTCTTAAGTAGGAGAAAATGGAGATAATGTTGCTAATAATAAAACTCAATTTTTCTTATCAATTATGAATTTTAACTTAGTCTTTAAGGCATGGCAAAATGAAACTGGGTTAATATTTGTCTCAGAGAAAAGTAGGACATGTGAAGCAACAACCTCACTTTGCTCCAAAATTAATAAAATATTACACTGCTTCACACTCTCACATATATTTTATTTATGAATAATTTTATGAAATCATATATTATAAATTAGGTACACATTCAAGTAATTTATTAAATATTTTATTTTCAAATTATGAAACACCTGCTGATGCTTTTTAAGTATGAAGCTGAGAATTTAATAGCATCATTTAAATGGTAAGACATGGTTTGCAGAACAATTCATTTACTTCTCAGATGGATGTTTTTCCATGTACCTCCACTGGAGTTAGACACACAGACAAGCCTGAGGAAATAGCTGGTTAGATTTATTTACACTCCACAGCAGGGTGACTCGAGTAGAAACAGAGTTCCATCTAACTTTGAAACTTCCAAGCTGACAACACACACACGTACACGTAAACACATTTCCAAAAACGAAACACACGTACACATAAACACATTTCCAAAAACGAAACAAAGGCTGCTTCAAAATAAGAGTAAAACAGCCAGGATATTAAGTGTTTTGCTTGAACTCTAATAAAATCACTTCTTAGATTAATATTTTAAGAGGAAATTGGGTCTTTATCACTTATTATTAAGTAAGCAGTAGCTAACTTCAGGATTTGCAATGATTTACTTTAATCTCTACATTTCTTTATATTTGGTCTGTTTTTGACAAAAACAAACACACAATGAAACAAAAAAAAACTCTGAAATCCTTCATGAAAAGAATACTCTAGTTTAATTAGGTAAATAATACTCCTTCTAATGTAAAGCAATGCTTCTAATGAAAATAATTTATGTACTCTAATATCCGATATGTCATAAAATTACAAACCATTTACATATTGAAAAATAATAAAGTGATATTTAATGTTGTTATACAAGTTTTAAGGTAGATATTTATTATATTAAAACTAAATAATGGACAAAATAATTAAGATGTAGCAATGTAGAAATCAAATGTCTGCTTTTAACCCAAAGCCTTCTCAGAATCCCTAAGGCATATACATGCAAGAAGGGTAAGACTAATTGTTACGATGAGAAGGAATAACTGTCTGATTTGTTCACCAAAATCTCAAATGGAAACACTGTTGTGGTGATACTATTAAGATTTTTTTGAGCATGAAGTAGGGTTAGTACGGTGAGTTTATGAAAAGAATGTCTGGAATTCTACTTGATTCTCGCACTGAAACATTGACATTAGTTTTCATGTCCAAGTTTTGCTTACTGTGGACTAAGGTACCCAAATGAGAGGAGCTTTGCTTAAACGTGATTTTTAAAACGCAGGTAGTAGGGAGAATAGAGGTTGCATTACCCTAAGTAAGTGAAAGTTGTCAAAACTAACATAGAAATAGATTTAATAAAAAGAAGAATTGGCCTGGCACGGTGGCTCACGCCTGTAATCCCAGCACTTTGGGAGGCCGAGGGGGGTGGATCACGAGGTCAGGAGATCGAGACCACCCTGGCTAACACGGTGAAACACTCTCTACTAACAATACAAAAAATTAGCCAGGTGTAGTGGCGGGCGCCTGCAGTCCCAGCTACTCGGGAGGCTGAGGCAGGGGAATGGCGTGAACCTGGGAGAGGGAGCTTGCAGTGAGCCGAGATCGGGCCACTGCACCAGCCTGGGAGACAGTGAGGCTCCGTCTCAAAAAAATAAATAAATAAAATAAAAAATAAGAATCATCTAGTCTTACGGCAAGGTTAAAAGCCACCTAACTGCTTCTATTAATGTATTCATCATTCTTCACATTAAAATTAATTTCTGAAATAAATGCTAACCTTCCAGGTAAGGGACCTGGAACAAGAGCAAGAAGACAAATAATGAGAAGGTAAAAGTTCCCTGATATTCACACTACAGAATTCCAGAAAAAAGTAAAATATATATATGTCCACATACATATATATATCTCCCCTCACTGACAGGTATAAAATGATTTAAAAATGGGCCAATCCAGTCTCTGAAAATACTTCATTATCCAATCAATTTCAGGAAAAAAGTTACAGGACACCTTTTTACAAATGAAAATATACAAAGCACTTCTAATTTTTTTATTAACGTAAATGATGGAATGATTATAAGCAATTAAGGTAAATGGTCCTTGATATAACAGAATCAACATATAAAAATAATGAATTCTTGAAAAAATTTTGTATCCCAAATAAGATTAAAAAGAATGTATACATATATATGTGCGTTATTTATACAAAATATATAATATATATAGCATATATACATATACTTTATATATGTATATTATATATAATATATAAAAAAGAGGAAATATGGATCAGAATATTATTTCACAAGAAAAACACAATTACTGAACTTGAAAATATAGCACTAATAGTTAATATACTTACCAACACTGTGATAGAGACACCAGGATCAGCTCTAGCACTCTTCCATAATTCAAAATAAAAGGATTCCCAAACTAATATTGATGAGCAAACATAATAAGAAAGTTGTAAAGCAGTTTTTTGAAATCCATATAGTAGAAATTATAGAAGAGAAGTAAATGTAAGTAATAAAAACAACAATACAGTGAAGAGCAGAAAATAAATTTCCTATGCTAAGTAAATATATACTTTATGTGAAGGCGTTTTACGGGGTATTAAACAAAATCAACAAATGGAAAATAAATTAGCAACTAGATATCTCCTAATAAAATTTCAGAATGCCAACATTAAAATAGATATTTCAAAAGTTGAATAAAGGATGTGGAAGACAAAAATATCAGAATGACCTCAGGCTCCTCTGTCATGATAATAACACAGAGAAGTCAAATTTGTACCATGGCAAGACAGAAAGAGATGTAGGTATCATTTTGGTTCACAAGAAGTAGAAATTAATTATTCATTTATATCATGGCCCAATTTTCAACTCATCAAAAAAATTCTTGGAATTTTACTGAAAAAAAGGAATATATTTGATTGAAAAGTTATTTCCTGACATTATGCTAGATATTCATTTATTTTATTTTATAAGTTTTTGTTTTATGGCTTCTCCAACTAAAATATGAGTATCATGTGAGTATATACTCTGTAATTCAACATCCAGACTAATTTCTTTTATGTAATAGTTACTCAACAGATCATTGTTAAGTGAATTAATCAACTTTTAGATATGTAAATGTTTATAAGTTGTATGGTATAATTTCCTCAATTTATAATCATATAAACATATGTAAATGTTTATAAATTGAGTACATTATATCCTACAAACTAACAATAGAATTTTAAGCATAGAACAAATGCATTATAAAAATGTGGCAATGTATAGATCAACAGAACTTAAAATTAATATTTACAAAAGATTTGGATTCCAGGAAGATGGAATTGATATGTTTCTTCTCTTTCTTTCAGTAAGTACAAATATAAAAACTAGAGAGAGCATGTCAAAAATACATAAGAAGGTTCTAAAAAGTTGGAAAGAAGACTTGATGACCCCCAAAAAGACATGATGCTGAATTCACTAAGGTTTCCTTTTTTTCCCACAAAAATTCAGATTTTGACTTGAAGAAACTGACAACACAAATACCATAGCAAGCTCTCCCACCCCCTACAGACTCACCTGTATCTAGTCGAAACATCAAGAAGAGTGCAGCTAGTATAACAGACAACTTCCAGAAAATAACCAATCTCCTACATCTAAACAACATGGAAAAACAATAAAAACAAACAACAAAAAAAATTAACCTAAATCCCACACATGCAAGCAAAACCTGAGTGGGGAGCCTGAGTTTCACCCCACTGTGACAAGGCACCCCAACATCCCTGAAGTGATCTCAAAGAAGGTCAGTTTGGAAGCCAGAATATAATTATTGTGCTATCCCTCTCTCCACTGGCGTAGTGTCAGAAGAGTGTCAGAATATAGGGGAGAGTCAGCTTTGACACAGCTTGTCCCACATGGTGTCAGTGTGAACTAAGTTAAACTCACACCTACCCAACAATAAAGAAGATGGTAGCTTGTTGCCTGTCAAATAACTTACAGTGGAGAACCTGAACTTGTACTTTCACCTATCAGTAACGAAGCAGAACCTTCCTCATTTACCTGCTAACCAGTGTCAGAAAATGTCAGCTATAAGAGGAGATTAAGATTCCAGGTCACATGACAGTGTATAAAAAAATCCATATTTCAAAATAAAGTATTCATTATACCAACAATCAAGAAGATCTCATCCCAAATTAAGGAAGTCATCCAATAGATACCAGTACCAAAATGGTAGAATTATCTGACAAAATTTTGAAACAGCCATGATAAAGAAGCTTCAGTGAGCAATTATGGGCATGACTGAAAGAAGTGAAAAATAAAATTGGAAGTGTTAGGAAAGAAATAGAAAGTCTTTACAAACAATAGAAGATACAACAAATGAAAGAAATGAAAATACACTAAATTCAGATTATGGGCTCAATAATAACAAAATGGAGAGGACAAGAAAAAAATCAGCAGTTAAAAAAAAGAACAATAGTTATTACTGAATCTGTGCAACATTATTTTTTCAGAAAAGTCCCTGAAAAAATAAAGAGGCATTCAGGGAACTGTGGAAGTATAACATAAAATCTAATTTTTTGTGGTTGAAAAACAGAAAGGGTAGAACAATGAGTGGGGCAAAAAATGTATTCTAAGAAATACTGGCGGAAATTTTCCCAAATTTGGCAAGATACATAAATAAAAGTATAGATTCAAGAACCAGACTAAGGTCTACCAGAATAACCTCAAAGAAATCCATGCCAATACACTTCATAATTAAGCTTCTATAAACTATAATCAAACTGTTTTGAAAGCAGCCAGGTTCAAGTGATATCACAGAAAAAATTAGAAAGGCAGGAGGTTTCTTACCCAAAACCATGAGTTCAGATGGAAGTGGCAAAATATTTTTCAGATGTTGAAAGAACAGAATTGTTAACTCAAAATCCTATGTAATAGTATCCACTTAGCCATGGTTTGGCTTTCTGTGGCTTTGATTGTCAGTCATGGTTCAAAAATGGTAAATGGAAATTCCATTAAAATCATTAATACGTTTTAAATTGTGTGCCATTCTTAGTAGTGTGATACAATCTTATGCTGTCATGCTCTGTCCTACCTGGATATACTAACTTGAGAAAATTTCATATCCTCAGAAATATTAGGATTTTGAGCCAGATTATTCTTATTGCAGAGGGCATTCTTGTGCCTTAAAGGAAGTTTTGGAGCATCCCTGGTCTCTATTCTCTAGTTGCCTGTAGTTGCCCTACTCCAATCAAAGCAATTTCAGTCAAAATAACTCAAGATATTGCAGAATGTTCTGTGTATGGTAGGGGGGAAATAACTCCCATAGAGAAGCACTGATTAGATATTAAATAATATATTGACATCCCACTTTGAAAATTAAATATTCAAATTGCCTACAAACATGATTACCTCACCTTTCCTTTCTTTAAATGATTGAATTTTATACTTTTCATATGCTTTTCTAAGTTACCTTTCAATTTTTAATAGTATCCATGAGATTCCATCTTTTGATGTATTCATTTATAAAATCCTATTTATAGATTACTCATCATGTGTGACTCTCATGTTCCCCTCAACTTAATATTTCTTCTAGTCTATTTAAAAAAATCTCTCAGGTATGCATTTACTTTTAAATTATCAAGATAGGTCATAGTTACACTGTATTCCATAAAGTTATGAAAAATACTACAGTAAGGTTGCAAAACCAGATTAACTAAAGAGGCAAGGCCATCAACAGAAATAAATGAGAACTCATGTCATATAATTGGAAATAATACTAAACTGGATAGTGCATGACTGATACTGTTCTTCATAGAGGTTGTACTACCTTACATTTCCTCCAAGAATGAATACGTGTTTTCTTTTCACCCCATCTCACCAGCATCTATTATTTTTTGCTTTTGAACAAATGTCACTCTGACTGGTGTAAGATGGCATCTCATTGTAGTTTTAGTTATTTTCGAATGATTAGTGATGTTGAGGTTTTTTATCGTTTTCTTGGCCATTTTTATGTCTTCTTTTGAAAATGTTCATATCCTTTGCCCACTACTTTTTTAATCTTAATAAATATTTTATATTTAATTGTTGTGGGTAGATAGTAGGTGTACATATTTATGAGGTACATGAGACTTGATACAGGCACATGATGCATAATAGTCACATCAGGGTAAATAAAATATCCATCACCTCAAGCATTTATCCTTTGTGTTACTAAAAATCCAATTCTACTCTTTTAGTTATTTTTAAACATATGCTAACTTATTGTTGACTATAGTCACCCTGATGTGCTATCAAATACTAGATCTTGGTCATTCTTTGTATTTTTTGTACTCTTACCATCCACACTTGTCCTCAACTACCCTTCCCAGCCTCTGGTAACCAGCACTCTATTCTCCATCCCCGTGAGTTCAATTGTTTTACTTTATAACTCCCCACCATAAGTGAGAAAAATGAAGTTGATCTTTCTATGCCTGGCTCATTTCAATTAAAATAATGATCTCCAGTTTCCTTCTTGTTGTCCTGCAACAGGACAGGATCTCATTCTTTTTTATGGCTGAATAGTACTCCATTGTGTATAGGTAGTATGTTTTATTTATGGATGGTCTGCTGATGGACCCTTAGGTTGCTTCCATCTCTGCCCACTTTTCAATGAATTTATTTTTATCTTGAGTTGTTTCAGATCCTTGTAAACTCTGGATATTAGTCCTTTGCTGAATGCATAGTTTGCAAATATGTTCTACTTTATGCGGATTTTCTGCTCAATCTATGGATTTTTTTTTGATGTGCAGGAGATTTTTAGTTTAATTAAGTCCCATTTAACAGTTTTTTAGATTTTTTTTTTTTTTAAGTCTTACTCATGAATTTTCTGCCAAGGCCAATGTTCAGAAGAATTTTTCTCTTTTGTTAAGATTTTCTTCTCAAGAAAATAGGGATAGAAGAAACATATCATACAAAGGATTGTGCTTTCTTATACATCAACTCTTTTAAATGTTTTATTTTTGGCCCCTTTCATATTTTGAGGATGACTTTATTTTACAAAGATCTTTCATTCAGAGACTCTAACTGCTTTCATGAGTTAGAAAGCAGTGAATAAGAGACTTTCATGAATAAGAGACTCAAACTTATTCATGAGAGAATAAGGTTTTCTTTTTCATTAAGGTAATACAAATTACATGTATTTTATCTGTAGCTTGTGATACTTTTCCATTATTGGAAGCTATTTGTATAACTATTGCATTTCAAATTGAAAAAAATGCTTTTTATACAGCATACCTTTATCCTAATTTGTTTTGTTTTGAATTTTAACAACAATCCTGGCTCATTTTCAGTTTGGTCTTTTCTGTTTTTTTTGTTTTTAAATTCTAAACTTTCTCTTTAATTTGAATATTAATGTTGGACCGAAGTTGCGTTTTGTTTTCTCAAAAAGAACAAATGATGAGCATTTTTTTTGAATCTCTTTGTCTATTAAGGTCATTAAATTACCTATGCAATTTTATTAATAGAATACATGAAATTAAATAATATTTTCAAAATATATTGACATCCAAATTATTACGGTCCTTTTTTTATTATCTTTTACTAAACAGAATTACTGATGAAAAGTCTGATATTAGTCTGATTTCTTGCCTTTGTAACTGACCCAATTCTCTCGCTCTTTCTCTCTCTGTCTCTCTCTCACATACATACAAAACACAATATTGTAAAATCCAACCTCATAGACACTTACTTTGTGGTGTACTTTTAGGGAGTCATTACATTTTCCTAACTTTCTGATGGTGGCGGCGGCCCACATAGAGCAGCTGCCGTGTCTGGATAGGCTGGCCGGAGCTGCCCACTCCGCAGAGCAGGTGGGGGCCGGAAACAGATGATCTCAGCAGAAGCCCCACGCCCTACCGAGTTAGTGGAGTGGGAGCCCACGCTGTCGCATGCAGCTGCAGCCTCTCAACGGTGATTCCACACCTGGGCATCCCTGCGCTTTCAGGGAACCGGGAAGCCCCCTGCTTCCTGCAGGCTCAGAAGTGCCTGCTCCGGCTCCCTGGCATCTCCCCCTTTCCGGCACCAGCTTCTTGGTGGAGCAAAACTGTGGATATGTCCTTATAGCCAAGTCTGGACACTGTCACAACCTGGCCGAGTGTATGTGTTTTCGGGGCATCGCTGACATGCCAGCCACCTGCTGCTTCGACCGCCTCTGGAAACTGCTTCTGAGGCTGAAACTTCGGGCATCAAAAGGCATGGGAGGTAGATAACGGGGCTGAGGGCAGCTCGGCGCGGGCCTGCATGTGCCTCTTGACATGGACAGTCTGGGTGCAGTGGACAGCATGTTGATGACAGCAGGAGGCAGATAGGTTCCTAGGCAAGAAGGGGTGTGTTCCCGGTGAGGCCCAATCTTCAAGCCTGGGATGGCCTGAAGCCGGAAGGTCAGCCTCCTAGTTCTGGTCACGACTCAGATTGAGAACAACTTTGATGCCTTTCAGCCAATCAAGTGGTGCTTTTTCCGGGACCACCCATGGCCCAATCAGCACACACTTCCTCCATTCTGAGCCCATTAAAAAAACCCTGGGCTCGGCCAGACTCACACTCTTTGGGACAACCCTACCCATTTCGGGTCCCTTTTCTGCTGAGGATGGTTCTGTCACTCAATAAAGCTCCTCTTCTCCTTGCTCACCCTCCAATTGTCCATGTAACCTCATTCTTCCTGGAAAAGAGGGTAAGAACTTAGAACCTGCAGAATGGCGGAATCAAAAGTAGCTGTAACACTTTCCTGGATGGTTCACCAAGCTGTGTGTGTGTGTGTGTGTTGTGGTGACACTCTCTCAGACTGCAGGAATGAAGTGTGTGAACCTTTCTCGGGGCCTAGACCTCAGGATTCCTCAAGCCAGAGCTGTAACACTATAGCCCTCTCGCCCCCTGAGTCTTCCCACGTGATGAGAAGCAGTGGTGGGGCTGGGCCAGCCCGGGAGCCATGGACCAGAGCAGAGTGGCATGGCTGAAAGAGCTATAACACAAATGGGCTGAAACACAGCCCCCTGAAATATGCGCCGCCCACCGTGATGCAGGAGATGAGACAGAGAGAAGAGCTGTGGCACTTCTGGGATCCCAGACCTCAAGGTTCCATGAGCCAAGGCTGTGACATACTGTAACACCTCTTTGGGGCTCTGGGACTCCTGGCGGACCTCCAAGCTTTCAGCCACCAACGCATTCCCCTCGTCCAGACGCTGGTGCCTGCAGCAGAAGTCCAGCGCAGTACGCCTGGTCCAGCCACAGCCTTGAAAGCAGCTGGTGCCTGTGCCGGCGCCCGGAGTTGCCCGCCCCCGGCAGCCACCGGCACACCTAGCTGTGCGCAGTGGCTTGACCCCTCGCTTGCTTGCTCACACATCCTTCACTGCTCCACACCTGGCTCGCCTTTGGCAGGCATGGGATTCACACATCTCATGAAGTTTTGTGAGGCTGGTTGGGTGAGCCAATGCAGCCTGCGGGGCCAAGTGAGCCGAATGAGCCCAGCCGGCAGTAGCAAAACTCAAGCAGAGGCGCCGCTAGCAACAAAGGTTTCTGGCTGGCAAAGCAACACCTGAAGGAGCCTGTAACACAGAATACTTTTAATATATGATTAGTCTGGAAATTTCACGTTCTACATTTTCTCTCTTCTCTCAGAATCTCTTGTCAAATATTGGGCCCTTTGGGTTGATAGGCTTTTATCTATTTGTAATTCACCGTAACTGAAGCGTTATACTTGATGTAAGTCCCCAAAAGATTAAATATCATCCTACTGATTGCTTCATCAGGAGACCCATTTTCTGATCAATATTGTGATTAAAATCATTGATGCTATTAATGGCAGAAAAGGTTGTTGCCTATATTTATACATTTATTTGGAAGTTACGTATTTTGTTTGGGGCACATTCTTTATGTTCTTTAGGAATGCATAGTGATGACACTGACTGTTATATATTTTTATACATTTTCTGCTAACTGTTCCTCGATGATGAAGTGTTATTCTCATTTATACTGATTTTTTTTACATGCTGTTATCCTTGGTTATTATTCATATTAAAATGCATAATAGATTGTTTTTCTAGAAAGAATTTGTGGTATTCCTGTCCTGGTTTATGTGTTTGTATATATAATCAAGTAGATGTCTGGGTGTGTGTGTACATATTTGATAATCTGTTTCACTAACAGGTCTTTAAAAAGAAAAAAAATGACTTGTGTAAATATTGCCATCAGGCTGTCTTTGCTTAATGGTAAGGAAAAACTTATTTTTGGAAATAAACAAGAACAAGCTAACCCTGGACAACCAGGATTCACAACTGAATCCCTGATTGACACCAGGCAATTCATTCAGATCCTCTATTGGTCAGCCCTCAGATTTTTCCTGGGGTTAATCTTTATGATACTCTCTGTATTGAGATGAAATAATTCAAGAGCTGAATGGTAGAGTGCTTTCATAACTATCCCTGTAATTAATGAGCTTGTTTTCATCCTGAGTTTCACATGCTCTTCATGCTGACACCATGCTTGGAAAAACCCCAGTGGTCTGGCTGGAAAATTGACTCCCACTATCAACACTGTCTAATATTGAACCTGTATTGGAATGACGCTAAACTCTTTCATCCTCTGACATCTCTTTTTTTAATATCTCAGCTTTGGTGGGTTCGTTTCCTTTCGTGTCACTTTATTTTCATATTAATAAGATCTATTGAAGGAGGAGGGAGAAAAATAAAAATGCCTATTTCACTATCTTGCTGGTGAATCAAATAAATATGTCCTGAGTACTGAGTTTGCAAAAGCTTCACACTGATATCTGTAAGTGTAATATTGTCTCCTGCTTTTCAGGAGAAAAATAGTTATTAAAAGATTTGCCAGAATCTGTAATATTTTTAAAAACTGGATTATTTTCAGTTATATTGGACATACAATAATTTGTGTGTTTAAATCAAAGTCTGATCTAAAATTGTCTAATCTTTTTTAATGTACTTAGTAAATGTAAATCAGTGATGATCACAAAAGAGAAATACACTACTATGACAGCAATATTAAGACATATATATGTATATATGACCGTATATACTCAAGTGAGATCAATATTGGACATGACTAATGGATACGGTAAGGTCAGTTCACACGTCTCATGATGTTTTTTGAAACTTAAGGAAAGTGCACTTGACATACCGTATCATTGGGTTAATTACATTCCGTCATGCTTCAAATTTATTCATTATAATTTAAGACTTACAACATTTATTTTAAGAGTTTATTACAACTCACCTTGATGGTGTGTAAGTGCTGTGTCATTTTCTGCTTACCATTTTTTAAAATCATATGCTATCGTACTTATTTGATGATCATTCTAAGTTCTCAGTGAAGGGATACATCTCATATCTCTAACATTACATATTATCAAGTTTTTAATAGTATTTTACCTGATATGTATTTGACATTGAGAAATTATCTTCCATTATTAACTGGGTAGTTAATGAACAGTATTGACTTTTTCTTTCTGATTTTTCTAATTAAGAAGAAAGCACGGAATACACTCTTAAGATCAAATTTAATCATTTCCTGTTGGAGGCTTTATTTCTTTTATGTCTTTGAGATTCACTGTGACGTTTTACTTTATTCTCACTCCTAGCACATAAGATTTCGTCTGCTATTGTATTTGCCTTTTGTTGGATAGCAAAATAAAATAAATTATGGTGATCCTAAAAATTCAACAAAATGAATGTTTTGACTATTCAGCTTCAAAAATTTGGTAAGTGCAAAATCAATACATGATTTAGGAATATAATGTGATATCATTTCTAGACAGATTTTTCAAAATAAATCGTCCTATTAATGCAGGGCTGTATCTCTTAAGAGTCCCTATATTAATTTTAATTTTTATGGTACTTTCCTAAATTACATTCCTGGTGAGGAAAGGGATAGCAGCTAGTCTGTAACCTTGGGAGAACACAAAATTAAGAATCAGTAAAATGATTCCATAAAAATACTCATGAAACATTTGACATCCTCCTTATGATGTCTTTTAACAGAAGAAACATATTCTGTCTGTGTTGCTTATGGTCCAAAATTTGAAATTTATGATATATGGCTGATGACTACTGAAGAATGTCAGATACAGCATTATTGGACAAAAAGTGTGGAGATATTTTCTGACTGAAATAGGTCCCTTTTTGAAGGCGATGCTTCTTTGTGTATCACTTAGATACATCATATGCTGGATCTCAGTCTGGGTGCACTCTAAAACAGCTAAGAACCGAAGAGCTGTCTCAAACTTTATGTTTCACCTGTGTCTTTTGATCTCTTCTGTCTTTTGATTTATTGGTAAAAGGTAATAATGACTAAGATCTCCAGTTTCTGTGAGTCTGATTTGATGACCCAGCTACAGGTGTGCTGTGTCAGTGGCATTCATCTATTTTCAAAAAGGGGTTCCTTAGTAAGAAAATTACAAATGTGGTTTTGTATTAAAAAAGCAAGAAATCGATCTCCATAATTACAAGATAAGATTTCTTTTGTCAACATCTAGTGCTGTTTGTATTTGAAATTCAACAAGGCAAAGACCCTGCGAGGTTTGAAGGCGAATAACTTGTTCAATACTGCGTGTGTTGACAATGTCCCTTGTAGATCAATTAGATATGAGACTTTATTTAGAATTTGTAAAATCTCTGAATTCACTACAGTTGTTCTTCAAATCCATAAGTTTAGTTATTAATCTGAAATTTCCTGTAGAAATCAGTTTGCAAAACTTTGTGAAAATGTGTACAAGAAACCCATGGGATTAATACCTTCAACAAAGAGGAGAAAAATGTTTTCATTTTTTAACATAAAGCATTGTGCTTATAAAACTTTGAATTATATTGTATATAGCTGCAGAATTGCCATTAATATCCTGAATCTATAACTTCAATATTTAATATTATATTAATATTTTAACATAGATACAGTAAAATCAAATAGACATTAGAGGGTAAAGATTTCAGAATTTTGATTCTGTGTGTTAGAGTAGGTAACATTGTTGTTCTAATGGTCATATAATACAGTGGGAGAAAACAAGGGAAAACTTATACAATAGAATATAGTGTAGTGTAGGAATCAGCATCATGAAGAAAAACCATGAAAACACATTAACATTTTTAATACCTTAATTTATCTTTTAGGAAAAATTAGTTATAGTAGTATAACTATATAGTATATAGTATAGTGTAAATTCATTGTAATTTTTTTTTAAAATGAGAGAAAAGGTTTTACTATTTAAGTGGTATACCAAAGACCTCGCAGGGTCTTTTCCTTGTTGAATTTCAAATACAAAAAGCACTAGATATTGACTAAAGGAATTTTATCTTGCTGTCATTATGGAGATCAATTTCTTGTTTTTCAATACGAAACCACATTGTAAATTTCTTACTAAGAAACCACTTTTTGAAAATAGAATATATTATATATACAGTATATAGTATACTATATACTATATATACTGTACTATATAGTATATGGAGATCAATTTCTTGTTTTTCAATACGAAACCACATTGTAAATTTCTTACTAAGAAACCACTTTTTGAAAATACTATATATTATATATACAGTATATATTAATATACATTAATATATTACATAATTTGAAAAAAGGAACAGAAATGGGGAACATAAATTATAAAATATATAGTGTGCTATGCTACATAATGTCTGTGTTTTGAAATTCTTTGTTTAAAAATTTATAATTTTTAAAACAATTTTTAAGGCCAGGAATGGTGTCTCATGTCTGCAATCCCAGCACTTCGAGAAGCCTAAGCGGGAAGATAGTCACTTGAGGCCAGGAGTTCCAGAACAGCCTATGTAACACAGCAAGCCCCCATCTCTACAAAATAAAATATACATATTAGCTGAGCATCATTGGCCTCACAGGTAGCTGTAGTCCCAGCTATCTGGGAGGCTGAGGCAGGAGGATCACTTGAGCCCAGGAAGTCAAGGCTGCAGTGAGCTATTACCCCCCACTGTACTCCAGCCTGGGCAACAGAGTGAGGCCCTA
>NW_012115055.1:7161596-7216222 GCF_000951035.1 Colobus angolensis palliatus | reverse complement strand
ATATATAATAAAATATATCTACTGAAGTATATAGTATAGTATAAACACTCTAAACTACATACTAGTTTATAATATAGTATAAGCACTCTGAAACAGCTAAGAACCCAAGATCTGTGTATATATCTATATATATAGTTATATGTAACTATATATAGCATGTAACTATGTCTAATATATCATATATAGTATATATAACTATATATAGTGTATAACTATATAGTATCGATCACGCATCATTTATAACTATATTGTATAAATCATGCATCTACATAGTATAGATCATGCATCATTACTATCAATATTACTATATTTTATATACTATATAGTATATAGTATAGTATATAGCTATATCTAATATATAGTACATATATATAGTTATATACTATATAGTTATGTATAGTTACATATAATATATAGTTATACATAGTAATAATATAGTAAATAACTATATAGTACAGATCATGCATCTACATAGTATAGATCATGCATCATTTAACATTTCAGAGGAGAGATTGTTTTGTGGCATCCTAAATGTAATGAGACAATTTATATTTATTTGCATGTTTAGACGGATGACTATGGCATGAGGACGTAATATTACAGTGTTCTTAACTGGTTTGTTTATGAAAGCAGACGCACTCTAGACGAATGCCATGATGCTGTTACAATAAAGCGAGAATCCATTTATAAGTGCATAACTGGTATATCACTTAAATGGTATAACTTTTTTCTCATTTTTAAAAAAATTTACAATGAATTTACTGTGTCAATTGTTTTTTGCCTGGTTACAGAAAAAAAGAAAGGGTAGGTCTTATAACTAGAACAGCTGTTATCACTAAGTGCTAAAGGCATAATTCATTCCAAAAAAGTAGTTCTACTTAATGGACATTAATGTGTAGATTAATTGGAAGGGATATTTGAATCTTTCACATGGTTGTGTTATAATAGTTTACCCTTAGTTTGAAGTAGCAGTCTTCAATATTATAAAAAACAATGTTCTTTAAACTTTTTTCCCTAAATAATTATAGCATGATCTTTGAAAATATATATAGATAAAGCATATGAAGATATGCATTGAATAGTCTTACCTATTACATATGCTTTAAAAATCAGATGGAATTTTAAGCTAGCAAAATTTGGAGGAGGTGGGTAACTTATAAATTGGCACGAATCACTTTACTGGCAAATAATTCTGAAACTTTTGATTACTGAACATATAATTTTTAAAGTGTCTATTTATTCGTTCATTTGTAGCCTACTTGTTCTTTTCCTTTTCAGGAATTATAGATCATTAAGAAAAAAATGTGCATAATGTGTAATTTTTCTTAATTGCCTTAAATACAGTTCAGACACAGGCTTATTTTCCAAATTCCATAGAAATAAGATTCTTGATTACAGTCTTGTTTTCAGTTAAGGGTTTAAATTGTCTTGGATTTTGTATTTTTATAGTAATATAGCTCTTATTAGACATAGTATAGGTTTTACTCCTGAAGAAGAGTTAGAAGTTATTTTTGATGAATGGAAAACTGAGGAAATACCTGAATTGTTAGATCCAGAGTATTATGATCAATGTATATTTCAGAGATAAGGGAAATTATACTAATGACATAAAGTACTTCCAAGTAGGCATTTAATTTGTTTCTGCAGAAATAATCAAATTTATCAGCACTGAACCTTTGATGTAGAGCCATTTTGGCTTTAGAACACAGTAAACCTTATTTGACATTCTCTCTCTTTTAGGCTGTGCAAACCCAAGTTAAATTTGTGCAATGAGTGGACAAATTTTATTTTACCTATGACTTGGTTTCCATCCGCCTTTGTCTCAGTGATCCTGAGAATCTGTGTGTGTGTGTGTTTGTGTGTGTGTGTGTGTGTGTGTGTCCTGAGTATATTATAGCTGAGTTTTTAGAAACAGCTTGCTTAAACTGTCTCAGAGTTATGATTATGTTCTCATCATAGTATTTAGATTGACAGACACATGGGGAGTACAGACTGAAAGTCTGATCTGCTTCCTTGTGGATCATAACAAAATCTCTAAGACAGAATTGGCAACTTTTGAAAAAAATTGCTTCTTCTCAGTGTGGTTTCAAGGCAACTTTGCAAAATTGAATTGATTTTTGGTGTTGATTTGCTTTGAATTTTTGCTATGCCAATTAATCAACATGAAATTATTGATTTCTGTATTATTGATTAAATATTCCTGTAGAATGAATTATTTCTGGCAGCCTGTAGAAGGAAATGCAGCCCTGCCCAGACTTTGATTACTCCAATGAAACCTCCATCAAACTTCCGACCTAAGAACTGTGATGTAATAAATTTGTGTCATTTTAACTTACCAAATTCGTGGTAACTTGTTATAGTAGCAATAGAAAACTGATACAGTATGAAATTACAAATAGTAATCTAATTTAAAGATTATTTGTCCAGCCTACATTGCCTAGTTGACAAACTGATATGAAATTTCTACGTTTATTGGTCTTACATATTTCAAGAAGTCAAGAAAAATAACCTGTGCCATAAAATAACAAAAGTTAAAGTAGAAAATTTTTAATACGTTTCTTTAGAATTTAGAACAAAGTATTTTATGAAAACTTGCCACTTTCTTTCTACTTCTCTTCCTTTTTCTCCTCTTTTTCCAACTTTTTCTATTGTTTCTGAGCAATGTTTGAAAATAAAAGGTCAAAATATAAATGGATCTATTTTGTACTTGATTTTCAGAAATACTTGCTAATATACTCAAATAAAGGATCTCCATCTGTTCTAATTATTATTTACACCTATATTACCTCTTCCCTTCACTATAGCTTTCTTAATATTTTATCACTGTTTATTTTTGTATATTAGAAAAGGATTTGATGTTGAAAGACTCCTTAATGTTTTTTAATGCAGTATCAACAAACCATATTTGGAAAACAACCTAGAAAACAGACTCATGTTATACTCTGGAAACATTCTCAAGAATAGATGGTTTAATCTGATATATGTAGAATAATTTGATATATGTATAATATGTATTTAATTTAATATATATTTATTTTATTTAATATATAAAATAATTTGTATGTTTAAGTCAAAGTCTGATCTAAAATTGTCTAATCCTTTTCTTAACATACTCAGTAAATTCAAATCAATGATGATCAAAAAAGAAATTGGCAAATATGACATATATACGTACATTCACACACATACATATAGATGTACACACACACATTCAAGTGACAGCAATATTGGACATGACAAATGAATATGGTAAGGTCGACTCACACATCTCATGAAGTTTTTTGAAACTATTAAGGAAAGTGCATTTGACATACTGTATCATTGCATTAATTACATCCTGTCATGGTTCATGTCTATTCATTATAATTTAAGATGTACACAATTCATATTAAGAGTATATTACAACTGGCCTTTATTGTGTATAAGTGCTGTGTCATTTTCTTTTTAGCATTTTTTATCATGTACTATCATGCTTATTTGATGGTCATTCTAAGTTCTCAGCAAAGGGATGAATCGCATATCTTTAACATTAGTTATTATCAAGTTTTTAACAGTATTTCACTTACATTCCTGTGTCTTTGACCTTGAGAAACTAACTTCCATTATTAGCTGAGTAGTTAATGAACAGTATTGACTTTTTATTTCTGATTTTCTAATTAAGAAGAAAGTACAGAATACATTTTTAAGGTCAAATAGGGTAATTTTCTTGTTGGAGGCTTTATTTATTTTACTTCTTTGTGATTCAGTGTGATGTTTTACTTGATTCTCAACTCTAGCCATAAGATTTTGTCTGATATTATGCTTACCTTTGCCTAGAAGGCAAAATTAAATAAATTATGATGACCCTAAAAATCAACAAAGTGAATGTTTTGACTGTTCAGTTTCAAAAATTTGGTAAGTACAAAAATCAATACCTGATTTAGGAACATAATGAAATATTGTTTCTAGACAGATTTTTAAAAATAAACAGTCCAGTTAATGCAGGGCAGTATCTCTCAAGAATCCTTACCTTAATTTTAATCTTTATGATACTTTTCTGAATTATTTTCCTGGTAAGGAAATGGCTAGCAGCTATTCTGTAACCTTGCAGAACATGATATAAATCAGTAAAATGATTCTGTAAAAGTATTCCGTAAAGTATTTGATGTCCTCCTTATGATGTCTTTTAACAGAAGAAGCCCATTCTCTCTGGATTGCTTATGGTCCAAAATTTGAAATTTATGATATATTCCTAGTGACTATCGAAGGATGTCAGATACAGCATTATGGGACAAAAAGATGGAGATATATGTTGTAATATATGCATATAATAATATATTCCTAACTTTCAGGAACATTTCTAAGTTCATTAATATATTTGTTTCTTTTAAAACTAATAAATCACATTTCATTACTGTACTCAAAATTATTAGTAAATAATTATTAAATGATAATTTCAATGTAGTGTCAAATTCCAAAAGCTTTTGAAATGGGGCCAACCATATATGCGTGTATGTGTGTGTGTGTGCGCGCGCATGTGTATATATATATGTCCATATATACATTTAATACATAATATATATATGATGAACAGTAGCAGAACTACTAAGAAGTCAATGAAGCATAACATTCATGAATCTTACTCGTATGGGCTTCCTTCAAGCACAGGGAGAGATCTTAATAATATAGTCAGTCACAAGATATTATAAAATTTACAAAATTATGTATTTTCACAGCAGTCGAGATTTATTTCTTTTTTCCCCTTTCTTCTTTTCATACCCTCCCCCATTTCAGTGGTTCAGTTATAATTATTGCTGCCACCATAGTAATCTGAAAATAATATATTACCTTATAACAAACATTTAAATGTCTCTCTTAAAATTAAAAACACCTTTGTTTATTGTGTGTTTGTTTATATTAAGAATTTATATTTATATTTATTCTTACATATATAGAAATATTATTTCATCAGTGAATTACTATAAGGTACTAAAGTTTATAATCTTTTTAATTTCAGATAAAACCAAAATACTTCTTCTAAAATTGTTCTGAAAATTATGATATCTAATTTCCAATACCAACAGACCTGTTAAGAAAATAACATGATGAAAAGCAGGCATAGGAATTATCAATTTCTTTTTCATTCTGATCCTCCAAAAGAAATGAAATTGCAGTTATATAAACAGATCTTTGATCACCACAGTAACCAGAGTCTAAGAGTTTCTCAGAAGCTTGTGAGGATCACAGCCCACACACATATATTAGAAAGGAAAAAAAATCCTAAAAAACTGCTGTATGATTTAATTTACACAGGAGCTATTAGTGGGCTTTATGATGTTAATGTAGTCAATATATTTGTAGTCCTCGATGTATTTTTTTTGCCAACTACTAAGTTTAACGTACACTTAATGAGTAACTATTTTATTTTACAGGCCACTATGCCAAGCACACCAATGGATTAGGTAGGTAGACAGGTAGAAAGATAATAGATAGATTATGGGCCTCTCTAAAATTATTGGACAATCTAAATAATAAGTTAATAAATACACTTAAATTAAAAAAGAAAAATATAATACACCTCAAGATATAAGAATTATGGAGCAATTATAAAATTTGAAATATTTATTATTGTATATATTTATCAGGTACAATGTGATGTTTTGATATCTGTATACATTGTGGAATGCTGAAATCAGGATAATAAATATAATTATCTATTCACTTAATTAACTTTTTTGTTTTGAGAACATATAAAATTTATCCTCTTAGTAATTTTCAAATATATAATAAACTATTATTAACTACAGTTACTGTGCTATAAATCTCTAGAACTATAAAGACTATAATGTAGATATTATATATATCCAATTATGGATAAAAGAGGCATGATTTACTCAACTAGATAGATAGATAGATAGATAAATAGATTTGAATAAAACGAGTAGCCTAGACTATGTTACCTCGGCCACATTATTTAAATTCTCTCTCACCCATTTGTTAAAAGTAGATTGCACTAGCCACATTTGTTTTATTACATGAGTAAACAATACATGCAAAGTCATCACAGACATTGCCATATTGATAGTTTTGGTTTGAACATCACTGTTATTATTACAACCAATAAAAATGTATGAGGATAACTTAGTAGTGGTGAGATCAGTTTCCAGGCGAGTCAGTAAAGCCTTCCATGTTTAGGTGAACTAAGAATGATGTGATCACTGCAGGAACTTAAGAATGACTAACTGTTATGAACCAAGTCAAAGGAATCGATTGGAAGATACGTTTCTGTAGAAAGTACATTCTGATTTTACCAATAGTTTGTAGTATATTGAAGATTTGTGCATTTGCATGTGTGTTTACATGAGTTGGGGAGACTGAGAGGGAGAAGTGCATGTTGCCCTGTCACCTATAAATAATAGGGATGACTTTTCAAATTTTAGAGTTAAAAAAAATTACTAAATGGAGACGATAGAAACTAGAAAGGATGAAAAGTGTGTTCATGATTGAGCAGGTAATTGAGTCTGTCTGTGGAGCAAATGCAGGCAGCAGAGAGGCCTAAGTAAGGTGCAAGATATTACGAAATTACTTAAAGTGGTCTCATGAATACTGTTTGGTCCTCCAAACATCAAAACACCTTTCATATGTTAGAATTCTCCTCTTTAGTGAATAGTAAAAGCCAATGCTGTGATACTGTAAAGGAAAATGAATTACTGTGATGTGTCAGATTCTTCCAGAGAACATTTCCCTAACAGTTTACAGGCTACTAGTAATTTATAATGCACTACAATTTTTACATTCTATGAAGTTAAATGATGAAATGCCCAATTAATGTCTCAATACATCATTGACTTTAGTGTCCATTCATGTTTCTAGCACATTGTCCTTCATCTAGAAGATATTCATTAACTAAGTATAGTGTTAGAAAGCATTGAATGCATGATAAGATAATACATTAATATATACCTGCATGCATTAAGAAATGTGTTGAACAGAGGTTTAGGTAGCGAATACAACAAATAAGTGAAGTACCTTTTTTTCAGAAACAAATTTCAACTGGGAAAGAATTATTACAGGGTTCATCTGTAGTGTTCATGAATGAAGAGTAGAGCAAATTTAATTAATAAAAATATTTTATTGGAAAGCACTTAGATCCTTGATCTAATCTGTGAGGTCAAATAAGTTCATCTATATGCATTTTTTTGCATGGCTACATATGTTACTTATACTTGAGAAAAAATAATACATTTTAGAATTTAAATTACTACTTTTAACTATTTTTGTTAATTAAAATTTAAATGTATATGATTCAAGTTCACTAACAAGTTATTATAATGTAATCTTTCAATATTCCTATGCATTCAAGTTTTTGTGTTTTATTTCAGAAAGATGCGATTTTCTTCTAGAATGTTACTTAGCAAAATTTTTATAGTTTTATCATCCTCACATGATGAAGTTTTAACTAATTTTTACTGCTTTAAATCTTTTATTTTATATGTTAAAATATGTCCATTTTTATTAACATGAGTAATTTGCATTTATAAGAAAAATCTAAAATATTTCTGGGAAGGATAATCTTTATTTTTCTTCCACATTCTTAACCATATTATCACATTTATTTTATTAACAAAAAACACAATAAATTTTCTAATGGCAGCAATATTTTATGTGTACATTGTTGTGTATATATATGTGTGTATATTGAGGTATACATGTGTATAGTTATCAAAATATATGTTGTAATATGTGTATATAATAATTATAACTAAGTCTTACAAATTTTTCTAAATTCATTAATATATTCGTTTCTTTTAAAACTAATAAATGACATTTCATTACTGTACTCAAAATTGATAATAAATAATTATTAAATAATAATTTCAATGTAGTGACAAGTTCCAAAAGCTTTTGAAATGGGGCCAACCAGCCATCACTTTATGGGAATTATATGTATTACTTCTTTTAATTATATGCATAGTTCCATGAACTATGTTCTTCTTATTACCTGCATTTAGAGAATAGGATGTTAAGAATTGGATAGGTGAGATAATTTATATCAGTTAACAGGCCTTCTACATGTTGGAGCCAGTACATAAATGTGGGCATCGTGACTATAAATCTAGCTTATTTTTTTCACCGTTTTATTTTTTTCTTTATTTTTAAAAACAATGCTTCATTTTTTATTCTTTTTAACTGCCATGCAAATGCCAGAATTATTTATTTCTTACCCTTTTGAGGAAATTTGGGAATTTTTCTCTTTGTGACTCTCATATTTCATGCTTACTAACCACCCTTGTTCACAATGTTGTTAGTTTTTCTTTTTTGGTCATATCTGTAATTATTTTTCCAGACCATAACATTGGAACTTCTGCTGTAAGATGTTTGCGGATTTTATAATAGGTTAATGTAAATTTCAGAAAAGCTACATTTCCACAGAATCAACATAGTTATAGAACATTGACATGGCAACCTCTTCATCAACAGAGTAAAAAGATTTTACAGTAGTAGATCATTCAGTATCAGCATCATCCACGGGTTCAGCAATGTGGTTGGCACTAACTGTCACTTGAGATCGGAATTTGCCACTACGTTATACCATGTACTGAGCCAAGGAAAGTGTAAGACACTTAGCTAGTGTGGCAGCTTGAATTATTGATCTCAATTCTTCACTGCCCTGTAGTGGCAGTATTACACATCCATATGAACCCCTTGACACTGGGGTTGGTCTTGTGACTTGCTTTAGCCAATTAGATGTTTTAGGTGTGCAGTGAGCAGAAACTTGAAAGTTCATTTTCTTTCAAGTTCAACTCTTGTGCAGTTGAACTTGTCTTGAATTTTGACTATGGAAAAATGTGCTGCAGTTAGCTGCTGAGAATGTAAACATGTGGTACCATCCTGGACTCAACCTACAACTTGGAACCAAGACCAGTGGAGCCTTCCTTCTTAGAGCAGCCAAGCAACTAGCTGACCCAGACACAATTCAGAATCATGTACTGGATTTAGTAATGTCTTTCTTCAGTCTCCTTCAATTTGTAACCATTCTTCAGCCTTCATGACCTTGACATTTTTGCAGAGTACATGTCATTTATTGTGTGGAATATACTTCAGTTAGGTTCCTTTTTGTTAGATTCTGGTTATACACTTTGGTAAAAACATGATAAAAATTAAAAAAAAAAAACCCAGAGAGGTGATCCTGTGTTCTTCTCACAGCATTTTGTCAGATGGCTGATGATACTCACTTTGAACCCTTGAATAATGTGTTGTTTGTCAAAATTCTTCACTACAAAATTACTCTTTTCCATTTTGTGATGAATAGGTATGTTGTTTATACAGTATTTGAAACCATATACATATTTATTCATGTATTAATATGTATCAGTATTTTTAAAGCAAAATTAAAATCGAAACCAAACCTGAAAAATTCCAGAGCTAAGCTTTAAAAGTAGTATTGGCCGGGCGCCGTGGCTCAAGCCTGTAATCCCAGCACTTTGGGAGGCCGAGACGGGCGGATCACAAGGTCAGCAGATCGAGACCATCCTGGCTAACACGGTGAAACCCCGTCTGTACTAAAAAAATACAAAAAAACTAGCCAGGCGAGGTGGCGGGCGCCTGTAGTCCCAGCTACTCAGGAGGCTGAGGCAGGAGAATGGCGTAAACCCGGGAGGCGGAGCTTGCAGTGAGCTGGGATTCGGCCACTGCACACCAGCCTGGGCGACAGAGCGAGACTCCGTCTCAAAAAAAAAAAAAAAAAAAGTAGTATTATATCTGCTTAAACTAAAAACATAAGTGAAAATTAACTTGGGTCATTTCTTTAAGTGCTTTGTGTTGGGAAAAAAATACTTAACCTCAGCTAATCAAAAGCCACTAATTAACATATGGTGATGTGACCAGGAGCTTTAAAGATAAACCAAAAAAGAAAAAATTATATAACTATAACTACTGAAATAATTTATTTATTTTGCTTCCATATTCATCATACAAATACTTTAATACTTTGTCACCAGGGCTCTGCACTTCTTTCAGTTTGATGCTTTCCAATTTGTGAATTGCTGTCTACTTGAGCAAAGTCTTTAAAACTTTATTGCGCCTCAGATTTTCCTTATATAGGGTAGGGTGATAGCTTCTACATTTGGTCATTGGGTTATAATGTATTACTGTTACTATTTATTTTAATGTTTTAATTATCTCAAATTTTACCAATAGGAGTGACTTCAAACTGACTTCTGAGTCCATTTGGTATTTCTACTTCATTTTCTCCCTTCAGGCACTGAAAGATATTCTTTTTTTTTTTTTACTTTTCCTGTACTAATCAAGGAATCGGCCATTTCTCCAATATTACATATAATATTTTCTCTGCCTTAAGTCTTATGAAGACAAAAGATGTACACAGTTGCACCAATTAGCTCCCCAAACTTCTATCCCCCGTCCCATGCTATTTGACTGATAGTCCTTCTTACTCGTGCACAATGAATTTCTTGATAGCAGTGCCAGCTCCTTTCCGGGCAGTGATGGTACTGGTATAATTTTCTAACACAACCTAATATGAGTTTGCAGGATTTCTACTTTTGTGGCTGTTGTATTCTCTTGCCATTATTCTATCTTGTCCTTAAAATCTAGTAATTCTCAACACTGTGTACCGAACTTCTTTTTGAGAATTTTATGTGTGTGTGTGCATGTGTGTGTGTCTTTTTGAAGATGAAATTTAGAATTGGTTAAGAACCTCAAAATTGTATTTCTTTACATCCCTCAGAAGAGTGTTTATTTATTTATTTATTTATTTATTTATTTATTTATTTATTTTGCGTGTGTGTGTGTGTGTGTGTGCGCGCGTGTCCTTAGTATCTTTTTCTAAGATAATGGCTTATTTTTAAGACTCTTCACCATAAGAGCTTAAACAAACAAACAAGCAAGTTTTGTTTTTACTGGTTTCAGAGTGATTAAATAATTTTAATGTTTTAATGTCCCTTTTGAGTATAATAATATCATTTGCAAATCTTTGCTCAATTTTAAAAAGTATTTTGCTATTACGCCTAGTAAAATATTAAGTAATAATGACTATTTTGAATACCTCATTTAAGAATTTTTTTTTTCCAGTTGAGCCAGATAAAGCAGTTAAGGAAGTATTCTTTCACTACTGCACTAAAAGGTAAATTGTTAAATGATAACAATATTTTTATCATATATTTTTGGCTAAAGTAATAGTTTTATTTTTCTACCTGATTTTATTAATATTCTCAGAAATAGACTTACATGCTAGGGAAGAGGATCTTCTCTCACTTGAAATTTCTTAATAGGAAAAGAGAGATTGCAGGCAAAGGTATAACAAATTCAAACATAGCTTTTAGTTCAGAAAATACAACAAGCCTCTCATTTGTGTCTTCCTTTGAGACACATTATGTGCAATCCACTGCATGATATTGAGAGGTGACATCGTGCTAGCAGCCCTAGCTCTCGGTGCCTTCTTGGGCTTGGAGTCCACTCTGGCAGCACTTGAGGAGCCCTTCAGCCCACCACTACACTATGGGAGCCCCTCTCTGGGCTGACTGAGGCCAGAGCCAGCTCCATCTGATTGCTGGGAGGTGTGGAGGGAGAGGCGTGGGCAGGAACCCGGCTGTGTGTGGCTCTCACCCGCCAGCGCAAGTTCCGGTTGGGTGGGGGCTTGGCAGGCCCACACTCCGAGTGCCAGCCAGTGCTGCAGGCTCCGGGCAGTGAGGGGCTTAGCACCCGGATCAGCAGCTGCGGAGGGTGTGCCAGGTCTCCCAGCACTGCCTGCCTGCTTGCATCATGCTTGAACTCTCGCAGGGTCTCAGCTGCCTCCCCAGGGGACAGGGCTCAGGACCTGCTGCCCACCGTGCCCGAATGCCCCCAAGGTGGGCTCCCCCACAGCCTGAGCCTCCCTGACGGGTGCCGCCCTCAGCTCCATGGCACCTGGTCCCATCTACTCCCCAAGGGCTGAGAAGTGCAGGCGTACTGAGTGGGATTGGCAGGAAGCTCGGCCAGCGGCCCTGGTGTAGGATCCACTAGGGGAATCCAGCTGGACTCCTGAGTCGGTTGGGGACTTGGAGAACCTTTATGTCTAGCTAGAGGATTGTAAATACACCAATCAGCACTCTGTGTCTAGCTCAAGGTTTGTAAACACACCAATCAGCATTCTGTGTCTAGGTAATCTAGTGGGGAATTGAAGAACTTTTATGTCTAACTAGAGGATTGTAACTGCACCAATCATCACTCTTTGTCTAGCTCAGGGATTGTAAATGCAGCAATCAGCACCGTGTCAAAATGGACCAATCAGTTCTCTGTAAAACGGACCAATCAGCTCTCTGTAAAATGAACCAGTCAGCAAGATGTGGATGGGGCCAGATAAGGGAATAAAAGCAGGCTGCCCTAGCTAGCCAGCTGCAACCTGCTCAGGTCCCCTTCCACACTATGTAAGCTTTGTATTTTCACTTTTTACAATAAATCTTGCTGCTGCTCACTCTTTGGGTCCACACCAACTTTATGAGCTCTAACACTCACCGCGAAGGTCTGCAACTTCACTCTTGAAGCCAGTGAGACCATGAACCCACCAGGGAAGAATTAACAAGTCCAGACGCGCTGCCCTTAAGAGCTGTAACACTCACTGTAAAGGTCTACAGGTTCACTCCTGAAGTCAGTGAGACCACAAACCCACTAGAAGGAAGAAACTGCAGACACATCTGAACATCTGAAGGAACAAACTCCGGACACACCATCTTGAAGAACTGTAGCAGTCACTGCAAGGCTCTGCAACTTCATTCTTGAAGTCAACAAGACCAAGAACCCACCAATTCTGGACACAATATAAGCAAATTATTGTACTGAGTGAGCAGAAGAAAGTATTCTCATACTTTACTATTTAGTTCACGTTATCAAATTACTTGGAGTATCAACAAAGGTATTGTTCACTATGTCCTCCTCAACAGAGAAGAATTGCCATAAGTCAGGGAAAGTCTGATATTTCTATGTGAAAACCTCAACCATTTCTATCTTTAATATGACCAGTAAAATAGGCAGCTCTACCTCTTAGAAAATGTTCATTTGCTGTTAGATCCAGAAGCTCCTAAAAAGAATCATAAGAGGACCTTAATAAAGTCAGTGTTAATGCTATGCATTATTATTATTATTATTATTATTATTATTTTAGAATAATTTCACTCTTGTTGCCCAGGCTGGAGTGCAATGGCACGATCTTGGCTTAAATATGACCAGTAAAATAGGCAGCTCTACCTCTTAGAAAATGTTCATTTGCTGTTAGATCCAGAAGCTCCTAAAAAGAATCATAAGAGGACCTTAATAAAGTCAGTGTTAATGCTATGCATTATTATTATTATTATTATTATTATTATTATTTTAGAATTTCACTCTTGTTGCCCAGGCTGGAGTGCAATGGCACGATCTTGGCTTAACTCAACCACTGTCTCCTGGGTTTAACTGATTCTCCTGCCTCAGCCTCCCAAGTAGCTGGAATTGGTTGGGCCTGTGCCACCATGCCCGGCTAATTTTGTATTTTTAGTGGAGATGGGATTTCTCCAGTTGGTCAGGCTGGTCTCGAACTCCTGACCTCAGGTAATCTGCCACCTCGGTCTCCCAAGGTGCCGGGATTACAGGTGTGAGCCACTACGCCCAGCTGCATTATTTTTATTATATATTTTTTGAGACGGAGTTTCACTCTGTTGCCCAGGCTGGAGTGCAATGGCATGATCTCAGTTCACTGCAACCTCTGCCTCCCAGGTTCAAGCGATTCTCGTGCCTCAGCCTCCCAAAACGCTAGGATTACAGGGACCCGCCAGCACGCCCAGCTAATTTTTGTATTTTTACTAGAGGCGAGATTTCACCGTGTTGACCAGGCTGGTCTCGATCTCCTGACCTTGGGTGTTCCACCTGCCTCGGCCTCTGAAATACTGGGATTATGGGGTGAGCCACCTCGCCTTGCTGCTATGCATTATTTTAAGCTGAGCTTTTCTCCTTTCCCTAGGTCAGCTGCATTATCCATTGTAATTCTTAGTCATTTTAGTAAAATGCATAGTACATTTAAGAATTCAAAAAATATGTCTTGAGTTATTCTTTAGTTAGATATTGAAGATAAGTAGAAAACAAAACAGATAAACTCCCTTCCTTTATGAAGTGTTTATCTACTGAAATAACTGTTGGTATATCTCAAAGAAAATGATGTCAACAATAGCAAAATCACTGAAATATTAATTCTACCATTTCCTACCCAATATCAAGAACACCTATTTTTAAATTATAAGTTAGTGTTGAAAAAATTATTTAAAAATTTTTGTGAAAGTCAGCATTTCTAAATGTAATCATCTTCTTTTTTTTTTTTTTTTTTTTTTTGTAGAAACTCTGTAGGAAATACCAAATCAAAATATCTTTGGCTGAATATTGTTTTATTACTTTTTGGAAAATTCATATAACTATAGCAAAAACAAGAGGATAGATTATCCTCAGCATCAAATGGATTTGGGTGCTTCACCATGAAATCTTTTTCACCTCATCTTTTGTCAGTGTTTCCCATTCCTTATTGGCTTCCTTCTCCCAAGCAAGTTTCCAACATATGTCAGGAAACAATGCCGGTAGTAGAAACTGAGCATGCTTCTGCCCAGAGAAACACGGGGCCCCATTCTTAGTTTTGGAAAATTGTTTAGTCTAACTTTGGTGAAATCAAAATCCCTAGATCAATCAATAGATCAGTCAAGGTGATAATAATTTAAAAAGTAGTAATGATTATATAATTCATAATGGCACATGCAAAATCAATGTGTCTGAGGAAAAGCTGCTGGGCAAGGAAAGCAATGCATGTCTCCAATACTTGTCTGAACCCCAGGTTAGTTATGCTTTCCATCCATATGGTTTCATTTTTGACTTTATTCTTTTTAATGGCTTACTCTTTATAAGAATACCCAAAGTCAGTTTATAAAATTTATCTGAACTGTCCTTCTGAAGCACCTCACATTTGCCTAATTCCAAAGGACAGAGGGATATCAAAGCTCTAGCCCTGCACTCTTATATTTCAAGTCAATAAATAAAATGATTGCTTCAAGTAATATCATTCTCTAATATTTATTATTCTATTTTAGAAAACAGAAAATCATCTTAGTTTCATACTAAATCTAATCAGTCCATGCAAGCTGACTAGAGCTTATGAAAAAATTTGAAAATCAGATAACAGAAATCATCTACCAGGAAATTAATTATGATCCTTTCCTATGCCTGTATTTTCTGCAATGACTTCTTTAATGGCAACTTCTGCCCGTTGATTGACCTTCAGAATTTTTGAAATCATTGAATTTCCATTTCCTTCTCTAACAATTTCACGCAGAAATTACAATGCAGAGATGAGCTCTTCCAGCGACAGAATAAATTTTCTGTTTTGACCAGGGCACTCCAAATTTAGGACAGGTCACCACTAACATCTGAGCTTTTGATTCCCATATCATGCTATTCTGTCTGCATTGCTTCAATCTCTGGAGAAGCTTAAGAAATTTTTGAAATGTATTCTACCTGGTGTCTTTCTTCATCCTCCTTCTTTCTTTCTCCTCCTGAATCATTTAGTCCATAAATTCAGGCTTTTGAAAAGACTCTCCTCTTATTTGAACATTTCTACCAGCTGGAGAATCATCATTAGCAGATTTCTGAACTGAAGCTGCTTTCTTGATGTGTCCAATTTTTGTAACCTTATGCATCCAGTAAGAAACTACTTGTACTTAGCCAGGTGGTCCTCCCCAAAGCATCGCCTTCCTTCAGCATTTCAGCTTCCAAGACTTAAATAACTTGCACTACATCAGTGACTGCAAAATCATTCCAAATTTGCTACCTCCTTCACTATAGCAATAAAATATCCTTTTAATCTTTCCTTAATGTTTAATTTTCCTCTGTTGTTCCTCCAGTCCTTTGAAGTAGACACAGCTGTTAAAGATATTTTTAACTTAATTCTCAATTTATCCTTAGTCTACCTCTGCCACGTTGTGCTGGATCAGAGTATCTTCCTCTCTATTTGCTACAGACCAATGCATTGATTTTTCTAACGAAGTATTTCTTTGTGGAGTTGAGAGATGGGAGTTGGCAATTTCAGAGATTTTGACTGCATATTCCCTCTAAGTTAGCTCTCACTGCACATGCAGGGATGCAATGTAGAAATTATTTGCATTGTAGATGCAATGTAGAAATTACCATATCTGTAAATAGTACTTATAGACCATCGGTAGGGGGGAAATTATCAGTGGATCTATTTACTCAGTTAACCCACTTTAAAGCATGGTGCCATTTATTACTTGTTTCTCATAAACCCCCACTCTCACTGGAAGCCCATAATGATACATGGGTCTCTTCGTATTCATGTCATATCAGAACTTTGTGTTCAACAGTTTTCAAAATTTCTACTCATTCTCCTCTCCTCAACGTACAGTCAACTGACTAAATGGCCATAGGTTCTTTTGTAGAAGGACTGGAGGAATAAGTGTGGATAAACTTACCATGCAGTTGCAGAATACTTCCTACTAAGCATTCAGACTCCTCTTCAGTCAATGGATTTTACAAGTGAAATCTAACTAAGATCTGGGAACTGAGAAAGTGTCATTTTTGTTGAGGTAACCACTCTCAACCACCTACATGTGCACCATTGTTGAAGGTCCCAAGGGAAACCATGATCTATTAACCATTGACACAATTCCCAGCTGGCAGTCTCCTTGCCTGCCCTTCCAATTTTGTTATTTCTTACAGTAATTGCAGCCTTTTGGGTCCTGGTAATTAAGTACTGCCGACTGGCCTCTATTAGCGTGGGATCCCATGGATGTTGATGAACTCAGCACTGTAATCACTACTCCTAATGTTTTACCTGACCTGCAATGAAAACACATCGCTTGGCTTCCTGTAGCAATGCTGGTATTGCTACACCAACACATTCCTAAAATGCAATTCTCTGGAAGTGAGGTGAGGAAAATAGCCAGAGGATTGTGTTCCACTGGGAAGGCAAAAAGGACACACCATTTCCCAAGGATATGAGGAATGTCAGCATGCACATTTCCATCAGACTCTGTCTTCTTTCATCTACTGGGAGACAGGACATAATTACACACTTCATGTAAGTATAAAAATAATTACCTATTTCTGTCAGCTCACATCTTTAATCAAGCAGCCTTGATATTCAGTCTCTGTCATACTCCCTTGGTTAACTGTAATATGTCAGTCATGGGTGAGTATTTAAATACTCACTAATTTTATACCTCTAAATACTTGATACTTTAATTTCTGCTCAGCTATGTTTACCTAACAACTACAGGAGATAAAATACTACTCATAAGCTACAACATAGGCACTTTGACTCTCAAAATTTATCTGATATTGATCACCTTAAGTCTCTCATCCCTCCATAGAATGTCAGAAATAACCAGCCATCAATGCTATGGTCCATAATTTTCTAGTGCCTGAAGCATTGCCCCTGCAAGTGTAACTCTTGCACGTGTGACATTTCCCAGGGCACCTCAGTGAAATATTTAGTAAACCTCCACTGCCACACTATATATGCCATACATGCATCTCGGAATATCATCATGTTGGCTAACCATGTGTTGAGTAAGCGATTTCAGAATGCAGCCTCTTTGCTTCAGATCACTACTGGAACCATATGCTTTAATTTGAGTCCTCCAAGAAGCAAGCAAAATAGCATTAAACATGCAAGAGATTTATTAGGCAAGAGAGAATGGGTGGGAGTCTAAAAAGTTCAGGAAAGTCATCACACCATGGTGCAGGGCTGACTCCTGTGGAGGAGACAAAGAAGTGAGAAACGTTGGACAGAAAATAATAATAATAATAATTTATCGACAGTAGTACAGTACCAACAAAGATATAGCAAGGACAATGATAAGTTTTCAAGCCAAAGTCATCTGTTGTAAACTAAACTAAAAACTAAATAAAATCCTAAGTCCCTCAACCAACTGAATGGACCCACTCTTGGCCAAGGGACCCTAAAGAAACCTTAAAAATTGAGTTCCCGCCAGGCATGGTACTCACGCCTTTCATACCAGCACTTTGGGAGGCTGAGGTGGGTGGATCACAAGGTCAGGAGATCGAGACCATCCTGGCTAACACGTTGAAACCCTGTCTCTATTAAAAATACAAAGAATTAGCCGGGCAAAGTGGCAGGCGCCTGTAGTCCCAGCTACTTGGGAGGCTGAGGCAGCAGAATGGTGTGAACCCGGGAGGCGGAGCTTGCAGTGAGCCAAGATCATGCCACTGCACTCCAGCCTGGGCAACAGAGTGAGGCTCTGTTCCCTCCTCCGCAAAAAAAAAAATGAGTTGCCAGCCATGATGGCGTGTCTGGAATTGGTGGGTTTTTGGTCTCGCTGACTTCAAGAATGAAGCTGCCGACCCTCGCAGCAGGCAGAGGGAGCAGGCTCTGGCCTTGACCAGCCCAGAGAGGGCCTCCCACAGTGCAGTGGCAGGTTGAAGGGCTCCTCAAGTGCCGCCAGAGTGGAGTGGATGCCAAGGCCGAGGAGGCATCGAGAGTGAGGACTGCCAGCACATTGTCACCTCTCAATGTGATGGGAAGCCTGACACATCTTGTTACACCCCCTCCCTTTTTCGTTTAGATGCAACAACTGACCAGCATTAAAGTTACAATAGAGGTCATAAGACTAACAGAGCAAACCATCTGCAGCAATAAGACAACAAATTATAAACAGGACCTAAGGTCGTGCCAAATAAGGGTTAAGCCACACACCCTGTACACTTAAAGAATAAACTATGCTCTAATTACCACAAGACTTTTCTTTTTCTCTAGCAGCTAAACAAGCACTAGCCTTGAGATAAAGCAAAATTCAAACAACTGAAGCTTATTACCAGACACTGACTATCTGACCCTTTGTTCCACAAACCACAACTACAGCTTGGATTGGACAAGAGACTGATTTCTATAACTCTCCTAAGAAGAGGCCACTAACCGTGAATTGGTTCTGGCCCTTTTCACAGGGCTGCACATTACCGTGCCTTCCTGTCCCTGCTTCGCCTTTTGACATGTAGGGTCTAATTGGGAGGTCTTCAAATGTTTTCATGGCTGGGCATGGTGGCTCACGCCTGTAATCCCAGCACTTTGGGAAGCCGAGGCAGGAGGATTGCCTGAGCTCAGGAGTTCGAGACCAGCCTGGGCAACACTGTGAAACCCATCTCTACTAAAAGTACAAAAATTACCCGGGAGTGGTGGCACGGGCCTGTAATCCCAGCTACTTTGGATGCTGAGGCAGGAGAATCGCTTGAACCTGGCAGGTGGAGCTTGCAGTGAGCTGAGATCTCACCATTGCCCTCCAGCCTGGGTGACAGAGTGAGACTCTGTCTCAAAAAAAAAAAAAAAAAGAACAGTTTTAATATGTTACATATGACTCAGTGAACATGAATTGTATGTAACATGCGTGGTTATTTGGTATGCATGTATTAGAACCATTTTTATAAATATTCAGAGATGCCCCTTAACCTACTGAATATGTATACTTGGCCAACCCATTCAGCATAAATCCCTGTTCTACTCTCCCCTCCCTTGAAGTGCCAGCAAATCTCCTCTGCTGGAGGCTAATATTCCCAGCTTGTTGGAAGGGCAATCTTGCAGATTATAATGCTTTATAGGAAATAAATAGAAAAGAAATAATTCTCCTTTCCAACTTTATGAAGACCTCTGGATTTTTCAACTGATAAAATGTGTTATATCTCCCAGGAATGAGATAGCTTCACTAACCCTGACAGGGACACTCAGTCCTTGCTGAGAGGATCCTATTGAAAGTATGACCTTGCTGAGTGTGCTGTAATGGATTTCAGGGCACAGCAACTATGTCCAGTGCTCAATTATGTTTCCTGCAGTCAGATATCTGATAGGCACATCTTCACGACAATGATTCCTATTTCCTGACCAGGTTTCATCGGCATGCAACATCTACAGTTGCATAAGGTCCCAAGCTTAAGAAACCTTACACTTGGTTTAATGCTTCTTAAATTTCCTAATGATTTTAAAAGAAGGAGCCCCCACCTTGGGCTCTAGAAATTGTATAGTCTTGTATGTTACTGTAACTATAATTAACATTCTAAGAAAACTTGGCCATTTTCACCTAGAGTAGGGTATTTTTGAACAAGAAGTAATTTTCACTTATCAGTCTAACATGTATCTCAACTGATATTTGGTCTATTATGACTTGCAATTGCTCTATTATTGTTTCTCATATGCTCCAACTCTAAAATCCTCCTAGATATGTTTCCTCATATAAAATATGATTTCTGTTATCACCCATACTAACATTACCTACATTCCAACAAAGTCTCATGATTCTATAGTGAATTTTACCTTTATTCAAACATCAAATATGTGTAAACACACAATTAGTCCAGTTTTCTAGAATATCATACTCAAGAGAATTTACTTTTGACTCTTTTTTGTGTATTTTAAGGCGTACCTTCCCAAAATTTGCCATTACCTTCGATTATCTGGGCAGGAAATCCAAGTTTGATTTCTGAGTTTATTCCTTTTGTATTTTGATATGTTTGGCACAGACCTCAAAATATAATGAAATATAATTTATAATCACCTAGCTTATGGCTTAAAAGTAACTATTAGTTTTTTCTTTTGTGTAAAGTTCTAACATTGCCTGGTCATCATAAAATAGTGCCTTTTTCAGAACAATGATTATTTTTTTCTTCAAGTTTGTTTCACACTGTTTCTCTTCAGACCATTTCTGATATTATTTTACTACAATTTAAGTTTTCCTTTTCATGTTTAATGTTTAGTATTCCCTTTCAAAAGCTTAATTAATGATTTTCTATTTCAAATTCTTGTTCTTAAATCTTTTCATCTTGTCATTTTTTTTTATTCAGTTCATAAAGCCAAAATTTTTAAAATTCTTTCTCCTTGAGTTTTACAAACATATTATTAAAGCTGGTCCCTCATTCCAACTTCCAAATATAATAATTTACTTTTATAATAAAGGCCTCCTTTTTATACACATTGGCTAAAATTTTGCCATATAAGCTTTTACTGAATCCAGAATTTGAGTAATTTAAATTTATAGTCATATGCATGACTTATTCTATGAACTAACTAGAGGTAATTTGAAAACAAGTAGCGAAAGTTAACTGTGAGGTTGCTGTCAAACACCTGTGAATAGTTGGGTACTACAGTCTGAAGTACATAGGCTCTATCATCTGGAGAACAGCTGGAGTGACCTCCTGCCAGGAGAAACTTGAGTGTGAGAATCTACATGAACGTGTTCCCTGAGTGAACCCCGTGTTTGTGGAAACCGTTGCATATTGAAAATGCTGCATCAGTGGTGTAACTTTGGCCAGTGTTTCAAAGCTTCTATCCACTGCATTGAGGACAGTTCCTATCCTTTTGCAGTGCTATATTTTTGACAAAAACAACAACAACAAAAATACTTTTACATGGTAGGCTGCATGATACACATTGATGAAAAATCAGGACAAATACAAGCCCAATTGTTTGTATATTTTGAAATAGGGTGAGAGAAAAACCTTGTATGTTTAGAGGCCTTTGGTCTTGCTCATGCTTACGGCTGTATATTGGCCATTGAGCTCACATCGCTTAAAATGGATGTAGTCTCAATAACTATCAAGCTTTGCCAACAGCCCATATTTATTTAGTGTGATATTTACTCTCTTCCCAAAGCTTATTTTAACATTTTTAGGAAGCTTGTGCCATGTTTTCAAAAGGAAGTGATTAAACTGGTCCATTTGTACTCGCTTTAATCTAGTCTCATTTGCAATAGATATAATTAAAATTGCATATTGAATGTTCTCATGGGGATTTTATAATTTCAAAAATTCAAAGTAACTAAATATCTTCTACATTTAATTTCTTTGGGCATTTTTGTTAGGTAACTGCTGATGGGAAGAGTAAAATATAGCTCATAAATGAGCATATGTTCTGGAAGTGTGGGGTTCAAATGGTCGTTAGAGAAACATTTTTGAACGTGGTCAAAATAAGCCCTAGTATAAAATCAATGAGTTCTTAATAAATGATGTTTTATTTTATCTATTCATGATTATAAATGCATAATTAGCCACTGCAAATGCTAATATGCATGTATAAAGAGCTTTTAATTCCCTTTTCAAGTTAACAATGGAAACTGCTAGTGAAACCGAAGATCAGACAATATATGGAAGTATTGGCAGATCTGTTCTACTCCATTAATGCCAATTGTCTGGATTGATGATAAATTCTTACCTCCTCTAAAGGTCTGTTAATACTTACCTCTAAAGATGAAACATACATGTAACTGTGGTTTATTTTCTTTATTATTTTGTATTTTGGTTTTTTATCTTTGAATTTCTACTTTATGAATTCTATGATTAATATACATAGGTATAGAAGTTAAATTGTATTGCATAATTTAAAAGTTCTCATGAAAGTGAAATAATTCCAGTAATATACACTAAAATGTTCAAATTTATAATTCAGAATGAAATAAGAAGTCATTATAATGGGTAATTTGGAAGAATATAAACTAGGTAAAGCACTGATAATGAAAAAGATTAATAAAAAGGTTTAAGTAATCAAGAGCTAAGCTATATTGAAGAGAAAATAAGTTTTTTTTTATTTACAGAGGATAATTTGCATATTGGTGTTAAAAAAAAAAGTTTCCTGAAAAATCATGATTCTTATAGTAACAACTATAATTCTTATAATACTTTCAATTTATGTGACATTTCTAATTGAGATGACCTTCATGATATATATAAAACAGCATCTAGAATATATCAGCATTTATCGTATAATAAGCACTTAATCAATGTTAGGAATAGAAGGCTTTACCAATTCATTTCTTAGCAGTAAGTGAAATTCAACTCAATCCTTTTTTTAAGAAAAAAATAGCAATAATTTTTGTCTACATCTGGGGAATCACAGGATATAGTTGCTTAATGCACGACTAGATCTATTGCCCTTTTGAATAAGTTATTGGTAAATTTGATTTTTCTCCACCTTCAACTAGGTTCCTTTCATATCCACTAAATTATATTATAGTCATATTGTTAGGGGTAGAAGGTCTCCAGGTTACTGGCGGTGAATCTGTAGGGGTCTGAAGAAGCCTCAATTCATGCTGCCTCAGAAAAAATAATTCGATTGAAAGGAGTAACACAGAAAAAGAGACCAAGGCAAGTTTCAGAGCAGGAGTAGAAGTTTATTAAAAAACTTTAGAACAGAAACAAAACAAAACAAAACAACAACAACAAAAAACTACACTTGAAGACACCAAGTGGGCAACTTGATGGAGAAGTGTGGCGTTTAACCTTGATTTTAGGACTACATGCTTGCTCACCTCCAGTGGCTTGCTCCCCTTTCCCCTCATTTTTCCCTAAGGGCAAGTCGCCCACATGTACAGTACTCTCCTTACACTTGGGAGGTGAGCATGCATGGTGTGTTTAGGAAGTTGTACACATGCCCATCTGAGGTTTTCTTCCCTTTTCTGGTGGAATACCTCCAGAAGGCCATACTCTGTCATTTTGTCTCTTAATCTGCATGCCTGGGCTCACTCTCCTAATTCCTGAGATTTTATTGGAAGCTGATTGATTACCAACCTCAAGTATTTTTATCTGTTTGGAAAGTTGCCTCTCCCTGGTGCCAACAATCAATTAACACTTTAGTGTGACACATGTGGACCATTAGAAAATGGCCTCTCCCTGGCACTGGCTGCCAAATTTTTTTTTTTAGTGAGGCAGTGTGATAACTGCAGAACCATCACCTGATGGCCACCTGACATTCGTGGTGGGTGGAGGAGGGGAGAGGCCTCTCCTGCCTCACTCATGCCTAACTACATGTAACTACAATATTGCATTAGGACATTCTTGCATTGCTATAAAGGCATACTTGAGACTGAGTAACATATAAAGAAAAGAGGTTTAATTGGCTCACAGTTCTGCAGGAGGTACAGAAAGCATGGTGCTGGCATGTGCTTGGCTACTGAGGAGGCCTCAGGGAGTTTTTATTGATGACTGAAGGTGAATTAGGAGCAAGCACATCACAGGGCTTGAGTGAGAGTAAGTGGGTTGGGGGCAGGTGCAACACACTTTTAAACAACTAGATCTCATGCAAACTCACTCACTATCCTGAGGACAGCGCCAAGGCGATAGTGCTAAATCATTCATGAGAACTTCACCCCCATGATTCAATCACCTCCTACCCAGCCCCATCTCTAACATTGGGGATTACATTTCAACATGAGATTTGAAGGGACAAATATCCAAAATCTATGAAGTAAGAATTTAAAAAGTGGAGGATTTGATTCAATGAACAACCATCCACAGCTTTGTTTAAAAGTATTTACAGAAAGAGTTGTTTCTAGAAACAACAAATATATTACACTGAGGTATTTGTTAGAATAAAATATGAAGAATTAAAATAGAAATCACATTTCGCAAAAGTAGATGGTCTAATTTTCTTTTAAGATGGGCTGAAATCTTTCTGAGGAGGGAATAGATCTGTGATTTTTATTGTTTTTGATTTGATGAGTTAGAGTTTATAGGAAAATAAGAGCAGTGTAAAGTTTTTTAAAGGAGGATCAGAAACTGAACATAAAAGAGAAGAACCAGGGAAGCATAGAATTGTTAAGACATGACATATTGATTAGCATAATAAGGGGAATAAAGACTAAAAATGTGCAGACACTTTATTTGAATATAAATATGTTGTTTTTTGCTCCTGCTAAAGTGACAGAAAAATAATGAACAAAAACACATCAAGTATCGTGGCTTGTAAAACTGTTGTTATATAAGATAACTTTCCAAAATCCTCTACAATGCCACTTTATTTCCCATGCCTACAAAAGGATCTTTACTGTCTGCTACTGGGTTCAAAATGTTCCTTCTTAGCATGACATTCTGAAATTAATATGTGATAATTTATGTAAAACCATTTTAGTTTTTGCATAAGCATAAAGAGTGTTCATTTTCATAATTTGAGATGATACATAATTTTTAAATCTTAAGCTTACTCATACAGTGGTCCTACAATGAAATTCTCTGGCTTCAAATTCATTCATAGCTGCACTTTTCCCTTGAATCTGAAATGTTCTCAAAGTAATTTAATTGTCTCTCTCCACTACTTAGTGAATCATATTAGTTACTAAAAATCTCTGAATAAAGGTGAAAAAGGCACTCATAAGTACTGAGTCAACATGAGGAAAGTATTATGCCATTATTATAATAACACAATATATTTGTACAGAGCTTTATAGTTTATGAGGTGCTTTTGTGTGCTTTAAATCATTTGATCTGTAAAATAACTCTGAATAAGTAAGGGTATTTTTTATTGCTCATTACAGACATATCAGCCTAAACTAGTGTAAGAATTTAGAGAAATTTGGTGGCTGGCAAGATGGCCAGATAGGAACAGCTCCGGTCTGCAGATCCAGTGAGATCAACACAGAAAGAGGGTGATTTCTGCATTTCCAAATGAGGCACCTGGCTCATCTCATTGGGACTGGTTAGATACTGGGTGCAAAAAAAAAAAGAAAAGACCCACCAGTGTGCTGTATTCAGGAAACCCATCTCATGTTCAAAGCACACATAGGCTCAAAATAAAGGGATGGAGGAATATTTACCAAGCAAATGGAAAGAAAAAAAAAAAAAAAGCAAGGGTGGCAATCCTACTCTCTGATAAAACAAACTTTAAACCAACAAAGATCGTAAAAGACAAAGAAGGGCATTACATACTGTAAAGGGATCAATGCAACAAGAAGAGCTAAGTATCCTAAATATATATGCACCCAATACAGGAGCACTCAGATTCAAGCAAACAATGGGGAAAGGATTCCCTATTTAATAAATGGTGTTGGGAAAACTGGCTAGCCATAAATCAAGTTCATAGAGACCTACAAAGAGACTTAGACTCCCACACAATAATTGTGGGAGAATTTAACCCTCCACTGTCAATATTAGATAGATCAATGGAACAGAAAATTAACAAGGATATTCAGGACATGAACTTAGCTCTGGACCAAGCTAACCTAATAGACATCTAAAGAACTCTTTACTCCAAATCAACAGAATACACCTTCTTCTCAACACCACTTCATATTTATTCTAAAATTGACCAGACGACTGGAAGTAAAATGCTCCTCAACAAATTCAGAAGAATAGAAATCACAACAAACAGTCTCAGACCACAGTGCAATCAAACTAGAGCTCAGAATTAAGAAACTCACTCAAAAACTCACAACTATATAGAAAATGAACAACCTGCTCCTGAATGACAACTGGGTAAATAATGAAATTAAGACAGAAATAAGTAAGTTATTTGAAACCAATGAGAACAAAGACACAACATACCATAATCTCTAGGACACAGCAAAAGCAATGTTTGGAGGGAAATTTATGCACCAAATGCCCACAGAAGAAAGTGGGAAAGATCTAAAATTGACACCGTAACATCACAATTAAAAGAACTGCAGAAGCAACAGCAAACAAATTCAAAAGCTAGCAGAAGACAAGAAGTAACTAACATCAGAGCAGAACTGAAGGAGATAGAGACACACACAAAAAAACCCTTCAAAAATTAGTGAATCCAAGAGCTGGTTTTTTGAAAAGATTGACAAAATAGACAGACCACTAGCCAGATTAATAAAGAGGAAGAGAGAGAAGCATCCTATAAATACAATAACAAATGATAAAAGGGATATTTCCATTGATCCCACTGAAATACAAACTACTATCAGAGAATACTATAAACACCTCCATGGAAATAAACTAGATAATCTAGAATAAATGGATAAATTCCTGGACACATACACCATCCCAAGACCAAACCACGAAGAAATCAAATTCCTGAATAGACCAATGACAAGTTCTGAAATTGAGGCAGTAATTAACAGCCTACCAAACAAAAAAAGAAGCCCAAGACCAGATTGATTCACAGGCAAATTTTACCAGAGGTACAAAGAGGAGCTTGCACCATTCATTCTGAAACTATTGCAAACAAGAGAAAAAGATAGACTCCTCCCTAACTCATTTTAAGGCCAGCATCATCCTGATATCAAAACCTGGCAGAGACACAACAATAAAAGAAAATTTCAGGACAATATCCCTAATGAACATCAAGGCAAAAATCCTCAATAGAATGCTGACAAACTGAATCCAGCAGCACATCAAAAAGTTCATCCACCACGATCAAGTCGACTTCATCCCTGGGATGCAAGACTGGTTCAACATACGCAAATCAATAAATGCAATTTTTCACATAAACAGAGCTAATGACAAAAACCGCATGATTATCTCAATAGATGCAGAAAAGGCCTTCGATAAAATTCAACACTCCTTCATGCTAAAAAAAACTATCAATAAGCTAGGTATTGATGGAGAGCATCTCAAAATAACATGTGCTATTTATGATAAACCCACCACCAATACCATACTGAATAGGCTAAAGCTGGAAGCATTCCCTTTGAAAACCGGCTCAAGACAAGGATGCCCTCTTTCACCACTCCTATTCAACGTAGTACTGGAAGTTCTGACCAGGGCAATCAGGCAAGAGAAAGAAATAAATGGTATTCAAATAGGAAGAGAGGAAGTCAAATTGTCTCTGTTTGTAGATGACATGATTGTGTATTTAGAAAACCCTATCATCTCAGCCCAAATTCTCCTCAAGCTGACAAGCAACTTTAGCAAAGTCTCAGGAACAAAATCTATGTGCAAAAATCACAACCATTCCTATACACCAATAACAGACACAGAAAGCCAAATCATGAGTGAACTCTCATTCACAATTGCTGCAAAGAGAATAAAATACCTAGGAATATAACTTACGAGGGATGTGAAGGACCTCTTCAAGGAGAACTACAAACTACCACTCAAGGAAATAAGAGAGGACACAAACAAATGGAAAAACACTCCATGATCGTGGATAGGAAGAATCAATCTCATGAAAATGGCCATACTGCCCAAAGTAATTTATAGATTCAATGCTATCCTCATCAAGCTACCATTGAGTTTCTTCATAGAATTAGAAAAAACTACTTTAAATTTCATATGGAATCAAAAAAAGTCCATATTGCCAAGGCAATTTTAACCCAAAAGAACAAAGCTGGAGGCATCACGCTACCTGACTTCAAACTATAGTACAAGGCTGCAGTAATCAAAACAGCATGGTAATGGTACCAAAACAGATATGTAGACCAATGGAACAGAATAGAGGCCCCAGAAATAACACCATGTATCTACAACCATCTGATCTTTGACAAATCTGGCACAAACAAGCAATGTGGAAATGATTCCCCATTTAATAAATGGTGTTGCGAAAACTGGCTAGCCATAGGTAGAAAACTGAACCTGGACTCCGTCCTTACACCTTATATGAAAATTAACTAACGATAGATTAAAGACTTAAACATAAGACCTAAAACCATAAAAACCCGAGCTGAAAACCTAGGCAATACCATTCAGGACATAGACATGAGCAAAGACTTCATGACTAAAACACAAAAACAATGGCAACAAAAGCCAACATTGACAAATGGGACCTAATTAAATGAAAGAGCTTCTTCACAGCAAAAGAAACTATCATCAGAATGAACAGGCAACCTACAGAATGGGAGAACATTTTTGCAATCTATCCATCTGACAAAGGGTTAAGATCGGTTAATATTTACAAGGAACTTAAACAAATTTACGAGAAAAAACAACCCCATCAAAAAGTGGGAAAAGGATATGAACAGACAGTTCTCAACAGAAGACATGTATGTGGCCAAAAAAATGTAAGAAAGAAAACTCATCATCACTGGTCATTAGAGAAATGCAAACAAAACCACAATGAGATACCATCTCACACTAGTTAGAATGGCAATCGCTAACATGTCAGGAAACAACAGATATTGGAGAGGATGTGGAGAAATAGGAAAACGTTTACACTTTTGGTGGGAGTGTAAATTAGTTCAACCATTGTGGAAGAATGGCGATTCCTTAAGGATCTAGAACCAGAAATACCATTTGACCCAGCAACCCCACGTTCTTAGCAACTACGCAAACACACCTACACACATGATATTTGAAATGTAATTGCAGCTTGTGATTTATGTGTTTTTTTTAATTAAAGGAAGAGAAAAACCTTCAGAAATGCAATATATTGGAACTATATATTATGATTTGTGAAAAACAAGAGATTGTCATTTCAAAAACAATTACCTAACATTATTTCTTTCCAAAATGCATTCTATTCATGTATCTGTGTATAGTGAGTGAATGATAAAATTCTCTGAGTTTTCCTTGATTCTAACTATGTTTAGCAATGTAGCATGTTTTTATCCTCTTAATCATAATAGACTTTCATATGAAGAAACACAGAGAAACCCAGCTAGAAACTAGAAGATGACACAATCTACAGATTCATCAAAGTCAAAACAAAAGAAAAAAATCTTAAAGGCAACTAGAGATAACAGTCAGATCACATATGGAGGAAAACCCCCTCAGGCCAGCAGTGGACCTCTTAGCAGAAACCTTACAAGCCAGATGATATTGGAGGCATGCTTGAAGAAAAAAAATTCAACCAAGAATTTGATATCTCACCCAACTAACCATTTAAGTAGAGAAATAAAATCCTTCTCAGACAAGCAAACACTGAGAAAATTTGTTTCAACCACACCAGTTATTGGAGTGGTAAACATGGAATTGAAAGATTGACACCTGCTACCATAAAAACATACTTGAGCATGTAGCTCACTGACACAATAAAGCAACTACAATGAAGTGTACATAACAACCAGTTAACAACATGATCACAGAATCAAAATCTCACCTATTGATAGTAACTATGAATGTGAATGTGTTAAAGATCCCACTTAAAAGACATATGGTTGCAAACTGGATGACAAGACAACAGCCAACTGTCTGCGGTCCTCAGGATACCCATCTCACATGTAGTGACACCCACAGGCTCAACATAAAGGGATGGAGAAAGATCTCCTATGCAAATGGGAAACAAAAATGATATAAGCAGTCACTATGCTTATATCATATAAAACAGACTTTAAATCAACAACAATTCAGAAGGACAAAGAAGAATATCACATAACAATAAAGGGCATAATCCAACAAGAAGATTAAACTATTTCAAATATATATGCACCAACTTGCAGCACCTAGATTCAAAAAACAAATTTCTGATCTATGAAAAGACTTAGATAGCTACACAATAATAGTGGGAGACTTCAACACCCCACTGACAGCATTCATCAGATCATCAAGGCAGAAAACTAACAAAATCTGAACATCAAGAAGATGGAAAGATCCCAAATTACCGGTCTTAACTTTGCACCTAAAGGACCTAGAAAATAAAGAACAAATAAACTCCAAAGCTAGCAGAAGAAAAGAAATAACTATAATTAGAGAAGAACTGAATAAAACAGAGATGGCAAAACCCATATAAAAGAACAATGAAACCAAGAGTTAGGTCTCCTAAACAATAAACAAGATTAATATACTATGAACAAGAGTAACAAAGAAAAAAGAAGAGAAGATCCAAACAAGTAAATAAGAAATGGCATACCAACAGATCCCATAGAAATACAATAGATCCTTAGAAGCTACTATAAACAACACTATGCATACAGATTAGAAAATCTACAGGAAATGGATATATTCCTGAAAATATACAATTTGCCAGCATTGAATCAGTAAGAAATTGAAACCCTAATTAGACCAGTATCAAGTTCTGAAATCATTCAAAAAATCAATGAACCCAGGAGCTGTTTTTTTTTTTTTTGAGAGAACTAAAAAAAAAAAAAAAAAATAGATAGACTGCTAGCTACAATAATAAGAAGAAAAGAAGGAAGAGCCAAACAGATACAATCATAAATGATAAGGTGGATATTACTACTGACCCCACAGCAATACAAACAACAATCAGAGAATATTATAAACACCTCTATGCACATAAACTATATAATTAAGAAGAAAGGTATAAATTGCTGTCACATACACCCTCCCAAGACTGAATCAGGAAGAAATTGAATGCCTGAGCAGACCAATAATATGTTCTGAAATTGAGGCAGTAATAAACAGCCTAACAATTAATAAAGCGCAGGGCCAAACAGATTCACCACTGAATACTTCCAGATATACAAAGAAGAGCTGTTACCATTGCTACTGAAACTATTTCAAAAAATTAAAAAGGAAGGACCCCTCCCTAACTCATTCTAAGAGGCCAGGACCATCCTGATACCAAACCATGATAGAGATACAACAAAAAAGAAAACTTTAGGCCTATATCCTTGATGAACGTCAATACAAAAATCCTCAACAAAATACTGGCAAACTGAATTTAGAAGCACGTCATAAAGCTTGTCCACCACAATCAAGCAGGCTTCATCTCCAGGGTTCAAGGTTGGTTCAACATATGCAAATCAATAGATGTAATTCATCATGTAAACTGAACTAAGACAAAAACCACATGATTATCACAATACATGTAGAAAAGTCTTTCTATAATATAAAATTCAACATCACATCACATTAAAAACTCTCAAAAAATAGGTATTAAATGAACATATCTCGAATTAATAAAAGCCATATATGACAAATACACAGCCAACATCATGTTGAATGGACAAAAGCAAAGCTTTCCCCTTAGAAACAGGCTCAAGACAAAGATGTCTTCTCTCACCACTCCTATTCAACAGAGTTGGAAGTTCTGGCCAGGGCAATTGAGCAACATAAACAATTAAAGGGCATTCAGATATGAAGAGAGGACATCATAGTATCCCTGTTTGCAGATGACATGATCCTATATCTAGACAATGTCACTGTCTCAGCCCAAAAGATTCTTAAGTTGATAAGCAAGTTCAGCAGTCTCAGTATACAAAATCATAGTGCAAAAATGGCTAGTGGCTGAGAGTCAAATCATGAATGAACTCCCATTCACAATTAACACAAAAAATAATAATATCTGGGAATACAACTAACAAGGGAAGTGAAAGACCTCTATAAGGAGAACTACAAAACAGTGCTCAAAGAAATCAGAGATGACAAAAACAAATAGAAAAACGTTCCAAGCTCATGGATAAGAATAATCAATACCATGAAAATGACTATACTGCCCAAAGCCATTTTTTAGATTCAATGCTATCCCCATTAAGCTACCAATGACATTTGTCACAGAACTGGAGAAAACTATTTTAAAATTTATAGGAAACCAAGCGATAACCCAAATAGTCAAGACAATCCTAAGCGAAAAGAACAAAGCTGGAGGCTAACTTCAAACTAAATTCAAACTATACTACTGGGGTACAGTAACCAAAATAGCATGTTACTGGTACAAGAACAGACACATATGGAACAGAATAAAGAACCCAGAAATAAGACCATCCACATGTCACTATTGACAAACCTGACAAAAACAAGCAATGGGGATAGCATTTCCTATTCAATAAATTGTGCTAGGATAACTTGCTTGCCATGTGCAGAAAATTGAAGCTGGACCGTTTCCTTACACCACATACAAAAATCAACTCAAGATGGATTAAAGACTTAAATATAAAATCCAAAACTATAAAAACCCTGGAAGAAAAATTAGACAATGCCATTCAGGACATAGGCACGGGAAAAAGTTTTATGACGAAGATGCCAAAAGAAATTGCAACAAAAGCAAAAATTGGCAAATTGGATCTAATTAAACTAAAGATCTTCTGCACATAAAAAGAAACTGTCAACAAAATAAACAGATAACCTCCAGAATAGGAGAAAATGTTTGCAAACTGTGTGTCCGGCAAAGGTCTAATATCCAACATCTATAAAGAAATTAAACAAGTTTACAAGAAAAACAAACAAACAACTCTATTAAAAAGTAGGTAAAGGACATCAACAGACGCTTCTCAAAAGAAGACATTCAAGCAGCCAAAAATCATGAAAAAAAAAAAAAAAAAGCCCAACAGTACTGATCTTTAGAGAAATGCAAATCAAAACCATAGTGAGATACCATATCATACCAGTCAGAATGACTATTATTAATAAGCCAAGAAATGACAGATGCTGGCAAGGTTGTGGAGAAAAAGAAATGCTTTATACATTGCTGGTGGGAGTTCAAATTAGTTTAACCACTGTGGAAAGCAGTATGGCAATTCCTGAAAGAGCCAAAACCGGAACTACTATTCAACCCAGCAATCTTATTACTAGGAATATACCCAAAGAAGTGTAAGTCATTCTATTATAAAGACACAGGCATTAATGTGTTTATTGCAGTTCTATTTACAATAGCAAAGACATGGATTCAACCTAAATGCCCATCAGTGAATAAAGAACATGGGGTACATATACACATGCAACCACAAAAAAGAATAAGATCGTGTCTTTTGCAGGGACGTGGATGGAGCTGGGGTCATTATCCTTAGCAAAAAGCACATGGACAGAAAACAAAATACCACATGTTCTCATTTATCAGTGGGAGCTAAATTATGAGAACATATGAACACATAGAGGGAATAGCACACACTGGGACCTATCAGAGGGTGGAAGGTAGGAGGAGGGAGAGTATTAGGGAAAATAACTAATGAATGCTAGGCTTAATACCTGGGTGATAAAATAGTCTGTACAACAAACCCTCATGACACACATTTACCTATGTAACAGACCTGTACATCCTGCACATGCCCCCCTGAACTTAAAAATAAAAGTTAACAAAATGAAAAAGAAAACATTGTGCCAATATTCTTAATTAACATCGATGCAAAAATTCTAAACAAAAAGCAAACTGTGTTCAGTAGCGCATGGAAAAGTTAATTCACTACAATTAGGCAAGTTGTATAACTTGGATACAAGGTTGGTTCAACATACACAAATCAAATCATATGATTCACCAGATAAACAGAATTGAAAACAAAAACCATATTATCATTTCAACAGATGCAGAAAATGCTTTTGATAAAAAAATCTAACATCCTTCTTGATAAAAACCCCTAACAAATGAGGCATTGAAGGAACATACCTCAACATGATAAGAGGCATCTATGAAAAGCCCATAGCCAATGTCATGCTGAATAGACAACAGCTATAACCATTCCCTTTGAGAACAGGAACAAGATAAGGATACCCACTTTCATCACTCTTATTCAACATAATATTAGAAGTTCTAGCTAGAGTAATCAGGCAAAAGAAATAAAAGGCATCCACATAGGAAAAGAGGAAGTCAATCTACCTCTCTTCACAGATTGTATAATTAATTCCGTAAATAGAAAACCCTAAAGACTCAGCCAAAAGTCTTCTAGAACTGATATACAACTTTATAAAGTTTCAGGATACAATATCAATTTACAAAAATCAGGAACATTTTCATGCACCAGTAATGCCAGGATGAGGGTCAAGTCAAGAACATAATCCTGTTTCCAATAGGCACAAAGAAAAAAAATGCCTAAAAATACAGCTAACCAAACAGTTACATGGAGAACTACAAAACACTGATTAAACAGATCAGAGATGACATGAATAAATGGAACAACATTCCCTGCTTATGGATAGAAAGAATCAATATATTTAAAATGGCTATACTGCCCAAAACAATTTACAGATTCAGTGCTATTCCTATGAAACTATCAATGTAACTTTTCACAGAATTAGGAACAATTTTAAAATTTATATAGAACAAAAGAACAAGCACAAATATCCAAAATAATCCTAACAAAAATAACAAAACCAGAGGCATAACACTACCTGATTTCAAACTATACTATAAGGCTACAGTAATCAAAACAGTATGGCACTGGTACAAAAGCCGACACACAGACTAATGAAACAAAGTAGAAATCTCAGAAATAAAGCCACATTCCTACAACTATATGATTTTTGACAAGGCTGACAACAAGAAGTAATGGGGAAAGAACTCTCTATTCAATAAATTATGATGGGATAATGCTACCTGCATACAGAAGAATAAAACTGGATCCTTGCCTTTTACCACATGTGAAAATTAACTCAAGATAAATTAAAGATTTATATGTAAGACCTCAAACTATAAAAATTCTGGAATAAAACCTAGGAAATGAACTTTAAATATCAGTATTGGCAAAGAATTTTTGGTTAAGTCCCAAAAGCAATAGCAACAACAACAAAATTGGCAAATGGGACACAATTAAAGAGCTTCTGCACCGACCAAAAGAAAAAAAATAAAGCATCAACAGAGTAAACAGACAACCTACAGAATGGGAGAAAATATTTTAAAACTATGCATCCAGCAAAAATCTAATATACAGAATCTGTAAGGAACTTAAACAAATCAAGAAGCAAAGACAAGTAACCCCATTAAATATGGGCAAAGAACATTAACAGTCTTCTGAAAAGAAGACATACAAGCAAGCAACCAGCAGCCATATTAAAAAATGCTTATCATCAGTAATTATGAGAGAAATGCAAATCAAAACCACAATTAGATAGTATCTCATACCAGTCAAAATGGTCACTATTAAAAATTCAAAAAATTATAGATCCTGGAGAGGTTATGAAGAAAATGGAATACTTACACATATTGGTAGGACCATAAATTAGTTCAGCCACTTTGAAACCAGTTGAGAGATTTCTCAAAGAACCTAAAACAGCAACCATTTGGTCCAGCAATCCTGTTAATGGGCAGACACCTGATATGGTTTGGCTCTGTGTTCCCACCAAAATCTCATCTTGAATTGCAATAATCCCCATATATCATGAGAGGGACAAGGTGGAAGGTAATTGAATCATGGGCACAAAATTTTTTCATGCTGTTTTCATGACAGTGAGTAAGTCTCACAAGGTCAGACGGTTTTATAAAGGGAAGTTACCCTGCACGTGCTTTCTTGCCTGCTGCCACGTAAGACGTGGCTTTGCTCCTCCTTTGCCTTCTGCCATGTTTTTGAGGCCTCTTCAGCCATGTGGAACTGGGCGTCAATTAAACCTCTTTCCTTTATAAATTACCCAGTCTCAGATATGTATTTGTTAGCAGTATGAGAACAGACTAATACACTATTCAAAGGAAAATAAATCATTCTGCCAAAAAGACAAATGCATTCACATATTCATTACCATGCTATTCATAATATCAAAAATACGAACTCAACCTAGATGCCCATCAATTGTGGACTGGCTAAAGAACATGTGGCACATATATACCATGGACTACTATGTAGCCATAATCAAGAATTAAATCATTTAATGCAGCTGGAGGCCATAATGCTAAGCAAATTAATACAGGAACAGAAAATCAATTATTTCATACTCTCATTTATAAATGGGAGCTAAACACTGAGCACATGTGGACATAAACATAGCAACAATGGACACTGCAGGCTACTGGAAGGGTGAAGGAAGAAGGCATGGACTGAAAAACTACATGTTGAGTACTATGCTCACTACCTATACAGTGAGTGAGTACTATGTTCTCTCTACAGATCCTGGGTAACAGGATCTGTATTCCAATCCTCAATATCACTCAATTGGTAACAAATTGCAGGTAACAAATCTGCACATGTATCCCCTGCATCTAAGATACAATTTGAAATTTTAAAAAAAGTAATATAGAACAACTAATATTTTAAGGTATAATGTGTATATATATGTGTGTACATATGTGTATATTACACATGTATATATGCATACAATAGATTTAATTTTACAGTAATTACTTTAAATGTACTTTATTTTATTTAGTATATTTAAGTATTAATGTATTTCAAAACATCCGAACTGTTCTGAGAGAAAAAATCTGAGTATGCATAAACTCACACACACACACGCACACATATGCACAGTTTCTTTTTTTCCATTATTACAGGCGCTATTTACTTTGTATTGTCATTTTCTGATTTATCTTGGACTTCTGAGCTTCAGCTACCTGATCAACATTGTATAAAGGAGACAGGAAGAAAATGAATTGATTTGTGCCTTAAGGCTCACAACTGTGACACATGACATCTTCTATATTCAATGTAGGCTGAAAAATTATATTTTTAACTTTTAAAGAATCAATAATTTAATAATATCTCTTCATGAGGTTGGAAATGACAGATCAAAAAGTTTCAGCTTTTGATACAAAGCATGATATACAACACCTCTTGAAAATTACTTTTGTAATAAAGACATGTAAACACCTCTCTCTCTCTCTTTCACTCCCACTCTCTCTCTTTCTCTCTTTCTCTCATACACACACACACACACACACACACACAAATGTAAATGCAAATATAGTAACTCATAAATTACTGAAGTTTCATTTATTTGTTCCATACTCTTTTGGTTAATCTATAATATGGCTTTAAATACAACGAAGCATATTACCCCACTTTTTAGTAAGTTCTTCTCATGTCCTTGTGTTAATGTATGTCCTACCTGTAAATACTTCCTCTGCCAAAAGATAAGATATTTCAAGATAGAAAGTTTTGACCAACTTTTATAATGGAACCCAATACATGAAGAATTCTCTCTTTAAAAATGTTTTTTTCTACAAAGAATAGATTTATGTTTTATTGTTAGCAAAATTAGCAATTTATTATTAGCACAATTAATGAAACTCCAGAAAACATATAGATGAAGTATTATTTGCTGGACCAATAATGACTGGAGTACTAAACTGATCAGAGTAGAAGTAAGGTAGTATATTAATTAATACCAGAGATTAAAACAAGGTATAAAAGAATGCATTGACAGAAAGGAAACAGAGTTATCTTTTGCTGAACTTAGATGAAGATAATAAAAGTAAAAGTTTGTCCTAAATGAAAACATAAGTCACAAGAAGAGATCAAAAATAAAACTACATCATACATAAGATCAAATACACAATTAGACACGGAGTAAGAGAGCATAAATATTCCATGAGTAGTTCCAATAGCAATACCAGTTATAATAGTCAACAGGGTCTGGACAATATTGTAGTAAAAACAATGAAAATGTATCAGTACTTCAAAAAAGAAAGTGAAATGTTTCTTCTCCATTGCAGGTATGCATGAAACTTTGTTTTTATAGTCTGCCTATCTTCTAATCTGACAGAGGCTCCACCTTCTGGAATCACATTGGTTAAAGCAGCAGGAGGAGAGAGCATCAATCATTAGGATGTGCTGCTCAAATACTTCATATCTTTTTCCCTCATATCCCTTTGGTCATAGTGACTCATATGGCCACTGCCAACATTAGTGATGATATGGTTTGGCTCTGTGTCTCCACCCAAATCTCACCTCCAATTGTAATCCCCACATGTTGAGGGAGGGACCTGTAATCCCCACGTGTGGAGGGAGGGAGTTGATAGGATAATGGGGGTGGTTTCCCCCATGCTGTTCTCATGATAGTGAATGAGTTCTCACGAGGTATGATAGTTTTAAAGATGTCTGGCATTTTCCCTGCTTTCACTTCTCTCCCCTGCTGGCACGTGAAGAAGATCCTTACTTCCCCTTTGTCTTCCACCATGATTGAAAGTTTCCTGAGCTCTCCCAAGCCATGCTGAAGTATGAGTCAATTAAAACTCTTTCCTTTATAAATTACTCAGTCTCGGGTATTTCTTTACAGTAGTGTGAAAATGAACTAATACAAATGGATATTGTGATTATCTTTTATGTCAATAGTTTGAGGAAAATGTTAGTAATGTATACTATAGCAGTGATGGTGGTGGATGTTCTGTAACCATTTGTTATAGACATCATAACAAACCCAGATTCATAAGCTGAAGCCCGAACTGCCAGTACTGCAGAATGTGATTGTATTTAGAGATAGGGCCATCGAAGAGGTAATTAAGTTAAAATGAGACTAATATGTTGGCCCTAATACAATCTCATTGGCATCTTTATAAGAATAAATTATGATGTATGGGGAAACAGGAGGGGTGTGTGTGCGCAGAGGTACCACCATGTGAAAAGACAGCAAGAGGAATATGATCTACAAGAAAAAGAAAGATTTCGAGGAAAGAACCTTGCCAGAGACCTGATTTTGGACTTTGACACTTTAGAACTATGAGAAAATAAATTTCTGTGTTTTAGGCCATTCAGTCTATGGGGTTTTGTTACGGCAGCCATAGTCAACGAATATACTAGTCGTGCTGAAACTGTTGGCCATTTCAAAGATAATAGACAATGTTTGAGATTCCTATTATGAGAACCACATGAGAAATTTCTAAATGAAGCAAACAACTTTATAAAAACCTGGTAAATTATTTAATTACTTTCTCCAGTTAAACTACTTTTCTATGAAAGTGGCATGGTCATTCCTACCTCTGGGATTGTAGATTTATGCTGCTGTGTCAGTTTCCCATTGCTGTTGTCACAAATTAACATGGAATAGTGGCTTAAAACAACTCGCATTTATTTATTAACTGAAAGTTCAGAAGGTTAAAAGTTTACATTGGGTCTTTTTGGGCAAAATTCAGATGTGAGAAGCACTGTATTTCTTCTGGAGGCTCTGTAGGCTGATCTGTTTTCTTTACTGTTTCAGCTTCTAGGGTCCATGTGGATTTGGAATTTTGAACCTGTCATTCATCTTCAAAGGGAGTAATGTAACTTCTTCAAAAATATTTCAGACTCTAAAGTCTGTTACCACATCTCTAACTCTGACGTTTCTGTCTCTGTCTTTGGTTTCATTGACAAACACCCTTGAGATTACGTTGGGTCTGCTCTGATACTCCAGTATACTCTTCCCATCTCAATATCCTTAGATTAATCACATCTGCAATGATTCACCATGTAACATAATGTATTCGGGGTTTCCAGAAATTCAACCATTATTCTATCTATCATTTATACCTAGAACATTCTTTTTCCTCTTTGCACATTCTTATAATATAGATCTCAGATTATTTCCTACTCAGGAAACCATCTCTTGCCTTAATGAATCCATCAGATTTCTGTGTTATAAATGATTATGGTACTTTATGTATTTCCATTTAACTACATAAACATAATCACTTGATATAAATAATTATATATTTATTATTTTTTCTTGTTTTTCTCCATAGAACATTTGAGGGTAGGGACAAATTCTGCCTTGCTCACTGCAGTGTACTGAATGCCTTGCACAGTATTTTAGTGATAGTATTTAGCACATGAATGTTGATTAGGTAAAAAACTCACACCCTAATGAATATCTATTAATACTTTAATTAGAATGGATTTATTTTAAGCATTTTAAATATATTTGCAAATGATCAGTGTTACTTCAGAAAATAAGAAAATACCTGGAGTCATACAAACCTACGGCCAAACCTCACTTATTTAGATTAGTTTCTGGCCATACAATCTTATACAAGATATGTAATGATATATGTAAGAAAGAGAGGGTTACATACTCTAAGATTCTCTGGCAATTAAATATCAAAAGTAGCTCCTGGAGGTCCTGGGCACATTTTGAGTACTAAATACATCATATTCTTCAAAACTATTTTAACTTGAATAAACTTTATGTTTTCTATAATACATTTTTGTTCTTCATTATTTTATTGTTCAGTTGTTAAAACCTTCAAACTTCATGTTGTAGTCATATAATTCTGTGTAAATCTAACCAAATGACAAGAGGTTCCTATAGTAAATTTTAGGGCTTTCTAGGGCCAGATCCATTGTAAAACTATACTCCAAAACAAAATAAATTCACATATATTTTAACTAGGAAATATAGCAAGTAATGAAAGTCAAAATTGCATATAAATGTGTTTAAATTTATAATCTTATATATTGATTATGTTCTTTGCGAAGTCTACACGTGTTATTGAAATATTTAGTCTAACACTTGGCTCAATTATTATTTGCTACATGTTTTCTTTTGTTAGTAGACATAGGTGTTTGGCAGATCAAAAATATGCCTAATTAAACTGTGAATCGAAACATCTAAAACTTGGTAGATGCTCAATAGATGTTGGTGAATTAAATATATGACTTAATATTATATCATATCACAGTTAATATAATTTGGTATCCATCAAGGGTCAGGGGAAAATTTTACATCTCTAAAAACACGGAAAAATTTCACTCATACCCCATTATAATTATTGCAGACAATTCTGATGCCAAAAGAAAATGGTTTACATTTCTGTAATCTTAGGTAAACTACTATAAGCTATGCAAAACTAAACACAGAGAAAAGAAATTCATTTTTTAAAATCCTGAATATATTCGGTGTGTTTGTAAAACTGGTGCATAATTTGTAGTGAAGCCATAGATGCATGCATACCTTAAATATTTATAAAACTGACTTTATATCTTAAATTTTTTTTCTATATATAATGGTGGGATTTTATTTCTTCTATTACAACTAATTACCATTTTTAGGCAAGGTCTTTTTATTGATGCTAGAATGTCAGGGTTCCTGATGATGTCTGTTAATCTTGAAATTTGTGAGATGTGCTACTAAATGTATAGTTTTTAAAAAACTAGGTCTGTACCACGTGATTCAAAGTTGGAACATGTATTCATCTAATATAATGTTGTGTTTTGGACAAAAATATTTTGAATTCAGCAAGTATAGTAAAAATCAAACCAAGAAAAGAAATTGAAAAATTTAAATCTTCAGGTAATTAACCTCAGGATTTTCTTCTACTAGAAGAAAATCAAATAAATCTATTTATGTTTTACTGTAATGTAAATATAAATCATACTAAAATAAATTATAATTATAGTAGCAACTTATCTATTTAATACATTTTCTATATTTGTTTCCTGTGCAATAAAGATAATTTGAATAGATTTTGCAGATAAAATAAAATAATCAGTTATTTTTAGTTATTTTGAATTTTTAGTTGCTTTCCTTATTAAATAATGATGAAGTGAAACCAGCTCCTATTTTCTGCTATATAGACACACAGCTCCTCCTACAGCTATATTTTATACTAAAAAATTTAGCAATTTTTTTCTCATGGTCTTCCAATAAATGGTCTCTGAAATAGTATTAAAGTAATAGTTTCCTGTAGTTGATAGTTTGGAATATTGCTGATATGAGTATTCACTTTTACTCATCTGTTTTGCAATTTTAGATAAATGCTATACATATTCAATATGCATTTCTCAAAGTAAGCATGTAGAGTTAAGTTAATAGTTAATATAGCTTGAGGCTAAATTATTATCAAAATAGTATATAAATGCTTCAGCTGAGCATTTTAATACACATCTAAAACAAGTTAAACATTATCCCAAGAGTTCACTCTCAATTAAAGCTTTAAAAAAGAGATAACATGAATTATAAATCAGTATTGCACAAAGCATAGTATTATAATGTCATGGTTGTAAGAACAATAAAGCTTTAAATTTCCCTACAGGCTACTCATGCCTATTTGGATATGTTGTTCAAGTTATGTGTTGCCTAAAGGGATATATTCGCTATGAACAATACTTTCTAAACAAATTGATGTTCTGTATCACAAGTTAGGATTTGATTACTGAAAATGTATATAATGCCAAGCTAATTATAAAACCCCACGATTTAAATGTACTTTTTTTCAGGGATTTACAATTTTTCTACGTAGGAAGAGGATTTTTCAATATGCAGAGAGCTAGCATAATGCCTCTACAAAATAGTAAAATAGCTCAAGCCAAGTAATGCTTTCCAAAATTTTTTTCTAACATTTCTGTGTGGCTTTAGAGAAATTCCAAAATAGTGCTTAGGATCATATTCTACATAATGCTTATGCCTAAATGAAAACATTCATTGCTTTTTTTCTAAAAATGTCTTTTATGTATAGAAATGCTGTATTTCTAATCAGTGATTCTATAATTAGCAATCTAATATTGGCTACTCTTGAGAAATAATAAAATGAAATTTTCATATGCCTTTTAGTTTCCCCAGGAGTTTCCCAGCCATGCTAAATGACTGCCGTGGAGCCACAGATTGAACTGAAAACAAATGTCACACATATTTTTGTGACTTGCAGAATGTCATTAACATTTTGTAAAAAAAAATAAATAAATAAATAACACATTTTCTAGTCTTCAAGGTGTTTCTTATTTTATGCCTCATGATTCTTTCTTATTGGTTTATTACTCTTCTTCACTAATAAATCCAAAGCTTTTTAGGACTGTCTTTAGATCTTAATAAACAAGAATATTAGAAGCTAATGTAAATATTTACCTACATCTCTGAAATGTTGAAATTCCTTTTAGAAATTGTTTCCCACACCACTATGTGGTGCTGTGAATATCTAATAAAATAAAGAATAAACCCCTGTCATATAAACTCTACAATGTAGAGCGTAGTTCATAGAGTGGCATACTGTGAAAAAAAAACAAAGTACTTTTGAAACCAGGCCAATTGGAGTTTGACTACAGTCCCAATATGCTGTGTAACTTTATGACCTTTCCTGTCGGTACCCCTATTTTCTCCCCTAATAAAACATCAGCACCCTTTCTTAGTATTATTTATTTCATGAAAAATGCCAACTCAATGCCTAGCACATAGTGTTGTTCAATACTTGTATTTCTTGGTTACTTTAGAATAAAGTAAAAGTGGAAAGATTTCTTAGATGCAATATAATCTTAGACTTGATAGTTGAATGGAAAATTACAGCGGAAGGATGAGTGGAAGCAAAGATAAAATACACAAAGCTGTGTTGAAAGAAACAGTTACATCTGTTACCACATAAAAAAGGACTACAACTCAAGATGAATAGGCTAGAAATGTTCACAGTAGTCAGGTTATGAAGAGCCTGAGAAAAAGATGTGGCTCTTATACTTTAACATGTATCTAATGCACAACTATGGGAAAAAAATTGATTACAAAATGGCTAACATTTTGGTAGAACTCTCTCAGAGTCCTATTATTTGATTACTTCATCATCATCATTTACTTAATTGATAGATAAATTTATCAATTTATTCAACTCAAGGATTTATTTCTCAAAACAAAGCAAGTGAGGAAGGCAGGAAGAATGTAATTGTGATAGCAAAACTGAGACATGCTGAGGGATTGAGTTGGGTCTATGTAATAGGGGAGGCGGGAACAGTATTTCAAAGAAAGATTTAAGGTATAGTGGTGTTTGTAGGATTTCAATAAGTAATAATCCTGTCTCCTTCCTCCAGTAGTCCTTCCTTTATTTAATAACACTCATTAAACATCTGCTATGTGACAGAACTCTGTTAAGAAAATACATCTGGTATGTGACATAATTCCTGTTTTCAAAGACCTGATACTTTAGAAGGGTGGTTCAAAAGCAAAAATAAATAAATAAATAAAAAGTAAAAAAGCCTATATTTATAAATACTATGAAAAAGAGATAAATAAAGATTACATATTTTATAGAGAGTAGTTACAAAAATTATCTTAGTGAAGATGGCATTTAACCATAGACAAAATATTAAAGGAATAAGTCACACAGATGTCAATGACAAGAGTGTTCTAGAAAAATGAAGCAACAAGAAAAATGCATGTAAACCGTGACCAAATATGTATTTTGTTTAAATCAGTAGTTAGACTATTAGGATTACAGCTGAATAAATGTGGTCAAATAGATGGAATGGAAAGTAATAGAAAAGGCAAGGAACCAAAACAATGTAGATTTATATATCATGGTGAGGAATTTCATTTTTATATACAGTGAGATTGAAAACTTTTGAAAGTTGTTAATCTTACAGATTACTTTTTGATTTCCATACAGACTAGTTTGTTAGTAGAGAAGAGTAGACGTGGTTATATCAACCAGTGGTTTATTAAAATGGTCCAGGGAAGAAATGTTGGTGGCTTGGACTAGAGTAGAGTGTAGATGCCATGACAAGTGTTATTTTACATACATTTAAAAGGAACCTCCCATAGGAGTTATTGATAGATGGCTTAGACTAGTGATAAAAAGAGAGAGGAAATATAGAGTCAAGAGTGAATTTTGTGCTAAGAATACAGCAATTCATTTAATCGATATAGCGAATTTTGAAACAAAAAGTTGTTTTTCTTTTGTTTATTTTCTTGGAAGGTTTTTTTTTTTTAAATTGCTTTTGTACACTTCATGACTATATTATCTATTCTATATACCCTGTTACAGTTAGATGGTAAGTCTAGAGCTCTGAGCATAAAATGGGGCTATAAATAAGCATGAAGGAGTCATCAGCAAATAGGTGACGTTTAAAGACATGAAACTGACTTCCTCTAAGATCTGAATGATGCAGAAGATAGAGAGTGATCAAAATGTCTGCTTTATTAATAAAATTATAATCAATAGCAGAGGTGAACCTTGTGCAAAGCTAAATTGTATCTTCTTTTATAATAAACTTCTGAATTTAAATTGTCCTTTTGTCAGTGTCTGAAGCTACCTTGCAAAACTTAATGCATGTCTGAAAATAAACAAACAAACAAACAAAACCACCAGAATGCACCTCTCTCAGGAATGAGTTTCAAGAGAGAGTTGAAGGGAAAGGTTTATAACTAGGTATTTTTCAGTGTTAACAATTAGGGTATTCCTGACAGTAAAGTAACGAGGGGTAGGGAGAGAGATAGATGTTTTCTAATGTGTTCTCGTCATGACTAGTGAAAGAATAGTATTCTAATAGTGATGTCCACTGGTATTAAAATGTAATTTCGGAAAGGTGATAAGGCTGAGGGAGGAATTTCTGTTAAATCTCTGATTTTCTTTGAGGGTATTGTATGGATTACTATTTCACTACATAAGAAAGGTGCCCAAGAGGGACATTTATTGTAGTGAAAGAATTCCCCCAAATTACATATTAATGGTCTCATGGGGGATTAGAACAATATTTTCTGAATGTGTTCATGAAATAACACACTTAGAAATAACAACAATTTATTTATCTTAAACTCAAGACTGGTCTCAGATGTAATTGATCAGCTGAGGAGTCAGTGCTGCAATTTAGGCACCCCAAGGGATAAGGGTAGCCGTATATTAGACATACTTGTTTTTGTTTTGTTTTTTTGACGGAGTCTCACTCTGTCACCAGGCTGGAGTGCAGTGGCACGATCTCTGCTCACTGCAACCTCTGCCTCCCTGGTTCAAGCGACTCTCCTGCCTCAGCTTCCCGAGTAGCTGGGACTACAGGCGGGCGCCACTACTCCCAGCTAATTTTTGTATTTTTTGGTAGAGACGGGCTTTCACCATGTTGGCCAGGTCTTGATTTTTTGACCTCGTGATCCGCTCGCCTTGCCTCCCAAAGTGCTGGGATTACAGGCGTGAATCAACGCGCCCGGCCTAGACATACTTTATTTCTAATTAAGGCTTATCATTATACCCCAACACCCCAACATATTATTAGAAATTTCAGAATTTAAAAAATTATAAAAGAAATAACTATTTCAAATATTGCCCCGAACAAAATAGGACCCTTGCTCTATAAATAAAACATTTTATTTTACATTTACCATATGAAGCAATTGTCCATGAAGTGTATTCATCTACAGATAGCCTATTTAAACATGTCTACTGCTTCAGAAGCAGAGGTGTTTAACAGTAAGCAAAAATTACACTCATCATTTGGCCATTCAGATAACAATCATTATATAACTAACAGAAATCAATACAATTGCTATTTATCCACACTTGACTGACCTTGAATTGAATGTATTGATATGGCAACTTTAAGCATGTTGCAATGTCTTCTTAATGCCTGGTGAACTCCATCAGGTGTAATCACTTCTTGGCAAATTAGGAACGTCTTACTCTTTTCTTGGCTTATTTTGCTAACACACATCTTCCAGGCATTCTTTAAAACACGTAATTGTGCTGTATGCATGTCTATTGAACTCTGTCTAACATTTTGAGGTGCCTACGGCTGTGGAACAATAGTACAATACTCTTTAGAGTGGCATGCATGACCAACCTTTTAAGACAAAACTCTTTATAGAAGCTCAGTTGGTACAAGGGTTAGGTTGGGGATTCTATCAGAGACTTCTATTAGACTTTTAAATCTTTGCCACTTTGGGACTACTACACTCAGGCCTGCCTTTGGCAATAGAGGGCAAGAGTACCGGCATCACTTTCCCATATGACACCACAAGCCCATATTTTGAAATATTTTTTAACTTATAATAATAATTGGATACATTTGTAGTTTATTAATATTATTATATGAATAATTAAAATATACGGAGAGTATATACATATATTCTTTTTGAATGAAGAAAACAAGTTTAAAAATTTCTCTGGGTAAAGTCATAAGTAGATGCTTAAAATCTAGACAGATATAGCAACAACAACTCTTATCGAATGCTATTTTCAACAATCCTTATTTCTGTATTTTTTTACATGCTATATATGCCTAGATCATTTACTTCATATAATCTCTGAAACAAGAGCTTTAAAATTAGTTGTCCTCCTACTGTTTTGCTTTTTAACTCTGTTTCCAAGTTACGAAAGCATAAGGATTTTAGTTGGGAATTCAGTCTGAATGATGTTTTGTTACAACTTTGAAGATTGCCTAATTTGAGTAGGGGATTATTTATATTTACAGCAATAGATGAGAATGGAGCTTAGAAACATAAAGTGTGTTAAGATAACAGAAGTATACTGAGGCTAACTTGTACCTACTAACAAGTGCTATTTGCATTCACCCTTTCCCAACTCCGTGTTCAGTGATGTTACGTGGGTAGCATTACATCAGCCATGGTGGGAGAATTTACAGTACAGAAATGGGCAATATGGTGGACCTTTGAGTAACAGGTTGTGAAGTACTCAGGTCCAATTATAGGTGGATTTTTCTCAACCCAATGCAACAAAAATATATTTGTGGTATACGAAATCTCACAAGGATGACTGCAGGGCTTGAGTATGGACCTTTCCTATATGTAGGGGTCCTCCGAAACCAATCTCCCATGTATTCCCAGAGACAGCTGTAATTGTAAATCAGTTCCCCTCTCCCTTCCACCTCAGAGTTAGATTTTAACATTTGTTATCCAGTCATTAATCACAGATGTCTTGTGTTTTATTCTTGACAATTTAGGTCAAATTGGTCCAACCCATGGCCCATGGACTGCATATGGCCCAGGATGGTTTTGAACGTGACCCAACACAAATTCGTAAACTTTCTTAAAAAATTATGAGATTGTTTTTCGTGATTTTTTTTTAGCTCATCTATTACTGTTAGTGTTATTGTATTTAATTTGTGGCCCAAGACAATTTTTCTTTTCCAATGTAGCCCAGGGAAGTCAAAGACTGGATAGTCCTGGTTTAGGCTATATTTGATACACAGTAAATGAAATTAGAAAATTTATACAGCAAAAATTTATTTATGATTGCTTTAGAAAGAGTAATGTGGAAGCTTTTCTAAGTGTAAATGAGAGTTTTTAAGGAACTAGAGACAGAGGGCAGGGCTGTGGTTGCTGCAGTATCCTAAAGAAGGATTTGTAAATCTCGAATTATGGCAGGAGGGTAAATGAAATGAAGAGAGCTTCCCAAATGTGTGTTCAGACAGGTTCCTGGATACATACCAGGTTTTAAGCCTCAGCAGCTCTTATCAACAAATATAGTAAAATTGAGAGGAAAGTGATTTAATTTATAATGAAATAGACATAGGTATATAGATACAAAATCACATGGAGCAGAGAGGCTATGTTGTGCTTTAAAAAAATATATATTTCATTCCAGAAATCCTGAATTGGCCTCAAATTATACCCATGAAGGTAGTCTACTCTGCAAGCATTCTCTGAGCATAGCACCTGGAGGAACTGAAACAAAACAAAGAAAGAAAAAGGAAAAGAAAAAGAAATTCAATTTTTCCCCCAGAAGAAAATCAGAGAACTTCTTTAACATATTTTAATATATTTGTTTTGATTAAATTTGCTTTTTAGTTTCTGCTAAAAATATAAAACATTTTTGAAGATTATATGCGTATTATATCTTTTAAATTATTTCCCTGGAATTTATCGATTTTTAAAAATGGATATTTACTCATTGATTTATTTTGCGACAGGAGATGGCTTTGTCACCCAGGTTGGAGTGCAGTGGCACCATTATAGCTCATTGGAGCCTCTAACACCTGGGCTCAAGCTGTCCTCCTGCCTCTGAGTAGCTGGAATTTCCGAGCGCACCAATATACCCAGCTAATTTTTTAGAGTTTTTTTGAAAAGATAATGTCTCACTGTGTTGCCCCAGGCTGGTCTTGAAGTCCCAGGTTCAAGTGATTCTCCCACTTCAGCCTCTCAAAGCAGTGGGATTATAGCCGTGGGCCACCACATTCAGCCTTTCACTGACTTAAAAAAAAAAAAAATGAGTTATAAGATTGAACTCACAGATTTGGGGGCCTTAAATCCAGGACTGCTTGTGCCACTATAGTTGTCATTGAGATCTGTAATGAATTGGTTACAGGACTTTCTGCGGATGCAAAATTATACTGATGCTCAAGCCCAATATAAACAATGGTGTCATACTTGCATATAACCTGCACACATCCTCCCAAAACACTAAATATTCTCTAGATTATACATAATACTTAATACAATGTAAATAATGTGTAAATAGTTGTTATACTGTTATGTTTAGGGAATAATGGCAAAGAAAACGAAGCCTGTTGACACTTTTTATTCTGCAAATATTTTTTATCGGTTTTTGGTTGAATTCAGGAATGCAGAACCCAGAGATAGTTAGGGCTGACTGTACTATGTTGAACAGACTCATCACGTTCCAGGACATAAATACACGTTATCTGCAATGAATGTGAAGTGATTTTGGAGTCAGGTAAGGACTGACTCATTCTCTGCCTTTTTTAGGCAATGAGAGATACTGTATTAATATATTGAGATATATCAAAACATATTGAATTTTTGTGACTATTTCACATGGTCTTGGGAAGAATATATTGTGCTATTGTTGAGTAGAGAATTATAAAAATGTTGATAAGGTCCAGTTGATTGATGCTGTGCATTTCTTCTATATCCTTACTGATTTTCCATTTAATAGTTCTATATATTATTGAGAGCTATATATTGAAGTTTCTAACTATAATTGTATGTATGCCCAGGTCTCCTATCAGTTTTCAGTTTTTCTTCCTGTTCTTTGAAGCTCTGTTTTTAGATATATAAATGTTTAAAATTATTGAGTGTTCCAGATGAATATGCAATGTACCACTGATCCCTGGCAGTGAATACCCTTTGCTCTTATTCTCTTTGATACTGATTTACACACTGGAGCTTTTTAAATAATAATAAAAAAAAATACTGTTTGCCTAACATACAAACACCTAATTATTTCTTTTACTTTAAAAATATATAATGTTTGAAATCAATTTCTTAAGACAGCATATAGTTGAATAATTATTCATCAATTTTGGCAATTTCTATCTTTTTATTGGTGTATCTAGGTCATTTACACTTAGATTATTTACATTATTCTAATTATTGAAATGTTTGGAATTATTTCTATAATTTCTTTATTTGTTTTTCTTTGTTCCCTCTGATTTTCATTTTGTTTCCTTTGGATCATTTGAACATTTTTTAGTAATGCATTTTAAGATATATAATATTGATTTTATCTCAGTACCAGTTTCTTTTAGTAGTTGCTTTACAGATTGCAACATACATACTCAAATGTCACACTCCATGTGCAACCAACATTTTACCATTTCAGTCACCGTATATCTAATTAGTTTTATAATATATTTCATCTACACCCAGTGAAAATCAAGTTAGGCAATGCTATAATTTTTGCTTTCAATCATCAAGTATTTTATAAAAACTCAAAAGGTAAATTAGTATATTTGTCCATGTCAGTGGTTCTTACTTCACTGCCAAGGCTCCAAGTCTCTCACTGGCATTATTTCCATTCAGTCTGAATAATTTATTTTAATAGCAATCCTTTTATAGCAGATTTGCTGATAATAAGTTTTCTCACATTTTCTTCATCTGAAAATTTCTTTATTTCATATTTCTTTATATATTATTAAATTATATATCCAATAGAACTAGAATTTTCTTTCATGACTTTAAAAATGGTATGTCCCTTTTTCTTTATTATTAATATTGTTATTGGAACTCTGATGTCCTACAAATTGTTGCTCCCTTGCAGGTTATGTGTCATTTTGCTCTGGCTACATTCGGAGTTTTTTCTTTTTCTTAGTCTGGTACAGTTTTGTTATGATGCAGTTAATCATGGTATTATTTGAATTAATGTTATTTGAGATTCTCTGAGTTTCTTGAATTTGTAGATTTAAGTGTTTGCCAAATCTAGGAAACTTTCAGTCGTTAATCTTGTAAATATTTTCAGCACCACTTTCTTTCTCCTTTCCTTCTGGAACTCCTATTACATAAATATTTAGCATGTTGTTAATTTCTTATGGGTCCCTGAGGATCGCTTCTTCTTTTTTGTACCTTCTTCATCTGTGTTGTTCAGATTGGATAATGTCTGTTGATTTAACCTGAAGTTCAATGTCTCTTCTGTCATTTTCATCCTGCTGTTAAGCTCAAATCTAGTGCATTTTTCATTAAGTCTGTTTTATGTTATGTATGTTAACATTTCCACTTAATTATCTTTTATATGTTTCATTTATTTGTTGAAATTTTTTGTTTCATTTTGTTTTGCTTCTGCTTAAGAGTGAGCCTAGGAATTCATGCAAAATTTTAGAGGATCACTTTCCCACCCACTGATGCCTTGTAATCTTCCTAGAGCTTTCTGGTTTTCTGGAGCTCCTCTTTCTGCTTCTTTATCTGGAAAGTTTGGCTTTACTTCAGAATCTCTGGCACACTTCGATGATTATACCTATCTTAATCTTCAAGTTTTAGAAGGAGAGAGGGAGAGAAAGACAGAGAGAGAGAAACAGAGAGAGAGGTCTAAGAGCAATAGTAATTTGTTCCAGCCTCTTGGGACCACTGCTTTACCACTAAGACAGGAATATTCACCTGTTAAGAGTTCCAGTTCTTGTGATACGTTGTTGTAATCTCTGTGAATCCCTCCACTCTATGATCCTGAGTTCACTTTTCAGCTCCTTGAATCAGACACAACTTTTCATGGTGTTCTCTTCCTTTGTACATGAATGCTCACTTTTGTGTAAACCACAAATATGTCTGTGTAGTGTCCTGGCCCTGAAAACAGGGACAAATTGTTGGTAACTTACCACTAGTTCAGTGGTGACCTGAATTCTTCCTCAACTAGTCTACTTTTCACAGCGCTGGGATAGTAGCTTCACACAGGCTCAGCAGGTTCAATGTTTGTGTTCTGTGTTCTGTGGGAGAAATTAGGTAAAATATGCTTACTTCATCTTACTGGGAACCAGGACAAAAACATGCTTGTATTGTGATCAGAATGTTTATACAGTTTATATGTTGCATTGAGGAAAAAATTAGATGACAAAATTATTTTGATAAAACATTGCTAATGTTCACCATTTCACCAACTCCCATTGATAATATAGATTATTTAGTTTGATAATTTTTGCTTCTTATCATGTGGACTGTGCAATTTCACAGAGCTAGTAAATGATTATGATTAGTAAATTAATTTCAAAGGAGTGGTACTACTAACATATCTAACACTTGAACTTGGATACCTCCCACATTCTACTATTCCATGCACATTCTACTATCCCATCCACGTTCTTCTATCCTATCCACACACTACTATTTCATCCACATTCTACTATCCCATCCGCATTCTAGTATCCCATCCACATTACTATTCCATGCACATTCTACTATCAAGTCTTTTACGCCATCATTGATTTTTAAAAATTCTTAACATTTAAAAATACTATCTCATTCATGGAAACACCTCTCAGTCTCTTCTATGAGTAATTAAGAAAATTTCTCATCAGTTTAAAATAACCCTTGATTTAAATAGAATGTTAAATTAAAAAAATACAACAGTGTACTTCTGTCTTTTACAGCTGTAAACTTTATGTCTATTGAAGGGAAAAAAAATGTTGACATCTCCCCCCAAAAAACTCCAATCACCATATCACATATTTCCCATGACTGCATGTATGAAAGAACAGGCATTGTTTCTTTTTCATAATATATACATTATCTCAGCCTCATATCCACACAAATACCACACAAAGAACCAGACAGAATGGTTTAAGAAATAAATTTCTAACAGAATGTGTAAATTCTGGTACTTCAAAATTTCTAGTAATTTTGAAGCTCTATAAGCGTACATTTACAGTAAAGTCCTCTATTTTATCTTTAGGTTTTAACTAGAAAGAGCCAAGATTATCTATGCCATGTATTTTTAAAGAATATATATAGGTTATACAAGTTTCCCTATAATTTATAATGTATGTGTCCATTGTAATAAAAATAGATTTTTATGGGTCTACTAACAAAATTATATTTGAAAATACATTTCCATTTTATATTGACAAAATTAACATAATTTCAACGAATTATTTTCTTATATTATTTGTGGTATAGTTAATTTCTTTTACATTATTTTAAATAACTTGTTATTTACAATAAATCTTAATATTTCTTCATCTTATCAAATGCATCAACTTAAGAACAAACCCATGCTTTTAGTATAGATGGTATGATGAGTAATTCAAATTTAGTATCATAACAAGCAAATTCCCACTGAGCTACTTTTGCATAACTGTATACATTTTTCCTGATTAATGTATCTTCCCGTTATTAAAACTCTATTACTTTGGAATTTGAAAATGAGTCTGAAATAAAACAGTGAAAGTTGTATTTAGCATTGTTATTTTTCTGACATCAGAATGATCAGGATGATCTATTAGGATTTTTCTTTGCTTCTTTTTAAAAATATTGCTTGGGGCCATTGAGATGGCTTTAAATTTATCCTGCTGAGAGGCTAAGCAGAAAGGATTAATATAGGGTATGTTCTTGCATTTATAAGAGCTAAAGTAGGTTGTTTAGAATCCGAACACCACAAATCTGAAGGTACATTTAGCAATGACTTTAACAGATTATCACCCAATTTTAAGAAGGAGGAGAAAAAAGTATGTCCTCCAGCAATTTTATTCATTCAAATATAATTGGAAAGCTATGATATGGACATGTAAGCTGATTTCTCAAGAGTAATTATTTAGATTCTCCATTTTCAAAAGAACTGGTTGCAGGAACAGTTGTATTATTTTGCCTCATCAGCTAAACATCTATTAAATTTTCTTCCATTAAAATTTGATCTTTTGTGTGAACCACTGTGAACAAAAATGAAACAAAGAGGCTTTTCCTCAGGTTCTTTTGCCTTACTTCACTTTTGTAAATGAGAAATACTTAAATGTGCCAGAGAATCACAATTTCCTACAGGGCAATTTTAGCTTTAGCTGCAGCAGCAGAAAGAATTGCCTTTTTAAAGTCTATGCTTTGTTTTTCTGGGATAAGTTTTCATTATACTTCATGATAGATGCCTCATTTTTTAAAAGTATATATATATGAGTTAGACATTGACTATAAAGTACCTAAAGGTTTAATATTCTTATTCTTTCTGATTTTTGTATTCTACTTAATTAAATCATAATTATAAAAGATTTTATATCTCTTCTTAATTTTTATCTGCTTACAAGTTATATTTAGTTGTTGTGAATAAAACAATGAAATTACTTTTAATTTATATTTCCAGAGACTTTCATTTTTTAAATCTTTAGTACACTGAGTTAGTGTAATTTTTTTCTAATAGGACTTTCAATTTGGTTAGGGTCAAGACTAAGATATTGTCCTACAAACTTAATTTTTTCAAATAACTTTTTGTAGAGGATAAAATAATACACAGCTGCATATTAAAAATTTGATTTGATATATATATGTTATATATATGTAATATATATTATATATATATATATATTCTT
>NW_012115055.1:7136548-7161546 GCF_000951035.1 Colobus angolensis palliatus | reverse complement strand
TATTCTTCTCGGTTATCCTCTGTGATTCTTTTAGTTGCTGGAATTTATGGGGAGAGATCCACCTATTTAAACTGCTATTCCATGGTGTCTTGAAAATAAATCCCCACATAATTAAATGTCATTTAAAAAAATTTCAAATACTCAGTAAAGCTTTTCAGAAAATTTGAATAAAATTATGTAAAAGTTTTTCTTTTAGGTACAAAACGATGTTGAGAAATTGAGCTCCTTAGTGAGAGTAGCCAGGATAAGTAGAAATCAGAAAGCATTAAAATACCAAAAATAAAGTTGGTTTATCAAAAAGTAGGAAACTACTGGTTTTTAAACTCTCTTCTAACATTATAAAATTGATATACTGAAGATGCCTGAAGACATCTCAGGACAGAATTGAAAGCAGGCAAGTGAAAGTGGCAAAAAGAGAAATCTTGGGTCAATATTAGAAAGTATTTTCTAACGACTAGTCATTTCCCTTCTGATGTGCAATGCATAACAATCAGGGACATTGTAAAGGGGTTTCAGCATTAGGAGAGAACTCATATTCAAGTCATCTCTGAGGACATCTGAAACTAACAATCTATGAGTTCAAAGTGTCCATTCTACTTTTAATTAGCCTCAGCACATTTATTTTACTTCATTTTGTTTTTATTTCAAAGAAGATAATGGGAATAAAATCACAACTGTATGTCATCCTTTCATTTCGGAAGAAAAGTGGTTTTAATTAGGTTTAGTAATAAAAAAGAAAGTCAAAAGTTTAAAGGGAGTGAATGTCATCATTTTCCTGTGAAAATTATCCATGCAAATCATTGTTGCTTACCAATCAAATAGACATAATTATTATAAATATTTTGTTATGTGAACCATCATAAGCGGAGAAAAAATTGTCTGTTTTATGGTGTTTAATCAGTAGTCCAAACGGCTTTTAAAAATTGAATTCTGTTAGAATACCACCTAATATGTTAATTTATTGCATTGTATTATGATAGTGATTTATCATGTTATAATAACAGAAAAATGTAAGGAAAAATGTGAGGAACCATTTCATTCAGCTGTAAAATACAGAACAAATGGTATGAATATAATAATGCTCTGATTCATTGTTATCAGGAATGTGTAGGAATGCATTACTTTCTACATTTCTGGTGTGTGTTTAAACTTCTAGAGTTGATTAAAGGGCAGTTGGAGAAAGCATATCACTTTAAGATGTTAATACCTTTTTACTTCAGAGTTCCAAGTATAGGATTTTATCAGAGGAAACTGATCATAGATGAACATAAGCAATACATGTCGTAGTTGCTATTGCAGGACTGTTGATAGTGTTGAGTATAAATGACACATACTAAAAACTACTACTATAAATTGATGATCTCTAAACGTACATTAACTAACTTAAAACTCACAACAACCATATATTTTAGCTACAAATGGCATATGCATTTAACAGGTACTGAAATAGAGGCACAAAGAGGTAGTAACATAACTTGCCCAGCATGATAAAGGCTAAAAGTGGAAAAGTGAAGATTTATATCAAGAAAAATGGCTGGGTGTGGTGGTTCACGCCTGTAATCCCAGCACTTTGGGAGACCAAGGTGGGCCGATCACGACGTCAGGAGATGGAGACCATCCTGGCTAACACAGTGAAACCCTGTCTCTACTAAAACTACAAAACATTAGCCAGGCGTAGTAGCGGGCACCTGTAGTCCCAGCTACTCAGGAGGCTGAGGCAGGAGAATGGCGTGAAACGGGGAGGCAGAGCTTGCAGTGAGCCAAGATGGCGCCACTGTACTCCAGCAACAGAGCGAGACTCCGTCTCAAAAAAAAAAAAAAAAAAAAAAAAGAAGAAGAAAAAGAAAAATGATTTAAATTGATTCCCAATACCTAGCTCTTAGGGTTCTTATAATACTGTCTCAGTGACAAAAGCATATTAATTTAATAATCGGATACTCTGCACACATAAATAGTGATTTTGCGTGTAACATTTAATACTGAGAAAAATAGCATGTTAGAGAAATGTTTTATATCCTAAAATAGATGTAAGCATCTTAATGTTTTAAGTCAGTTAATCCTCTAAATACCCCTATAAATTAGACAATATTTACATCTCATATTTATAAGTAATAAAACTGAGACACAGAGAGATGAATTAACTTATAAAAATTTATTCAGCTAGTTAGGTGAAGGTAGGTTTCAGCCTAAGCACATCTGGTAATGCAGAACTATTGATGACAGACTATGTTTTCTTTTGTCGGAAATTATATTGTTTCACATTAATTTGCCATGAAAATGTAGATTGAGAATAGTTTTTAGATATTTAAATATCTGGATCAGCAGATATTTGAAATTATTTGACCGATCTCATGTTTTCCAAATCTTTACTTTTGTTTTAGATACAGATCTTACTGATGATCCTTTGAAGATAACATGTCTTTTTCCCCTCAAGATACTTTGAAAAATTGCCTTTCCTTTTTCATTTTCAGTGGTCTCAGTATGATTCCAATCATGTTTTTCCTTGTATTTCGCCCACTTAGAGTTCATTTAGCTTGTTGAATTTATGTGTTGTTACCGTTGATAAATTTTTATATATTTTCTTTTCTGCTTTATTTGTTCTTTCTCCTCTTTTTCTGGAACTCTGTTGACTCATGTTTTAGACGCTTACTGTGTTCTGAATGTGTCATAGATACTTTCTTTTTCTATTTTTCCAGTTTCAGTATTTTATAATCACCTGCTCTCAAGTAAACTAGTAATATTTTGAAGTCCTTATTCTACTGTTAATCTTATACAAAATATTCTTACTGAAAAATATTTTCTTATGCATTTGTATCATGTAGAAGTGATGGATTTCATTGATGTCACTTTTCTTCATTGTTTTATCTATTTTTCTAGCATTTTTACTAATACCTTTGTATTTATATTATATGATTATTATTTTAAATTTTTTATTTACTAACCCTGATGTCTATGCTATCTGTAGGTTTGATTCCATTGTTTATTAATTTCTATTCATTACTAGTATTATTATCCTATGTCTTCTCATATTTAATTTTTTAATAGTATCCTAGGCAAGATACAGAAGGGAAAAGAAAGAGTTCTAAGTGATATCTTTTAGGGGATCATTTTTATTTTCCACTGGGAGAGAGGGAAGTGGTGGACCACCTCAATTCAGTCAGGGATCTAGTCGGGTCTGGAAATGTTCACAATTTTTGTAAGAATCACTTCTCCTTTGGTTGTTTCTGTTCTGTGTGCATATTCCTAACAGATTTTTATTTGAGGATCTGACTGTTTTCTGACTTTTCAAATGGAGAACTGTGGGAGTTTCTTATTTGGAATTTTCAGGTTTTGCAGTTTGTCTTCCTTCCCCATGCAATATTCAGTCACAGCAAATGTCTTGGATAGAAAACAGGATTTGTGTTTGAGAGAGGCTCCTCTCTTTACATCAGACTATTTCTTCCAAATACTCCAAGACTATAAGAAATGATATTTCCCTTCTAGAAACCCTTCACCTCCTACGTAGAAAAAAAAATAGCTAATGAACCATGGGATAAAATCAATCAGGCATTTTGGACTCCAGAACTTTCAAAATCATTGTGTCAGAGCTCTGCAAACATGCAAATCTTTGCTAGATTTCCTTTCCTCAGCAGGCTACCTATTTATAGGCAAAGTTCAATCAGCCCATGCCCAGTGTCAGCAAATACAGCCTCTGAAGAAATACCAGTGATAAACTGCTTACCTTGTAAAGGCTGTCCCTCTGTAATTTCAGTTTATTAAATCTGATTTTCTTACAAAGTATTCTTTCGTATGTAAAAACTATACATTTTTATATATCTCCAGTTTTTTTCTTTCCATTGATTGCTGCAAGAAAAGAATAGCCAGCTGCCATTTTTACCTCAGTCAGAAGTGAGTGTATTTTATTAGTGTTTATTTTTATATAATTATATTCTTAATTTCTTAAAAAATTATATGCTCTTTTTAAAATCTGCTTATTTCAGTAATTTCCCCATTCCTCTAGATATTCTATACTGTATTTTTAAATTGAAACTTTGTAGGAATAGTTATTTTATACTATACCCAATGTCAAATCAAGCAGAACAGTTTTTCCCTGCATTTTCTGCTGATTTTCACAAATCATGCCTTGTTTCTTTTTGTGCTTATTTACTTATTTTTCTTTAAGCTGTTTATGTTATTTTGAAAATATTTTTGTGATTACTCTGAGGAATAGTGTAAAGTGATATTCCTCTAAAAACTATTTCTTACTTGGCTATTATTGCTTTAAATATTTTCATTTTATATTATTTGTTTGTTTATTTATTCATTTTCTAATTTCAATAGCTTTATAGGTACAAATGGTTGGTGGTTACATGGGTGAAACGTATAGTGATGAAGTCTAGGCTTTAAGAGAACAAGCCACTGGAATACTGTGTACTGTGCCAGATCACTTTCAATATTTTCATCTGCTGATGTTTCTGAACATCCAGGTAAGGCAAATTATGTATGTAAAGACCTATGAATGTCAGCTTGGCTTTAAAATTTCTCTAGGAATAACCTGCTTCACTTTGCAAAATACCAAAGTGTCTTTATTTTGGTTTTTTTGGCAGTTCTTTAAGACAAGGCTGTATCCCGTAGGAATTCCAATATTATAAGCAAGAGTCTTACTAAACTTGCCATGTGTACTGGCATAAAGTGTTGTCTCCACTTTCACAAAATCTGAATCTATGAAAACCAGTGTTTACATTTTTCTTATTTAACAAATTTCTCAGGGGAAAAGCAGTGCTGATAACCGCTTTACTTTACTGGATTTGGTACGATATATCCTTACAACCCTATTAGCTCATGGATGAATTAAAATCTATCGATAGATAGATAGATGATAAATATACAGATATAAATAATCAAATATTTTAGGAGTTTCATAAATCTAGATTCATTTTCAGCAATAATATCAGAAATTATGCCTCTTTCCATTCACTTGTCTATCTACTTCATTCTCCTTTATTGACCTCACACTTATCCAGTTCATCAATGATCACAAATCCAATGGGCACTTTGTGATATGATTTTACTGGATCAGCAGCCCATTTGAATATATTCCACCATTCTATCTCACTTGAATAATTTGTCTTTCTTTTCACACATCTTCAGGGTTCGGTTTCTCTCTTCACTTAATCTTTGTTTTTCTTTTCTTTTTTCTTTTTCTTCCTCTGAATTTTTTCTCTTGGTCTCCTTGTTAACCCTTCCACCTATTAAAGTCTGGGAAACTTCAGGAATGGATTTGGTTTGATAACACTTTAAATCTATATCTGTATTTCCCCCCATAGGTCACTGTATCCAAACCCATAGCATGTGGCATCTATGCTGATAAGTTTCAAAATCGTTTCCAGAGCCTGAAACTTTTGTCTGTGCTATGGACTCATACAATAAAATATCTACATAAAATTATATTCATTTAGGCCAGGTGCGGTGGCTCATGCTTGTAATTCCATCACTTTGGGAGACCAAGGCAGGCAGATCACCTGAGGTCAGGAGTTTGAGCCCAGCCTGGCCAACATGGTGAAAGCCCGTCTCTACTAAAAATACAAAAAACTAGCCAGGCATGGTGGGTGGCGCCTGTAATCCCAGCTACTTAGGAGGCTGAGGCCGGAGAATCACGTGAACCTGAGAGGTGAAGGCTTTAGTGAGCCGAGATCACACCATTGCACTCCAGCCTGGGTGATAAGAGCAAAACTCTGTCTCAAGAAAACAAACAAATATATATATATATATATACACACACACATTACATACATATTCATTCATTTAATACATGTATCATAACGCTTATTCTGTTCTATATCATCAGGATATAACATTAAAGCATTAAACAGCATACACATATTAGTCCCATGAAGCTTTCATTCTGGCAAAGAAGCTGGAACATAGTTAGAACAATGTATTAAAAATCAGTTGATGATTACTGCCAAGGTGAAAACCAAAGTGCAAAAAGAGATATAAAATGTGAAGGTTGCAGTTTTCACTTTGGTTTCTAAGAGACATCTATCTCTGAATTGATATGTTACTAGATTTTTACTATACCAAACCAGTTCCTTTCCATATAAATTTAAATAATGTAAATAGCATCCAACTACTGCATCAGTCAAAAAGTGGAAATTGTCTTAACTTCTTACGTTCCTTATGTCAAATATCCAGTCCATCAATAAATCATCAAAGTTCTAAATCCAAAACTATTTTATTTTATTTTATTATTATTGTTTTTTAAGACAGAGTCTCACTCTTGTCGCCCAGGCTGGAGTGCAATGGCTCGATCTCGGCACACTGCAACTTCCTTCTCCTGGGTTCAAGCGATTCTCCTGCCTCAGCCTCCCAAGTAGCTGGGATTACAGGCAGGCACCACCATGCCTGGCTAATGTTTTTATTAAAAAGTTTTTTTTAGAGATGGGATCTCACTATGTTGCCCAGTCTTGTCTTGAATTCCTGACCTCGTGATCTGCCCTCTTCAGCCTCCCAAATTGCTGGGATTACAGGAGTGAGACACTCTGCTCAGTCAAATATTTTAATTTTTACATTTTTATTTATTTTTTAATTCAACTTTTATTTTAGATATTGGGGATACATATTCAGGTTTGTGCTTTGGTATATTGTGCGATTCTGAGATTTTGGATACAAATGATTCCATCACCCATATAGTAGGCATAATACCCAACAGTTTCTCAACCCTTTCCCCTGCTTATTTCTTTCCCCACTTACTAATCCCCAGTGTCTATCATTGCCATCTTTATGTCCAACCCAATGTTCAGTTCCCACTTAGAAGTGAGAACATGTTGTATTTGGTTTCCTGTTCCTTCATTTTCGTTTGATAGTGGCCTCCAGATGCATCCCTCCTGCCGCGAAGGACATTATTTCATTCCGTTTTATAGCTGCATAGTATTTAATCATGTATATGTACCATATTTTATCCCATCCACCATTGCTGGGGACCTATTTCTGTCTGTATTTATGATGCATTTTTCTAATTCAAATTAAGTAGCCACCTAATTAGTAGACTCTTTTTGATTTTTATCTGCGAATAATTAAGATTCTAAATATTTTATGTGATGTCAGAGTCTTTTGAATTAGGTAGCAACAAACTCGGCTTAACGTTGTGGTGACTGTGTTTGTATAGCATAAAACAAATCACAGCCAGATTTCTCCCCTGTGATGGCTTCTATCTAGCGCTGCAGAATTACTTCTTTCTAATGATCTTCTTACTCCCTTTCACTTTCCTGAATTTGTATTGTTTTCTTGATGAAATGGTCGTAGTTCTTGCCTGCTAGTGCCATTTCTGTGTATTAAAAGTTACTCTTTTGGATGAGTGTTTGACTGACTCCTACTCATTCTTCAGGTGTCAGTTCAAATATCATACATTCAATTAGATCTTTATTGACTATCTAGTCTAAATTAAATTACCCTACTTCACCCAGCTGTGGGCAATCACACCATTGTGTTCATTTCTTCAGATTATTTATGATTTTATATAATCATTGTATTTTATTTTTATTTGCTTGTTTATATTAATTTCCCCCTACCTGTGTATAATTTACTTGAAAACTAAGATATTTCTTGTCTTCTTTGAAATTATATACTTGGCACTAGAGCACTTTAGTAAACTATTGTTGAATGACAGAATGTTGTTGAGTGAAAAGATGAAATAAGTTTCTTGCATATCTTCTCATCTAAAACTTAGAACATTCTTGTGAAAGAGGCAGGTGTGTTGTTTGGTTTGTTTATAATTTATTTTTTTTTATTTTTCTCTTCTATCCACCTGCCTCAAAAGGTATTTTAGTTGCTTGGATGAAACTAGTGATTTCTGTAATTTAATGAAGATTTTTATAAGTCTGTAAAATATATCATATTAGATTTGGAAATAACTTTAATGTTATTTATAGATAGTGTCACCAGCTAATAACTGTATATTTGTCATGTATGCCTTCTAATTATTTGCCATATATCCCTTCTAGGATTGGAATCCCTTAAAGTTATTCTTCTGTCTGTCCTGTTCTTTGTAATATCACATGCAATGCCTGCCCATCCACTTTATCCAGGTCAACATAGCAAGAAGAAATTACATCTCATTAAACTATCGGTCAGGAAAGTGGATACAATCAACTGAGTAACATTGAGTCAGTTTTTAGTTTTGTATTTGGGATTCATATGTTTCAATGATATTTCTAAAGGAGGTACAACATTAGAAAATTATACAAATATATTATGTACACTGGAAATTATTGTATAAATTTTCAGTTAATGGAAAATTACACAAATAATGAGTGTACAGCATGGTTTTTTATTAAAAAAATGAAAAAAATAAAAACCAATCATTTAACAACAGCTTTAATGAAGAATGAGAGGATTAACATAATCCTAAAATATGTCTCTATATTCTCTTTCTAAGAACTACATCTGACTTCTGACCATGAGGTGCCCAGCAACCACCAGCACTTAACACTGACCTTTTCACTTATCTGGAGCATATTATTCCCTATGCAATAAAATTCTATCTAGATGTATTTGGTTTGCATTACTTATCAAACCCTCAAACGTTCTACTGAATAAATTTACAAAAAATACCAAAATTAAGAAATAATACCACATGTTCTCACTTATAAGTGGGAGCTAAATGATAAGAACTTATTAACACAAAGAAGGAAACAGCAGACACTGGGGTCTACTTCAGGGTGGAGGGTGAGAGAGGGAGAGAAGAAAAGATAACTATTGGGTACTGGGCTTAATACCTGGCCGATGAAATAATCTGTACAACAAACACCCATGACATGTGTTTACCTATGTAACAAACCTTTCCATGTACCCGCAAACCTAATATAAAAGTTAAAAAGTTTCTAATTCACTTAATTATAATACACTATACTGACAACTTTCTTATAATACACTATACTGACAACTAAGCAACAACTTTCGTGTAGCACCTAGGACATTAAATGTCTGTTAGTGGGTCATATTCCATTAATACTTAAGAAAAGAATGTTAATGAAAACTGAAGAGATTTCATATGCTGGTAGTAAAAGTTAATCAATTAAAAAGAAAAAAATAATTTAAAAGAAAAAATACAGTTGAAAAAAGCCTTTTTAAAAATGTGTTGTCCCAGAATAGAACTTCCCTGTGAATATCGCATCATGGAATATTTCCAAATACATAGATCCTTATCAGAGGTGTTCAGGTGGAATACAGGAATTTACAGCTGAGCTTTAGCCTCATCCTAATATTCTGCAGAAACCAACAATAAACAAGTGTTATGCCTCCATTTTGTTTTCATTTTATTTCAAATAGGATTTTTAATACTATTATATATTACATATTTTAATGTTTTACAATGTATATGTACCTAAAGATAAACATATGTGTTAGTATGCACATATGTAGATACAGATACAGATGTAAGCATAAATATATGTACAATTTTAAATTACCTTTTTTATTATGACATTAAAACACTATATTTCATATTTGGATTTGTTTTTACTTGGCAGCATTAGATATTAACTATTCGAATGGTCTGGTGATCTGTATATTTACCAGCCTGCTGATTGATAAGTTGATTCAGTATGCATTTAGCATTTTTTGGTTTTATCTTTTATATAAAACCTTTTATTATCGTATTAATGTATGATTCATACAATTTTTCACAGTAAGTGATGGTGGTTTGAGTAATATGGAATTCATCATACAGCTGATTCACTGCCCACTGGATCAGATCACTACACTAGTCTTTGCCAGCAGGTACACCCATATTCTTGGAAGTCACACATTTTCTAGATTGTTTTTTCATTAGAATAAATGAGTAGAAATAGAACAAATGGTCAAATCGATGGCTCTTCTAAATTTTCAGTAGTCATAGCAGTACGTGTTACCACTCATGTGTGCTATGACTTTTATCAGAATAGATGTATGTATATTGATGTAGCTGTGTCTTGTTATTACATACACACATATATAGCATACATATGTTAAATTACTATTTTATACTTTAAAATCAATTGTGAATACTCAAACACAGAATATATATATAAATATGGGTAAGTTCCGTTATTAGCTACTCTCTTTTGTACTTTCCTCTCTTGATTATACAAACTTTAAAAAATTCTGATATTTAGTGTCACCATAACTATTTGTTATGGCCTTAATACCCGAGTGATGAAATAATCTGTATAACAAACCCCATGACACGAGTTTACCACCTATCAAGCTTTCACATGTACCCACAAACCTAAAAAAGAACAATAAATTAAAAAACAAAACAGTGATGAATCAACAGAGGGAGAAAATATGCCTATCATGAAAGCCATTTGACTTATATAAAGACATTTGACCTCTAACTTAAAGGTAGTGAGTAGAAATTGAATTATTTCATGCAGGACACATTAAACTTACATATCAAAAAAATTTACCTAACTTGCTCTTCAGAAAATCTATTGGAAAAATATAAAAAAGACAAGCAAACTGGTGAGATATAATGCCACCGTGGTCTAGCATAGGGGTAATGAAGATGGGGAAAACATACCTAATTACAGTTCCAAGGGCTGGGCACAGTGGCTCATGCCTGTAATCCCAGCATTTTGGGAGGCCAAGGCTTGCCGATCACCTGAGGTTACGATTTCGAGATCAGCCTGGCCAGCAGGGTGAAACCCCATTTCTACTGAAAATACAAAAATTAACTGGCGGTGGTGGTAGGTGCCTGTAATCCCAGTTACTCAAGAGGGAGGCTGAGGCAGGACAATCGCTTGAACCCGGGAGATGGAGGTTGTAGTGAGCCAAGATCATGCTACTGCACTCCAGCTTGGGCTACAGAGCAAGATTCCATCCCTAAATGAATGAATGAATGAATGAATGAATAAATAAATAAATAGAAAATTGCCAGCACCTGAAATTGTTTGGAATGAAGAGGGGAAATAGAATGATGACTTTTTATTTCCTCTGAGGTTTCTGGAGGAAACATTGCATGAAAGATCATTCATGGTGATAGATGATACTAACCATAGATATAGTTGGTATAAAAACCAGAAGTTCAGATTGGGACACGTTACAGTTCATGTATCTCTTAGATGTTTCTGATTCCAATGCACAGGATCTATGCATCTGAAGTTAGACACACAGGTATAGGTCGATGATTAATTTTAGGGGGTGTAAATGTGTTTGAAGCCCCCAGTAGGGCTTTTTGAACATATGGGTAATGTGGTCCACATTTGAGAAAATAATATATTGTGTAATCATAAGGATTCCAGTTTTGACTAGGGAGGAGGATGAGAGAAATCTCCACAACCAATCCAGGCTAAACTGCACTGTGTTGTTCCATTTTGTTGTTATAAACCAGCAGACCTCATGGTACTTAAATAATCTGTGGTCAATAAGGATACTGTGTAAAGCATCAGACACGTTTCAGTGACAAAATCACAACATTGACTTTTAGGTTTCTGATGTCTATCTGTGCCCTCATTTGCCAATAAGTATTTTATTTTTGAGAAACTGGCTTTAATGAAGCCAGTCTTGCTCCTAGAATCAGGTAAAGTCTGAAAACGGAACTGTAGGGCATAAAATGACTGGACATTATTTGACACAAAATGTCACAAGAATAGGAATGTACAGCAATGACCTATCGTCAACTAGAAATGATATGAAAGGGCTTAGGCACTTGTAGTCAGTGCTTCAAGCTTCCTTAACTCCTGCTGCATTGCCTTCACTCCCTCTGTCTACACGTATGACCTCAAGAAAACTGGTTTCTTGTAAACAGTTTATTAGGAGGACAAAACACATTGGCTTATAAACAATTCTACAGGATAGGCCAGGATCAAGCAGGAATGGATGGTTACCACCAAAGGTTAGTGGTGAATGCAAATTCTTGAAGCCGTAAATGTGGTTGTCCGATTTCTCTAGTCCTACACGTGGCCTATAGCACAGAGCTACATCAATTCAGGTGCATCTGCTAAGGTTTTGGCTAAATGGAATGAACAGGATTGAAAAATTGGTAACACAAAAGCTCTGGTGAAACGATATGTTTAGGCATCTCTCCAATTGGACAAAGACTGTGAAGATATTTGTATTTCAGGTCAATGTTCACCAAATGGCTTCCAATGTTGAAAATGCTCCGATAATGAGATGAAGGAGAATAAATTTCCTACTGATATCGGTTAACTTCTTTTCCCAATCACCTCAGTGCATCCTCACTGGGAACATGTGCAATTAACCGTGATGACAGGATAGACAGAGGTAATCTATGGGATCAACAACATAAACTTCCTTGCACAAAGGCTGACCTCCTAAATGCCTAGTCTGCCAGTAGCTGATCCTCCAATTTGTTGACATTGCTCAGAAGATCTAGGCAGCTACCCTGTGTAAGCTTGATTATGTTAGAACAGTTCCATCGTGGAATCGGTATTGACCTCGTCTCACTAGAATAGACATGTATTCTGGATATACATATGCCTTCTCTACTTTTAATGCTTTGTTTTCAGTACAATCCATGAAATTAAAAGATTCCTAAGTTGTTATCATCATGTCATCATGATAGGGAATTCTATGCACATTCCCTGTTAACCAGACGTATCTGGCTAACATAACTGAATTGGCCTACTGAAGACTCAATGATGATAATAGTTGGGAGATAATAACATGCTGAAATGGTGGGGGTCTTTCTTACAGAATACAACCAAGTATGTTGCTGTTGTTACCATTGCAAAAATGCATCAAAGTGTAGAAGTAGATATGGCTTTCTTCATTATTATACCCAATCACCACTTATAGAACTGTTGAATTTTATGAGTATAACTTTAAACTCTACCAGTTTGGCTATCTTTGCTCCTAAAACAGGAATAGAATTGTGACACATATATCGTTTGATAGTCAGTTTTTACTTGTAATTTGAATCTTGTTTGTCTCTATTTATACTTGCAAATTTTTATCTTACATATGAAATGTACTGTACTCATTATTAATCATTACATTTTCTCAAAAACTTATCAAAGCTTAATCTAATAAGAATAGCATAATAATAAAGAATGTCACCATGTTGCCCTAAAAACTAGGTTACAAGTGTTTTAGAATAACGATCTAAATCTTTGCTAAAGTGTTTTTCTATATTTGCAATTCAATAGGTGTCTTTCAGTAAATAAAATTTTGTTTCCGGCTACAGATTAAAAAAATAAAGAGATTGTTTGGTGATTGTCATGGTAATGATTAAAATAGTACATTAGCCTCAAGAAAATATTGTTAATAATAAAGCAATAAGTATATTTATCAGTAAATTGAAATACATTTTATAGTCACTGTATATGTTTGTTTTCTGGTATGTTTGACTGAAATAAATTATCTTTGTATTATAGCACATTTCTATAATTATTCAAAGAAATATGAAACATTTTATTTTTACTTGCTTGCGTCCACAAAGATTATCTTTCAAAATTTATATGATTGTAGCAATATAATTAATTATTGAGAAAGAAATTGGGAAAGAAATGGTATTTATAACATGGGATGATTTTTTATGCCATGGATTGTGGTCAAGGTGTTAATTAGCCATATGTTTCTATATCTGATTAATGGTTGGATTTATAGGAAAATATGTGGACAGACAGAGTGCTGGAGCACATGTAGTCTTGTTGACCTATCAAAATTGTATGTGTCTCCTTCCTTGTCTACATACAAAATAAGGAAAATAAAAATATCTATAACAAATTCTCATTTCCAAATCAAAACTCCTTCTTTGTTTCATCTTATAGCTCACTCCTCTTTAGAGATAGAAGCCATCTTGTACTGTACAATACACCCCTTTCAACCTCTGGTACAATACTTGATTACCCTACCATGACGTTATTGTCTGTATCCTTTATCCGTTCTAGTAGTTTGTCATACTACTATCTGGGAACCACACAGTTTCATCTCAGTTTCTCTTGCACTCCAATTCCAACACATTTCTTAGAAGCTGTGTATTTCAGTGCATTGTTCTTTGAGTATTCATTTGCTTACTCTCTTCTTATTCACCTTATATTTCATGGCTCGCTACAGTTGCCTTTTGCATTCAATTTGAATAATAGTAACTCTCTTCCTCCTTCTTCCTCTCTCATACTCTGTCAAAACTCCAAACCTGGTTAGTTTTTCTTTTCTTTTTTTTCTTTTTTTTTCTCTCTGATTCTGTGCCTGGATTGAGCTGATGAATATTGCTTGAGGAAACAAATACACACACAAAGACACATACAACCACAAACACACATCATACTGCGAGGCCTCCTTTTTTGTTATTTTTTAAATTTTTACTTGTATTTTAGATTTAGGAAGCACGTTTGCCATTTTGTTTCAAGGACATATTGAGTGACACTGAGATTTGTTTATAATCAGTCCCATCACACTGGTAGTGGGCATAGTACCCAATAGTTAGCTTCTCAGCACTTCTCCCCTTCCCTCTCTCCTCCCTCTAGTGTTCCCCACAGTCTATTGTTACCATCTTTATGTGTATGTGTACCCAATGCTTAGCTCCCCCTTATAAGTGAAAACATGCAGTGTTTGGTTTGCTCTTCTTGTGATAATTCACTTAGGATAATGGTCTCCAACTGCATCCATGTTGCAAAGGACATTATCTCATTTTTCATGACTGCATAGTATTCCTTGATGTATACGTACTATATTTTCTTTATTCAATCCACCACGGTTGGGCACCTAAGTTGTTTCCATGCTTTTACTATTGCAAATAGAGCTACAATTAATATGTGAATTCATCTATGTTTTTGGAAGAATAATTTATTTTCCTTTGCATATATACCCAGTAATGGAATTGCTGGGTCAAATGGTAGTTTTGTCTTTTTTCATTAGAGGAAATGCTTTCCACAGTGGCTGTACTAATTTACATTTCCACCAACAACGTACAAGTGTTCCCTCTTACTTGTAGTCTCTGCAGAATTTATTTTTTGACTTTTTAATAATGTAAGATGATATTTCATTGTGGTTTGATTTGCATTCATTTGGTGATTACTGATGATGAACTTTTTTCATATGTTGGCTGGCTGCTTGTATGTTCATTTGAGAAGGACCTGTTCCTGTCCATTTTTAATGGGGTTGTTTGCTTTTTCTTGTTGATATGTTGATATACTGTTTATAGATTATGAATATTAGATGTTTGTTGGATGCATAGCTTGTGAATATTTTCTTAAATTTTGTAGGTTGTCTGTTTACTCTGTTGACAGTTTATTTTGCTGTGCAGAAGATCTTTAGTTTAATTCATTCACACTTGACAATTTCTGTTGCAATTGCTTTTGAGAAGTTGGTCATAATTAATTTGCCAGAATGGTATGTCCTAGATTTTATTCCAGGATGTTTATAGTTTTTCAGTCTTAACTTTAAGTCTCCAATCATCTTAAGTTAATTTTTGTATATGGTGAAATGAAGGGATCCAGTTTCATTCTTCTGTAGATGGTTAGCCAGTTATCCTAGCACAATTTATTATATAGGGTGTACTTGCAAGTTGTCTTGGAGAAGTAATTGGAAGTCCTACAACAATTCAAAATAATGCCATCTATCGCATTTACAGAAAAACTATTTCATACATCTCTTCTCTCTTCAAGTCTGTAACATCCCTCTCGTCACTCTCACCTGATGACCCTTTTTCTTGTTTTCCTAAAATTACTAAGTTAATTATGAGAGAAGCTTATAATCTTTCCATCAACAAATCTATGAATCTGTCATCTTCTACACAGAACACTCTGCCTGGATAACCTGATTGACTATGTTGTCCACTGGATCCCATCTTTTCTCACCTTGTTAAATCCCCACACTTTCAATTATGCCTTAATTCTCTGCATTACAAATTTCTTACTTTTAGGATCAACATATAAACCTATTGTAACATTTTATCGTTTGATGTTTTTTAAGAAAAACAAAACATAATCTCTTTTGTCTCAACTTTCACCATTGACTACTGCTCCTTCTCTTTTTCCTTTTGCAGCTAATCTAAATAAAGGAGTATGGACTTAAAGATACTAAACCTTCACTTTCTTCTCTCTAGAACTCACTCTTTAAACTGAAAGCAACGGTGCTTTACTTCCTATAATTTTAATGAATCCCTTCATTTTAAAAGCATTCATTAGCTCCCTGTAAGCCAATGCATAGATAATTTACTGTGCTCATTAGAGTTGTTAGCTGCCTCTGACATTTCACTATGGCCTTCTTTTAGAAAACAATTTTCTTTCAATTCTACCTTTACTTATTATGAAATACACATTTATACTCACACAGACAAAACATCTGTGTACTTCCCACTCTGCTAAGAAATAAAATATTACTATTCCCTTTAGCTTCTTTTGAATACCTCCTCAATCACATTCTTCCTCTTATCTCTCCCAAGGATAGACATCATTCCAAATTTTGTCTTTCATTATCTTGTTGCTTATCCTTATTTTACAAAAATATATTATGCTCTATGTATTAATTTGAAACAATTTGGCACAGTGCTATTTTGTGAAATCTATCCATGTTATATAAAGAGATAAATTGCTCATTTTCATTTCTGTATAGTGCTATATGAATATTCCACCACCTATTTTTTTTTGTCTTTTGAAAATCTTGTGTCTTCAATTTTTTCATGAAATTAGAAATAAGTGCTGACATGAATATTCTTCCTCATATATATATGAAAGGGCTTCCCCAGAATTTTTAACTAGAAGTACAAGTGCTAGGTCATATTTTATAATCCATTTATTTAAATGTAGTATGACCTAAATGTTTTCTCAAAAGTCATTTACTAACTTTAGTTTGAGCTAATATGTTATTATTACACCAATTATTTAATATCTTCATGAATGCATGAACTTTTTGGACTTCAAAATTTCTGCCAAATGAGTAGAGACATATTTATCTTCGTTTTACATTTGTAAGTCTATTTAATAATGATGTTGATTACATTTTCAGCTGCTTATTGACCAAATAATTTCCCACATAATTAAATCATTTTTTGTTATTATTGTTGTAGTGATCGCTTTGTTCTATTGAAATTCCTTCTGAATTATCCACATCGACAGGAGCAAATCCTGTTTCTGATACCCATAAAAGTCACTCACTCATCTGGGTGCAAAAGACAAATTTCAAAGGCTGTTCTTTTTAGGAATGAGAAAACTAGTTGGGGCCAACGGCAATGGGGCCAGCAAGAGACCGAACCCCACCAATGGCCAAACAAAAAGTCAGACAGTTGCTTAGGAGGACTTCTGAAATTCTCCCCACCTACAACGCTAAGCCATGAGCAAAGTGTTCCTAGTCAGGCACCCAAATCTTACCAAAGCACCAGGGGTTTGATCTAGGTCTTGCTGTCTACCGCAAAGAAAACCAGTTTCTGAGACAATGAGTATTGCCAAGGAAGAAGGCTCTATTTGTGTACTGCAGTCAAAAAGATAGGAAATCAGTCAAAATCCATCTCCTCAACTGACTAAAATTAGGGGTTTATAATAGCTGGGGAAAAATGTAATTATGTGTAGAAAAACAGGAATTATGGAAGAGTGAAGAAGAGAAGTTGGTCAACAGGAAGCAGATGGACAGTAATCATGATGGGTGAGGAATTTGGCATCTCGTTGACCAGATGCAACAATCTGGTATGTTTCAGTTTCTTGATATTGGAGAGGCCTGATGGTTGGTTTCCTGAGTAAAGGAACTCAGATAAGACAAATGAAACTCTCTCAAGTTTTGTGACTGGGACAATCCATTTCTATGTTTATTCAAAAGAAACCATAAACATCAGTTATTTGGGACAACTGGGCAGGTTTCAATTCCATTTGTAAAGTATGTGACACATATTTTCCTTGATCTACTATTTTCTAACAGCTGTCTTACTCTACCATATGAATTTCTACTCTTCTTTTATTTTTTAGTATCCCCACAGCTCAGTTCTTGCTCTTCTTTGCTTCTCTAATTCCATTCACCCTGAGGTGATTTCATTTAGTCCTAGAGATTAAAAAAAAATCTGTATCTGATGACAACTCATTTCATAAAAGTGATTTTTTCCTTTGACTTACTTTGGCCAAATACTTTTCTACCAAAACTTAGGTCCCAATGTATTCTATCCTAACTACGTCCATCTCTTCAAATATCATTCCAAACATATCTCCTCTCCCCTGCATCACCAGCATAATTTCCTGACTGATCTTCCTACTTTTAGTTTTGCTTCCTGGAAGTTTTTTTACCAACATGAAAAACATAATGGTCTTTTAGAAACAAGTCAGATCGTGTCACTACTCTACTCAAGTCCAAATTTAACATTTTAATTTCTGTTAAAATGCACTTTCTCAAGAAACTTCCATGGCCATTACATTCAATACTGAAAATTTACTCCTGTAGCCTCTATTTGGCCCTCCCAATTCTTATTAGCTGTAACTTTTTTCTTTGTATTTATTTTCTTAGATAATTCTGTTTGAAATACTTATTTTAATTGATTAGCTCCACACAAGAATGTAAGCTCAATGAAAGTATGGATCTTTCATTGTGAAATTGATTGCATATTTTAGGTGTCAAGAGTAGGCCCTAGCACATAGGTGGTGCACGCTAATTGTTGCTTAAATTAGTAAACAGATTAGTCCTTTTAATAAATAAACATGTTGTATCTCAAACATATAATGTTTAAAACGAATAATATTGTTATAAAAGTGTTTTAATTTTACATTTATTTGCATTCCTCTGATTATTAGTTTTAATATTTATCATATATTATTAAAATGTATTTGCATGTCATTAATATTACTTATTTGTCAATTTTATATGTTGCAAATGTCTTCTCTCAATTGGTAATTGACCTTTTCATGGTTTTATGGATAACTTTTGGTTAACAAGAGAATACCTAAATTTAACATGTGTTTTAGTTTATTTTTTAGATAAATTCTCTGTGCTATGTTTTTGCATTGTCTTTCTACTTCAAAGACAGGTGTATATTCATGTATACTTTCTCTGAAATGTTAATATCTTGATTTTGATATTTAAATTACTGAACTATTTTAATTTTTGTGTATAGTTGAGGCTGAAAATGCTTTTGTTTTTCTTTTTACATATTTTAATATCCCTTTAATGAATACTTTCTTTCTTTCTCATTGCTCTATCATGGAACATGGTCATTTATTACCATTCCGTAGGTCTGCTATGGAACAGACAAAATCTGCTTCTGAGTACTTGCTCTTTTATAGGTGGTTGATTTCTCTAATTCTGTGTCATTACCACATGCTCTTAATTACTACAGTTTCAAAATTAAAGGTGACAACTGCTAGGGAATGTCCACCTTTATGCTTTTGCATTCCTGTGTGTCTTTGTATTTCACTTTTCATTAGTATTTTGTTTCAGTTCTTTAAATCTACTTTTATGAATGACAGTGACCTGCAATTATTATCTTTTCTTGTCTTGTTTTCATCTGAAGACTCACACAATACATTAGGAAATTAAAATATTGTGTATTCTCCAGAATACAAAAGGTTTGTAATATTAGAAATAACTATTCATGAAATGTTTGGCATAAATTGTCTATGTAGGCATAGGGGTACGGTCCAGTGTTTCATTCTTAGATTTATATTTAGCACTTGCTCTATAAAGTAAATGGTTGTCAAAAATTTCTGCTTAAGTTAGTTTTGGTTACTTTTATTTTTTCAAACCATTTCTTCTTTTGCTGGCTTGAAATTTATTAATGCTACTTATGTTCTTTTAAAGTCATCTTTGTATTTTATTATACTTATTTAATATAAAATCTAAGATATATAAAAATTACCAACTACTTTGCTAAAAATTCAAGTATTCTAGAATGACCTAATGCTATAGCACAGTTATTCTCAAACTTTCATGAACACTGTAAGCATCTGAGAAGCTTGTTAACACGATTAGCTGGGCTCTACCTCTGGAAAGTCTGATTCACTAAACGAGGTCTGAGAACATGAAACTAAGAACTTCACGGGTGATATTGATGCTGCTGGTCCATAGACAATATTTTGAGAATCTCATTGGTAGCAGATGCTATTGTTACATTGTTCTTTTCACACTGGTCCACCCTGAGTTCTTCTGATAGAACAGTGGCCATCTCCTATTTTAATTGTTGGCTTTCCATCTAAAGCACCCTTTTTTCTTGCTAAAATGTTTCTCTAGAGCCAGAAAGTCTCCTTTGTCAATGCACAAGGCAGTCTGAAATTCTGAGATGTTTGGTGACAACCTTCAAGCAATAAAGTCTGCATAAAATTATTCTAAGGCTCATTAACAAGCACAAGCTCCAGTTGTCTTTGGCAGTGATTCATTTGCCAAATCACTCTTTACGGTCCTTAGTCTTTCTGGTCTCTCCTCTCCGTATTCACACAGTGTTTCCTAGGACCATCTTCAAGTCAAATACCCACTTCCTGTACTCCAGTACTGCCTCACTGTCCACTTTTGAGAGAACAATTACTTAGGCAATTATTTGACAGTGGTCTTAGAGAGCATAACCTCGTGTTAGAAATCTCAAACTGGATCACTTGATGCAATTAAAAACTAGGACCTGTTTAGTATAAATAAGATGTAATAATCATGGGGCACTATAAAATAAAAGTCTGTAAAACCCTTACCCATGGTGGATTCAGATTAGGTGCAAGTAGAAGACTAAGAAGTGGCTTATTTGAAAGCTCTGGCTTTCAAAAGATATGGGTACAATGGCAGTTTTTAAATTGTTGAGTTGGATTGTTTTCGTCAACTGCCCAGAAGACTTGAGGAAGTAGAATGTCCAAGACAACATATAAGAAAGCCTTAACACTTGACTTGGCAGGGTGAAGCTACGCTGAAAATCAAGCACTTAATAGTTTCTGAGAATTAAGTGAAAAAAGGTAAAGTTTGAAGATATGGAAATCCCTCCTCTGACTCAAGAGTCAACATCTTGACTAAATCACCTGGAATTGGTCTTGATATACTACTAGGATAGATATTTGAAAAGTAGACACGACATGAATCCAGTCAAATAGGGTAAGAACATTAATATTTCTTGAAAGAGTTTTAGCAAGCATTCTGAGGGTTTAGTAGAGGTGGTAATTTTAAAGTGGGAATATTGACAGAAATTAAAAAGAAAAGAATCACAAAAATATGTTCCTTGAAAGATGTAGTCAGCACGATAAGGAACAGAAAGTGAATGATGCAACGGGATTATGTATAACAATAAACTAAAAGTAAGTAAAAGGACATTGATAATTCTTGAGGGAAAACAGACATATAGCAAACAAGAATGTATGGTCAAGGAAGACGAAAATCATGCAAGATGATGGCAGATGTCAACAGCTATAATTTAAAAAAAAACAAAATTATTTACTCAGTTTTTGTATCTGAACCAGTTTCTAGAGTCAGATAATGTCAAACGAAGGGGAATTCAGATTATCTTGAGGATGAAACCTGTAATACCATATAAAAACTATACAATAAACATTCATCTCACCAGTTGTGAAATGGAAGAAGTTTATATCCGTTTTCAAGAGCTTATTGTTCACATGTTTGCTCAACTCTATGTTTAATATTATCATGTTTATATGTTAAAATCAGCCATGGTGGGTGTATTTACACCACGGAATTAAAAAAAAAAAAAAAGCTACAAATTAGGGTATTTTTTCTCTCTGCCTAAACCCCTGAAGGGAGTAAAAAGTTTGAGGATTATAAGTACACTTCAGCTCTTACCATTTTCCCAGTATGATTTTACACTGAGGGAAGGGAAACACCCAGCTTCTTAAACTGCTGTGGGAAATAGGCTTTGAATCAATAACTCCTACATACCAATTCAGCTCCATGAAGATTCATTCTGTGTTCATTTCTTCAGTTTCTAGGTGCATAATTGAATATAGCATTATACTTAAATAAGGCAGCTGAGCTGTAAAAACAGGCTGTGGAAAGATTAAGTACAGTCATGCATCGTTTAACAATGGGAATATGTTCTGAGAAGAAATGCATCATTAGGCAATTTTGTCATTGTGCACACATCATGGAGTGCACCTACACAAACCTAAATGCTATAGCCTATTACACACTCAGGCTATGTGACATAGCTTACTGCTTGTAGGCTACAAACCTGTATTGTGTGCCATTATTCTGAATACTGTTGACAATTCCAACACAATGGTAAGTATTTGTGTATCTAAACATATCTAAACATAGAAGAGGTCAAGTAAAAATACAGACAAAAAATGGTATATCTATGTATGGCACTTATCATGAATGGAGCTTACAGGACTAGAAGTTGCCCTGGATGAGTCAGTGAATGAATAGTGAGTGCATGTGAGGGCCTAGGACATTACTGCACACAGCCACAGACTTTATAAACACTGTACACTTAAGTTATAGTACATTTATTTTAAAAAGTCTTTCTTTGGTTGTAACTTAAATTAAACTTATTGTAACTTTCCTTCTTATAAACTTAAATTTTTTAACATTTTGACTTTTTTTGTGATAACACAGCTTAAAGACAAACCTTGTACAACTGTACAAATATTTTCCTTTATATCCTTCTGCAAACTTTTATCTATTTTTATGTTTATTTTCACTTTCTATCATTCTTTGTTGAAAAATAAGACACAAACACACATTTTAGCCTATATCTATGCAGGGTAAGGGTCATCAATATCACTGTCTTCCACCTGTACATATTTTCTCACTGGAAGGTCCTCGGGGCAATAACACACATGGAGCTGTCATTGCCTATGATAACAATGCCTTTTCTAAAACACCTCCTGAAGGATCTGCCTGAGGCTGTTTTACATTTTCTTAAGTGGAAGGAGTACACTCTAAAATAAACATAAACATGTAGCATAGGAAATACCTAAAGGAGTAACACAGTCATTTATAATCATTATTAAGTGTCATGTGCTGTACATAATTACATTTCCTATGCTTTTACACAACTGGCAGCATAGCAGGTTTGGTCACACCAGCATTACCACAAACACAAGAGTAATGTGCTGCACTATCCCTTTAAAATGGCTGTGATGTCACTAGGTGATATGAATTTGTCATCTCCATTATACCCCTCTTCGACTGTCCTGGTATATGCAATCTCTTATTGATAAAATGTTGTCACGGGCACCTGACTATACAAATAACACCTAAGTAAGTGTTGGGGGATGGGTAAGTTGCCTATACATGATTAAACGAGATTACGTGATCCATCATCATTCTTCATGTTTATCAGAAAATAAAAGCTTGTCAAATACTAAGAAGTAGCCTCATAGTCTCAGACTCACTTTCCCCCTCCACCCAATAGCATTGCTCCACAGCATTAAATATCCCCAGGAAATCTCCATGCCAAACATCTCAGGCCCCTGGAGGAAACACTAATCGATCTCTTCTCCCTCATACCTCTGCATTCCCTTGCGCCTACCCACCACTCAGTCACCATAACAAAGGTAAATATGAGACAGAAATGTAGCTTCAAAATCTCATTATTTCGACTCAAGTATTAATAAACAAATTTTCCCAGGAGTACATTTTAAATGTGCAATGATTGATATAACATTATTTTCTGTTCCCAACATCCTGTAACATAATTTCCACAATTATTATTCAGGTGTAATTGCCATAGAAAAAAATAAGTCTGTTTTAAATATACGTTAATGAGTTTGACAAATGTATATGCTCATGTTACCACTATACCAAGATAAATACATTTCTTTCATTTTAGAGTATTCTTTTAGTGTCATTTGTTAGTTTATTCATTTCCTATACAACCACCTTTAACTCTCCAAAATAACCTCTTTCTGATTTATATGATCATGGTGTAGTTTAGCTCCTTTTAAAAGTTCATGTAAGTGTGAAACCACAATAGGCTCTTTCCTGCTTGTCATCTTTTGTACAACATAGTGGTTCTGAGATGTATTCGTGGCATTTTCCGTGTACCTACTGTAGTTGTATTCCTGAGAAATATTTCATAAACTAAATAGACCACACTGTGATTGTCATTTTCCTGCTGGTGAAAATTTACTTCCAGATTTGGGCTATTATGAATATCAGTTATGAACATTCTTGTATGATGACCTTGTGGTCAAATGTTTTCCTATGCCAGTAAAATATCTGTGAAGTGGAATTGCTGGATCTTTGATAGATATGTATTTTCTTGCATTTAAAGTATAAATATTACATTTATTCTTAAAAAACTAGTTCAGACATAATAAAGTACAAAGAAAAATATTTTTAGCATGAATATTATTTTAAAAGTGTTCAGTGTTTTGTTTAACAAGTATAAAAAATCTAATTTTCTTCATCAGAATTGAGAATGAGTAAGGGATTCCAAAAATAACTCTAAATAAAAAAATTCTAAAGTCTCTTTTATTCTCTAGAGCACAGTTTCACTCATTTGCTAGTTTATTAATTATTATTGATAAGAATATATTGTCTGTATAAAATTGGTTGCTGGCAATTTGTTTTTAAAGCTTTTTGTAGATTTAGGGGGCAGAAGTGTATGTTTCTTACATGAATACATTGTGTAGAAGTGAAGTCCAGGCTTTTAGTGCCACCATCACCCAAATAGTGTACATCGTACCCAATGGGTAATTTTTCATCTCTCACCCCTCTCCCAACAATCCCAGTATGCAACGTCTATTATTCAACTCTCTAGGTCTCTGTGTACACACTGTTTAGCTCTCACTTATAAGACAGAATATATGGTACTTGATTTTCTGTTTCTAAGCTGTTTCACTTAAGACAATGGTCTTCAGTTCCATCCATGTTGCTGCAAACGACAGGATTTCATTCTTTTTTGTCTGAGTATTTCCATGGGATACATACACCACAGACTTTATTGAGTCATATATTAATAGATATTTACATTGATTCCATAATTTTGCTATTGTGAAAATGCTGCAGTAAACATGCAAGTGCAAGTGTCTTTTTTTTTCTTCTTCTTCTTCTTTTTTTTTTTTAGACAGAGTCTCTCTCTGTCGTCCAGGTTGGAATTTAGTGGCGCGATCTCGGCTCACTGCAAGCTCCGCCTCCCGGGTTCACGCCATTCTCCTGCCTCAGCCTCC
>NW_012115055.1:7113553-7136498 GCF_000951035.1 Colobus angolensis palliatus | reverse complement strand
GCTCACTGCAAGCTCCGCCTCCCGGGTTCACGCCATTCTCCTGCCTCAGCCTCCCAAGCATCTGAGACTACAGGCACCCGCCACTACACCCGGCTAATTTTTTGTATTTTTAATAGCGACAGGGTTTCACCATATTAGCCAGGATGGTCTTGATCTCCTGACCTCGTGATCCGCCCGCCTCGGCCTCCCAAAGGTGTCTTTTTAATATTTATTTCTTTCCCTTTTCATAGATGCACAGTAGTGGACTGCTGGTCAAAGAGTAGTTCAATTTTTAGTTCTTTGAGAAATCTCCATAGTATTTATTTTATTTTATTTATTATTTTATTTTTGAGATGGAATTTCGGTCTGTCGCCAGGCTGGAGTGCAGTGGCGTGATCTCAGCTCACTGCAGTCTCCACCCCACCTCCCACGCCCCACCCCTCCGGGTTCAAGAGGTTCTCCTGCCTCAGCCTCCGGAGTAGTTGGGATTACAGGCACCCGCCACCATGCCCGGCTAATTTTTGTATTTTTGGTAGAGACGGAGTTTTGCCATGTTGGTCTGGCTGGTCTCGAATTTCTGACCTCAGGTAATCCACCTGCCTCGTCCTCCCAAAGTGCTGGGATTACAGGTGTGAGCCACCGCGCCCAGTCCCGTAATATTTTCTATAGAGATGTACTAATTTACACTCCCACTAATGTGTATAAGCATTCCCTTTTCTCTACGTCCTTATCAACATCTGTTGTTTTCTGACATTTTAATGATAGTCATTCTGATTGGTGTAAGATAATTTCCCATTACGGTGTTAGCTTGAATTTCTCTGGTGCTTAGTGATGCTGAACATTTTTTCATATGTTTCTTGGCTCTTGTACGTCTCCTTTGGAAAAATCTCTGTTCATGTCTTGTGCCTAATTTTTAATGAGGTTATTTGCTTCTCTTTTTCTTTGTTGTTGTTGCTTTTTCCTTTAACTTGTATTTCAACTTCTGGCATATATATGCAGTTTGTTACCTAAGTAAACATGTGCCATGGTGGTTTGCTGCACATATCAACTCATTACCTCGGTATTAAGCCCAGTGTCCATTAGCTGTTCTTCACGATTCTCTCTCTCCCCCGACCCCCTGACAGGCCCCAGTGTATGTTGTTCCCCACCGTATGTCCATGTGTTCTCATTGTTCAGCTCCCACTTAGAAGTGAGTACATGTGGTAGTTGGTTTTCTGTTTCTACATTAGTTTATTGAAGAAAACAGCTTCCAGCTCCATCCATTTCCCTGCATAAAGGACATTTTTTCTCACTGCATAGTATTCCATGGTGTCTATTTCTTTATCTTGTCTATTAGATAGAAGGTAATTATGCTGTTTTTCGATGGAGAGTTCTGTGGATATCCATCATGTCCACTTGATCTAGAACTGAGTTCAGGTACTGAATATCTGTTAATTTTCTGTCTCAATGATCTGTCTAATATTTTCTTTATTTAGTCTATCATTGATGGGTGTTTGGGTTGATTCCACGTCTTTGCTATTGTGAATAGTGCTGCAAAGATCATATACGTGCATGTATCTTTATAATAGAACAACTTATATTCCTTTGGATATATACACAGTAATGGGATTGATGGTTCTAATGATATTTCTGTCTTTAGATCTTTGAGGAATTGCCATACTGTCTTCCACCGTGGTTGAACTTATATATATTCTCACCAACAGTGTAAAAGTGTTCCTTTTTCTCCACAGCATCACCAGCATCTGTTGTTGCTTGGGTTTTCAATAATCATCATTCTAACTGGCATGAGATGGTATCTCATTGTGATTTTGATTTGCTTTTCTGTAATGATCAGTGATGTTGAGCTTTTTTTCATATTTCTTGTCCACTTGGGTCATGATAGTTTCTTTTGCTGTGCAGAAGCTCTTTAGTTTAATTAGATCCCATTTGTTGAGTTTTGCATTTTCTGATATTGCTTTTGGTGTTTTTGTCATAAAATCTTTGCCTGTGTCTATATCCTGAATGGTATTACCTAGATTTTCTTCTATTTTTTTTTTTGTTTGTTTATTTTATTTTGGGGATTTTACATCTAAATCTGTAATCCTTCTTGAGTTAATTTTTGTATAAGGTGTAAGGAAGGGGTCCAATTTCAGTTTTCTGCAGATGGCTAGTCAGTTCTCCCAGTACCGTTTATCAAATACAGAATCATTTCCCTAATGCTTGTTTTTGTCAAGTTTTTAGAAGATCATTTGGTTATAGATGTGCAGTCTTACTTCTGAGTTCTCTATTCTATTCCATTGTTCTAGATATCTGTTTTTGTACCAATACCATGCTGTTTTGGTTACTGTAGCCTTGTCATATAGTTAGAAGTCGGGTTGCCTGATGCCTCCAGTTTTATTCTTTTTGCTTAGGATTGTCTTGGCTATTTGGGTTTTTTCTCTTTCCATAGGAACTTTAAAATAGTTTCTTCTAATTCTGCAAAAAATATCAATAGTAGTTGAAAGGGAAAAGTGTTGAATCTACAAATTACTATTTTCACAATATTGATTCTTCCTATCAATGAGCATGGAATTTTTTTTTCCATTTGTTTGTGTCCTCTCTGATTTACTTGAGTAGCAGTTTGTGGTTTCTCTCGAAGAGCTCCTTCCCTTCCCTTGTTAACTGTATTCCTAGGTATTTTATTCTCTTTGTGGCCATCGTAAATGAGAGTTTATTCATAATTTGGCTCTCTGCTTGCCTGCTGTTGGTGTACAGGAATGCTAGCAATTTTTTCACATTGCTTTTGTATGCTGAGATTTTGCTGAAGTTGCTGGTCAGCTTAAGAAGCTTTGTGCTGAGTTGCTGAGGTTTTCTAGATATAGTGTCATGTCATCTGCAGAGGCAATTTGACTCCCTCTCTTCCTATGCAAATACTATTTACTTCTTTCTCTTGCCTGATTTCCCTGACCAGAACTTCCAATACTATTCTGAATAGGAGTGGTGAGAGAGGACATCTTTGGTCTTGTGCTATGTTTCAAGGGGAACACTTACCGATTTTGCACATTCAATATGACATTGGCTGTGGGTTTGTTATATATGACTTTAATTCTTTTGAGATATGTTCCTTCAATACCTAGTTTATTGAAAGTTTTTAAAATAAAGCGATGTTGAATTTTATCAAAGGCATTTTTTGCATCTATTGAGATAATCATGTGGTTTTTGTCTTTATTTCTCTTTATGTGAGTAATTACATTTATTGATTTGTGTATGCTGAACCAGCCTTGCATCCTGGGGATGAAACCAACTTGATTGTGGTGGATAAGCTTTTTGAGGTGCTGCTGAATTTGCTTTGCCAGTATTTTATTGAGAATTTTTGTATGAATGTTCATGAGGGATATTGAGCTGAAGTTCTCTGTTTTTGTTATATCTCTACCAGATTTTGGTACCAGGAAGATGCTGACCTCATAAAATGTCTTAGGGAGGAGTTCCTTCTCTTCAGTTGTTTGGAATTGTTTAGGTAAAATGGTACCAGCAGTTCTTTGTACTTCTGGTAGAATTCTGCAATAAATTCATCTGGTCCTGGGATTTTTTTGGTTGGCAGGCCATTTACTACTGCCTCAATTTCAGAACTTGTTATTTGTTTTTTTCAGGGAATCAATTTCTTCCTGCGTTAGTCTTGGAAGAGTGTATGTGTCCAGAAATCTATCCATTTCTTTTAGATTTTCTAGTTTATGTGCATAGAGGTATTTACAGTATTATCTGATGGTTGTTTTTATTCCTGTGGAGTCAGTTGTGATATTTCCCTTATCATTTCTGATTGTGTCAGTTTGGTTCCCTTCTCTTTTTTTCTCTATTAGTCTAGCTAGCGGTCTATTTGGAAAAAAACAGAAAACAGAAACAACAACAACAACAACAACAAAACAGATCCTGCTTTCATTGATGGTGTGAAGGGTTTTTCATGTCTCTATCTCCTTCAGCTGTGCTCTGATCTTGGCTATTTGTTGTCTTCTGCTAGCTTTGGGGTGTGTTTGCTCTTGGTTCTCTAGTTCTTTTAGGAGTGATATTAGATTGTCAATTTGAGATCTTTCTAGCTTTTTGATGTGGGCATTTGGTGCTATAAATTTTCCTCTTAACTCTGCCTTAGATGTGTCTCAGAGATACTGGTGTGTTGTCTCTTTGTTCTCATTCGTTTCAAAGAACTTCTTGATTTATGCCTTAATTTCATTATTTACCCATGAGTCATTCAGCGGCAGGTTGTTCAATTTCCATGTAGTTGTGTGGTTTTGAGTTAGTTTTTTAATCTTGAGCTCTAATTTGATTGTGCTGAGGTCTGAGAGACTGTTTGTTATGATTTCAGCTCTTTTGCATTTGCTGAGAAGTGTTTTCCTTCCGATTATGTGATCAATTTTAAAGTAAGTGTCATCCAGGTGCGGTGCCTCATGCCTGTAATCCCAGCACTTTGGGAGGCTGAAGCAGGCAGATCACAAGGTCAGGAGATCGAGACCACCCTGGCTAACACGGTGAAACCCCATCTCTACTAAAAATACAAAAAATTAGCCAGGCTTGGTGGCAGGCGCCTATAGTCCCAGCTACTCGGGAGGCTGAGGCAGGAGAATGGCATGAAGCTGGGAGGCGGAGCTTGCAGTGAGCTGAGATCATGCCACTGCACTCCAGCCTGGGAGACAAAGCGAGACTCCATCTCAAATAATAAAAATAAATTAAATTAAATTAAATTAAAATAAATAAATAAAAATAAAGTAAGTGCCATGTGGTGATGAGAAGAATGCAGTTTTGCTGTTTTTCGATGGCGAGTTCTGTGGATACCCATCAGGTCCACTTGATACAGAGCTGAGCTCAGGTCCTGAGTATCTGTTAATTTTCTGTCTCAATGATCTGTCTGATATCATCAATGGGGTGTGAAAATATCCCACTATTATTGTAGTCTCTTTGAAGGTCTCTAAGAACTTGCTTTATGAGGCTGAGTGCTCTTGAATTGGGTGTATATATATTTAGGATAGTTAGCTCTTGTTAAATTGAACCCTTTACCATTACCTAATGCCCTTCGTCTTGTGTGATCTTTGTTGGTTTAAAGTCTGTTTTGTTGGAAACTAGGATTGCAACCCCTGCTTTTTTCTGTTTTCCATTGGTTTGGTAAATATTCCTCCATCCCTTTATTTTGAGCATATGTGTGTCTTTGCATAGGCTCTTGAAGATAGCATACCCATGGGGCTTTATTCTTTATCCACTTGCTGTTATGTGTCTTTTTTGGAGGCATTTAGCCCGTTTACATTTAATGCTAATACTGTTATGTGTGAATTTGATCCCCTCATCATGATGCTACCTGGTTATTTTGCAGAGTTGTTTATGGTTGCTTCATAGTGTCACTAGCCTGTGTACTTCACTGTGCTTTTGTAGTAGCTGGTAACAATTTTCCATTCCCATATTTAGTGCTTCCTTCAGGAGCTCTTGCAAGGAAGGCATGGTGGTGATGTGTTCCTTCAATATTTGCTTGTCTGAAAAAAATCTTATTTCTCCCTGTCTTTTGAAGCTTAGTTTGGCCAGATATGAAATTTGGGTTGGAAATTCTTTTCTTTAAGATTGTTGAATATTGGTCCCCAGTCTCTTCTGACTTGAAGGGTTTCCACTGAGAGGTTGGCTGTTAGTCTCATAGGTTTACCTTTGTAGGTGATCTGGCCTTTCTCTCTGGTTGTCCTTAACATGTTTTTATTTTATTTTATACCTTAGAGAATCTAAAGATTATGTGTGTTGGGGTTGATCTTCTCATGGAGTATCTTACTGGGGTTCTATGGATTTTCTGAATTTGAATGTTGGCCTGTCTTGCTAGATTGGGGTAGTTCTTCTGGATGATATCTTAAACTATATATTTCAACTTGGCTTAATTCTCCATCTCTTTCAGGTTCTGTCTTTTAACGTAATCCCATATTTCATGGAGGTTTTGTTTGTTACTTTTTATTTTTTTTCCTCTATTCTTGTCTACCTGTCTTATTTCAGGAAGATGGTCTTCAAGCTTTGATATTCTTTCGTTTTTGTAGTCTATTCAGGTATTGATACATGTGATTGCATTGTGGATTTCTCATGTTGCATTTTTCATTTCCATCAGGGCAGTTGTGTTCCTCTCTAAACTGGTTATTGTGGTTGTCAGCTTGTATTGTTTTATCATAATTATTAGCTTCTTTGCATTGTGTTAGAACATGCTCCTTTAGCTCAGTGAAGTTTGTTATTACCCACTTTCCAAAGCCTTGTTCTGTCAATTCAACCATCTCAGCCTCAACTCAGTTCTGTGCCTTTGCTGGAGAAATGTTGCAGTCATTTGGAAGAGAAGCAGCACTCTGGCTTTTTAAATTTTCAGCATTTTTCATTGATTCTTTCTCATCCTTGTAGGCTTATCTGCCTTCGATCTTTGAGGTTGCTGACTTTTGAATGGGATTTTTGTGGGGTCTTTTTTGTTGCCATTTTCTGATTGTTTTTCATTTGACAGTAAGGCCCCTCTTCCATAGGGCTGCTGCAGTTTGCTGGGGATTCACTCCAGACCCTAGTCACCTTGGTCCTTCCTGTACCTTGTGGTGTTACCAGTGAAGGCTATGAAACAGCAAAGACGGCAGCCTGCCCCTTCCTCTGGGAGCTCTGTCTCAGGTGGACACCCATTCCTGTATGAAGTGTCTTGGGGACCCCTACTGGGAGGTCTCACCCAGTCAGGAGGAATGGGATCAGAGACCCACTTAAATAAGCAGTCTGGCTGCCCTTTCGCAGAGCAGGTGTGCCGTGCTGACTGTTCTGCCTCTCCAGAGCCAGCAGCCTGGAAAGGCTATGTTGCTGAACTGCAGAGACAGTGGCTACCCCACCCACCAGGGACTCCATCCCAGGAAGAGACTAGAGTTCTGTCCATAAAACCCCGGCTGGAGTTGCTGAAATTCACACAGGAAGGCCCTGCCCAATGGTGAGGGGTGTATTGGGGGCCCACTTAAAGAAGCAGACTGTCCAAGATCAAGCACAACAGCTGTGCTGCATTGTGGGGAATTCCTCCCAGTCCCTGGTGCTGGAAAGCTAGACAGCCAGATGGAATGTCAGGTATGGTAGCCACCCTGCCCCCCAGGAACTCAATTCGTCTTAGGCCATCTCCTGTCTCCTTCCACTGACTGGCTGGAATTCCAAACCAGTGGATTTTAACTTGTGAAGTACCAGGAGAATGAGGCCTGTGGAGCAACACCACTTGGCTCCCTGGATTCAGCCCACCTCCTAGGGGAGTGCACAGGATCTATGTCTTGCCAGAATTCTCAGGTCTGGAGTATGTAAAACTACTGGGTCTCCCTGCATGCCCAAGCAAATGAGTGAGCAGCTACTCTACCAAGACTCCACAGCTCTGTGCTTTGGACCCTGGCCCTGGTGGCATGTGCTCATGAGAGGATATCCTGATCCACGGGTTGCAAAAATTCATAAGAAAAGCATAGTTTCCCAGGGAGTTTCACACAATCACTCACAACCTCTCTTGGCTAGTGATGCGGACTATGCTGGCTTCATGCCACTCCTGTGTGAGTCATTGCCACACCTTGCTTTTCCTCACTCTCCATGGATTGAGGCATCTGCCTAGTCAGTCCCAGTGTGAGAAACTGGATACCTCAGTAGGAGGTGCAGAATTCTCTGGCAGTTTTCATTGCTCTCCATGAAAGCAGCAGATCACAGCTGCTTCTAATAGGCCATCTTGTCCCCTCTACACTTCTGGTTTTCTTATTGAGTTGTTTGAGGTCCCTGTAGATTCTGAATATTAGCTTTTTGTTTGTTGCATAGTTTGTATGTATTTTTCCTGTTCTTTAAGTTATTGTTTATTCTGTTGATTATTTATTTTGTTGTACAGAAGTTTTTTTTTTTTTAATTTAATTAAGCCGCATTTGTCTATTTTTGGTTTTGCTGCATTTGCTTTTGAGGTCTTAGTCATAAGTTATTTGCCTAGACCAATGTCCAGAAGAGAATTTCCTAGGTTTTCTCATCATATCTTAGTGCAAGTAGCCAGAGCAAATAGTCTTGAGACTATTTTTATAGTCTCAAGTGTTACATTTAAGTGTTTAATATATTTTGAGTTATAGTCTCAAGTGTTACATTTAAGTGTTTAATATATTTTGAGTTAATTTTCATATATCCTGAAATTTCATATATGGGTCCAACTTTATTCTTCTGCATATGGATATACAATTTTCCCAGAAACACTTATTTAATAGAACGTCCTTTCCTCAGTGTACTCTTTCCTTTTTTGTTAACTTTGTTGAAGATGAAATGATTGTAGGCATGTGACTTTATTTCTGGGTTCTCTATTCTATTTCATTAATCTACAGGTTTATTTTTATACCAGTGCAATGCTATTTTGGATATTATAATCTGTTACTATTATTTGAAGCCCCATAATGTGATGCCTCTTTTTTAAAATTTATTTGTTATGATTGACTTTGAATTTTTTCTTTTTTTTTTTTTCTTTTTTGGCTTAAGATTGCTCTGGCTATTGGCTCTATTTTGGTTCCATATGAATTTTAGGATTATTTGTTCTTATTCTGTGAAAAATGCCATTGGTAATTTGATAGGAATTTCATGGAACCTGTAGATTGCTTTAGGCAGTATGCTTATTTTAGCATTATTGATTTTTCCAATCCATAAAAATGAGAAATCTTTCTACTTGTTTGTGTCACCGATGGTTTACTTCATCAATGTTTTGTAGTTCTCTTTGTTGAGATCTTTTACCTCCTTGGTTAAATGTATTCCTAGATATTTTATTTATTTTGTAGCTATTGTAAGTGGGATTGAATTTTTATTTTGGTTCTCAGCTTGATCATTATTTACATATAAAAGTGCTGCTAATATTTTTACTTTGATTTTTTATTCTGAAACTTTACTAAAGTCGTTTATCAAATCTAGAATTCTTTGAGAGGAGTCTTTAGAGTTTTCTAAGTGTAAGAATACATCAGCAAACAGAGAAATTTGATTTCCTCTTTCACTATCTGGATGCCTTTTATTTTTTTCTCTTACATGACAGCTCTGGCTAGGACTTCCAGCAACATGTTAAATCGGAATGGTCAAAGTGGGCATTCTTGTCTTGTTCCAGTTCTTAGGGAAAATGATTTTAACATTTTCCCATTTAGTATTATGTTGACTATGGGTTTGTGATATGTGACTTTTATTATTTTGAAGTATGTTCCTTCTATGCTCCAGTTTGTTGAGAATTTTTGTTATGAAGAAATGCTGAATCTTAATGAATGTTTTTTCTGCAGCTATTGAAATGATTGAAGGCATTTTTTAACAGTGGCTTTACTATTTTACAATAAGACCCGAAATGTGTTACCATTCCAATTGTTCTAATTTTTTTCAACATTTGGGATTAGCACACTTTTATTTTTTCATATTTACAGGCAAGTTTTTGTGATAATTTAATATATAATATTTTGTGATAAAGTTTCTTGAATAAAAATAAAGTCATTAATTTTTTGTATTTATCAGTAAGTTGTATATTGTGTGTGTATGAGAGAGAGAAAGAGAGACAGAGAGACAGAGAAAAGTATCTTTGTAAGCGCTTACTCATTTTTAATTGTTTGTTTCATTTTTAGGAGTTATTATGCATTCTGACACAAGTCTTTTATTGGATAAATATATCTAAAACATTCTAAATACTATTTTGGTCTGTATCTTGCCATTTCATTTTTAATAGTGTCTTAGATAAATGTTTGCTTTTATTTTGATAAAAATTTATCAATTAATTTCTTTTATAATTAATAGTTTTGCCCTATCTTTGAAATATATGCCTATTTGAAAATTGTAAATATATGAAATACTATGTGACAGACACATTATGTACTTGTCTTTGTTACTGAAAAAACATCTTTCTACTTCCCTTTGAGGGTCTTATTCTTTGTGTAAATCAGCTCTATAAGAATTTGTGATGTTGACCCTTTTTTATAACATAGTGAGAAATATATGGTGTTATTCTATCTTTTAAAAATATATACATGAGAACAAGCCTGCTTTTTGTACTTCTACATTCTAATCAAAAGTGGCAGATCTATTTTTTCTAATTTTGATAATAACCAATTGCATACCTCACTATCTAATACAATAAAGGATGTTTATGATTCATTATTAGGCTACTTAAAATAGATGTGTTTTAAGAGACAGGAAAATATTCGAAACATTTTATTAAAAACCTAATATCAGTGATTAACTATAGCAAGCATTTACACTTAATAAACAAGATTTCAATTGCATGTAAAATTATGCCATTTGTAAAATCTCAATTCCTTATACTGTTGGTGAAAGTGATTTTATTCTGTCAATCAAGTACATGTAACTTTTGGTTAAAAGTTTATCAATAGGCAAGGCGTGGTGGCTCATGCCTGTTATCCCAGCAGTTTGAGAGGCCTAGGCAGGTGGATAATTTGAGGCCAGGTGTTCAAGACCAATTTGACCAACATGGTAAAACACAGTTTCTACTAAAAATAGAAAAAATAGCCAGGTGTGGTGGTGCATGCTTATAATCTCAGCTACTTAGGAGTCTGAGGCAGCAGAATCGCTTGAACCTGGGAGGTGGAGGTTGCAGTGAGCCAAGATTGTGCCACTGCACTCTAGCCTAGGTAACTGAGCAAGTCTCTGTCTCAAAAAATAAAAATAAAAATTAAAAAGTTTATCAATAAAGCTGAGTAAAATTTTGTAATTAAAAAATAAAAAAGTCTATGCCTAAGAGTGCTCACATATAGTGTAATTACTTTTTAGTCAAAGGCTAGCTCTACAATGTAGTATTTTGATTTTTAAATAGTGACAGTTTTCATTTTGAGAGAGGAGTTTAACCTTCATTTCATGCTTAATGAAATGGACCTAATTAGCCTTTGTATTTTGTATTAGTGGTTAGGTCATCTGAGACCAATTTTAATATTTGCATTCATTTATAGCACTAATACTGCTCCAAGAAGTAAAGAATATAATAATTAGTTTCTGTCATTTGCAGACAACAGTCCTGCTATACATTGTTTATTTAAATCGAGTTGTCTTATTTTAAAATTTTTTATTAAATTATTGTCACCTACAAAATCTTGCTTTAATACATTTTTAGTGTTATTATGTATGCTACATGATTAGTAACAAGATAATACAAATACCTAATTTTTTCTTGTTATTATGGTTTCTAATTTTGTAAGTTGTTATTAAACATTAAATATTCATGGGTTTGTTTTATTTTTTAGTTGTCACTAATGATGTAGTATGATGCTGGAGGCTAGTCTTTCTCGTGAACGTTGTTATTAGTCAAGAAATGCAATAAAATGCTCCTTGATGAATAAACTATATGAAGTAATAAGAATGCATATTGTCTATTCTTTTAGTCATTCTATAGGAAGTCTGTCAAATGTTTCAAGCAACGTTTTTCATTAAACATGAAGTCAAATTCATGAATGAATTTATATATGAGACAGTTAATCTAGCTCTGGTAAAGATTAACCTGGATTAAATATGTTTTTAGGAGTTTTAAACACACTTAATCAGTTAGCACCTTTGAAATCTATTTTTGAGGCATATACTTAAAAATCATTTTACCGTTAAAGAGCATATAGCCTAAAGATAAGCTTTGGGAAAATATAGGCTAGAAAACCAAACATTTTGCATGAACCTCTATGTCCTAAAATATATATTAGCATAGATTTCAACTTTAGTATATATGAATGGCATTCTTTAAGTAATTGTGTTGAGAAATAATTTCCAAATGTGTGTATGAAGGCCTATATCTGAGAAAGCAGTAAATTGTAAAGTATATATTTACTCTATATTACTATTGATATGAATAATAATATTACTAACTCAAAATGTAAATCAGGTTAAATATCTACAGACCCAACATTGTGCTTCATTTTAAAAAATTGTATAATTAAATTATGTGGTACATTTCACACTATTCTATGCCCTATTTCGAATAGTTTTAATGCCTGAACTATACTGACTTCTACTAGCAAGGAAGTGATTGTTATTCTAAGGTAACACATCAGTCCTTCTTCAGTAGACTAATGTTAAATGTAGATGTGATATTAATATACTTTCATTGACCAAATCATTCCTGCTGCATCATCTCGTGAAGCAAGCTATATGGATTTGTCACAACTAGATAATGGTCAAAATCTAAAGTGCTTTTTGTTCCACCTAGCCCCATCCACTACATCCCTTCATAGACCTTGGATTCCTTCAGAGCCAAGTCTCTACTGAGTACATGCCGTTAAGGGTACCACATTAAAATGAAGCAGAGGAGCAGCCTTTGATTTGAATTTATCTAACTTAAGCAAACACTCTTTTTCAGTAACAAAAATAAAAATATTTTGGCTAGATTCAATTGACTAATTCTAGATCACCTCTAGTTTTTTCTACATTTTAAACCAAAACATCAGTTTTTATAGTGTAAACCTATGGAGGATTTAGATGTTTCTTCAGTTCCATTGAGAAAACTTAAGAAATGCCCGTGAAAACATTTCTCAATATGAATGAAAATCTTTTTGCACTGTCTTCATATTAATTAATATTTAGATCCACAAATAAAGTCTTAAGTAATATTATAACCCTCTACTACAAAGGTTAAAATAAATTATTCAAGAATCTCAAGACATAATAGATAATCTTAGTTAGATTTCTTATTCACATCTGTGGGAATTGTGAATGATTACTGAAAAGAAAAAAAAAAATTCCAAAAAGGTGAGGAAAAAATGGAGGAAGTAGTTTTAATTTTGTGATGAATCAGAAATACATTCAACTTTTAATTTTCTCTTATCGAAAGTTAATAGGAAAACATCACTTGTCTTTATGATTTATTAATTGTGTGATATAAGTACTTGGATTTAACACTTTCAATATAAGAAAGCTGAGGGTTAGGAAGATTTAGGTACTTTCCCAAAACTTCATAAATAAGAAAAAGGAAAGCATGGTTTAACACAGAACTTATCATGTAACCAGAGTATCAGTCAGACCATATATATGGTCTGTATACATGTATATGTATATATATGAAGTTATTTCTTACCTGTGGTATAGGTTCATTGCAGTTTGGATACCACCAGTTATTCACCTCCGGAACCCAAGATGAAAGATTTATTATCTGGAATAAGGCCAACCGCTTTTACAAAAGAAAGAAAATTTCTTGAGTTAAACAATAAATCTTAATGCCTCTGCTTTAAAGAACTCCTAAGAAGCAAGGATGATCAGAGTGTAAGTCTATACAACCTTCTTATAGTACAAATTGAAACTATACCTGGAAATTTAAAGCACATGTTATCTTTGATGCCAACACTACTCTTCTAGAAATCTGTTCCAAAGATATCCCCGCAAGTCAGACTTCATTGACCAAAGCAAATCACACAGCCATTCCACCTCCACAGTGGCAGAGAATGAAATGCAAATTGTACTTGCCTCAGAAAAGGAGTGAGGTGTATTTCCAACTCACTCCCTGTGTTTGAGTGTATATGTATATTCCTATGTGAATATTTGGATACATAATACTTGTATACATTTCCATAAATATTACTCTTAGTGTATTCAAAGTAAAAAAAAAACTATATTACAGTGAATTTACTGTTAAGTATTCTGAAATTTGTATAATAGCCATGTGTACTATTAGCAAGTTTTTACCTAAATTATATATACATATAAATACATATACACAGTAGTGTATATTACATATACACTATATATATATTGTTTTATTGTGTGTTTGTAAAACATATTTATTGTCTTATATTTATATTTTAATTTACTTTGTTTAGGCTTTTTCTTCTTTTTTTTGTCCTACAGATATGTTAATAAATTTTTATCTGTCCAATATCATAGTTCTTCCATTGATAGCTTCTGGGATTTTTTATTATTAAGATATCTTCTTCCATTACAATATTATGAAAATGAGTTCCTGTGTATTTTTATACTTTTAATGTATCATTAATTTTACGTCTTTGATTCATGAAGAAGCTATTGAAATAATGAATTTAAATAGATATCTAGTCTTATTTATTTTTCTAAAGGATGATTTCTAAAACAATGTACTGAATCATCAATTCTCCCTTGTTATTTTGAAATGAAATATTTAGTGTAGTTTAGGTTCCCATGGGTATTCTGTATTTTAAGCTCTGCCTTATTGTTATAAGCATTTTTGGCTTTAGAAGCATTAGCTTAAGCATCCTAATAATATAAGGTATTCCAATTTCCGGTAAAGTTAGGTCTTTGTATTACCATTTATTTTCAAAACTATTATTTTCCAGCTATTCTCTTGTGTTTATTTTTTCACAAAAACTTCGGTAGCATAATGCTTATTTCAAACACTGAAGATATATTTTGTTAGTTGTATTGTTTAGGTTAAAGTAGATTTATTTATGGTAAATGTTTTCCTTAACATGTTGAGTTTAGTCTTCTTTTGGATTCATACTACTGTAGATTTCTTCACTGTCTATGCTGGGGAGCATTTAAATAGCCACTAAGTTATATATGTATTCAAATTATAATAGAATTTATTCAAGAAGCACTCTGAGCTTAGAGCAATTTGAAGGAGTAAAGTGGGAAGAGGCATTTTTTAAAACATCCCAGATATTCAGAGTGGTTTATATAGTTTTGTTTATAATCTCTAATGTCATTTTCATAAATGATATTTTCTCAGAAATGCATCCTTTTGTGGGTTTCAAATGCATCCTTTTATGGGTTTCAAATATTTAATTCACAATTTATAATAAAATATTTTCTTTAAATATATTTGCCCATATCTCAATCTAACTTAGTCCTGAAAAAAATAGTAGAATAGCAAATTTTAGAAAAAAGTAATCCTATATTACATTATTTTCAATAGGACAAATAATTCATGTCTAACCCACGGGAAAACTTATAAGAATTTTGAGAGTAGACACTCTTAAATACAGAACAATTCCTGCATAAAATAAAACATTAAATACAACTGTTCCATGATTATTTAATATTTTGATAGTGAGTACATAATATTAATAATAGTGAATTTACAAGTGGTTTTATTAGTTTATAGTATGGAAATTATATGATATAGCATATTCATTACAGTTTCCTTATATATTACATAGATAATATAATGCAATGCATACAAATAATAAAAACATAAAATTTTAGCTTTTATTATTTCCATAAATATCAATATTCTATCCACAGAAACCATTTCAAAGCACAAACTAAATCTAAAAATAAAAATAATTTCAGCAGCACACTTTGCCTCTTCAAATTTTGTTATTATTTTATTGGGAAATATTTTCTTAAAATATATTTTTGAATGTTTTTAAAGATACATTTTGTGTGTTCTTTTACTGGGAGAAGAGAATTTTGTAAAACTTTGGATAATCTCTTTCATTTTAGAGTATCTTCCCTTTCATCTCTGATATTTTGTCTTTCTCAATATTCTGGATTGTGTTGCGTCCTCACCCAGTTTTTATCAGTGAACTACATTTTTCTTTTCAGACTGGGTCTCACTTTTTTTTTTTTTTAATTTTTCATTTTTCAGGCCGGAGAGCAGGAGCATGATCATGGCTCACTGCAGCCTCCATCTCACAGGCTCAAGCCATCTTCCCACCTCATCCTCCCAAGTAACTGGGACTATAGGCTCTTGCCACCACACCTGGTTAATATATTTTTAAATTTTTTGTAGAGACGGGTTACCCGTATGTTGCTTAGGCTGATCTGGAACTCCTGAGCTCAAGCAATCCTTCAGCTTTCCAAATATAATTTCTTAATATGTTGAATGTAGAAATTATTTTCTTAATATTTGTTTATATCTTAGTTAAGGTTTTAGTAGTTCCAAATGGCTTTTTATCTTCCATTGTGCTAAAATGCATGTCTTCTAAGCATTTGAGACCTTGTTTCAACAAAGCTTTGTTCTAATTATCTTTTTATGTATTATGGAAACACATTTGAACATATCGCTTTCTTAAAGTAATAGTTATTTCAATTTAATTCTCTTTTGGATGTATAACCCAAACTGTTATCTAAAATAGCGTTAACAATTGCCCCCACATATAGTGGCTCGAATATCATTTTTATCCTCTTCCAAAATAGTTAAAGTCTTGGAAAGGTTTAGTTAGGCAGTCCTTGTTTGTGTCATGAATTTTCAGTGTTATAGCTGGCACTGAAATTATCAGAAAGTTTGGGCTGGAAGATTCACTTCCAAAGTTTCTTACTCACATTTCTGAAAAGTTGGGATTGGCTTTTTGTTAAGGTCTCAATACCTCTCTAGTTGGGCTTCAGCAAGGGACTGCTTACAGATTGTTAGACCATGGCTGCCGGCTTCCCTCAGAATGTGTGACCTTTGCATCCAAGATGAACGCCGCAGTGCCTTTTATCACCTTGCTTTTAAACTCACCATATCATGACCTCTGCCAAAGTTTATGGGTTAAACAATAGCAAAAATCTTGCCAGATTGAAGAATAGGAAACATAAACCACACATTGGAATGGAAGCATATCAAAGTCATGTTGAAGGAAAAGATTGTAGAATAAAATGTATATGGTGTAGCCACCTTTGAAAAATATAATCTGCTATAGTTTTTTTTTTTCTGGCCCCAAATCGTATCCTTCTCACAAGCAAAACATAATCATCCCTTTCTATCTCATAAAATTTTTAAGAGAAATATACTGGTAGGATGGCCAGCTTAAACTGAAATAGACAGAGGCATTGGACTCTAAAATACTATAGATGTGAAATAAGCTGAATAGTTCTTCTCAACTGAAATACCAGCTACTTTTATTAAAATGAAAAAAAAAAAAGATACCTAAGAAACTGGAACCAAGGGCAAGGGGCAGAGGCAAAAGCCACAGTGACATTGCCAGGCAGTAAGCCTAAGCCTCAATCAAGCGACTGCCAGCATGTGTCACCGAGATTTTGCAATTGGTTTGCACCAATTACCACTATGTGTTTTCTATTCTCTACCTTTTAGAATGAGAGTGTCCACTTGTATATTGGGCATATGAGGGGTAGATGGCTTCAGATAAAGAGAAATTTTACTCACAAAGCTATATTTAGGGAGCAGAGCTGCAGCCTTTCTGAGCAGAGATGAGTGCTGATCTGATACTGGCTTTTGGGGAAACCTGGAGAACAGGGATTGGAGGACTCTGAAACATGTAAGAGTTGACACCTGAAGAAGATGATTGATTGACAGCTAGTGGCTTGTTTATTGGAGTAAGTTTGTCCAAGACTATAAGACTTTCAAAACCAAAAGTCTATCACTGGTTGTTTGGTTATGGAAAAGCATTTTCATTGATTCAAGTTGTTGCTGATGGATTGATTTGGTTCAGGTGATTATTCCTTGCCATGTTACTATGGTTTGGGAACAGTTGAGGATTTCCTAGGACTATGAAAACACTTTGTGTTCTAACCACATGAAATTCCCCTTCACAGCTCTAAAGAATCATTTTTTTCCTGACCTTGATGCATCTATATAATACTTCTTATCTATAAAACTGTATTTAGATGAGTGTAGAGAAAAGAGATTTATAGACCTATTAGAGGTCAACTTAAGAAAACCATGAGTGTATATCTATCTTGTAAGTGACTGTAACTAGTTTCATAATAAACATTTTATAATAAAATCAGCTCCTATGAGAACATTAATAAGAAAACTTACATTTATGGATAATTAATATATTTCTGGTATTTTATAATCTAAACAGCAAAATTTTGGAAAAGAACTTTCTTAGGCTTTTAGCATGTCTGTTTTCTAGAGGTATTTTTCTAAAATTTTATTCTTCTGCCTCAATAATCCTAATTTATATGAGATTTGTTTCACTTTTAACTTGCTTATATTTTTACATATATATATATATATATTTGTTTGTTTGTTTAGCATCATTCGCTCACTCTGTCACCCAGTTTGAAGTGCGCTCACCTGGGCATAGCTCAGCCCAGCTTTGGACTCCTGGCCTCAATCCTCTGGCCTAAAGTTTTTGGATTACAGGCATGAGCCTTTGCTTCTGATCATAAAATATTTGGTAATGAAAAACAATCTTCAATTGATTTATTTGGGGCAATTTCTGTGTGTCTACTAGCTAATGTATTGTATACTTATGAAATAAAAATGAAACAGAATAAAACCAAACGGGAGACATATATTTAGTACATTTTTCACCTACAGAATTAAAGTTATGAAAAATATTAGGTTATGTGATTTTTAAAAGATAACTATATAAATGAAAATATCTTGTCATATTTGCAAATTTGCAACTCATTCATTATTTGATATTCTAGCAAGATTACTAACCATTTAAAATAAATGCAAAAACAAGAAAACAAAATAAATGAACAAATATGCTCTGCCAATTAGGAAAACAGAAAAGCAAAACCTTAACTCTTGGGTCAAAGAGAAAAGTACCAACTGATATTAAATTATTAGTTTTGAAAAAGGACAAAATGAATTGAAAAACAACATCAAAACGAATGGAATAACTCTGAAACATTAATCAGCAAAAAATTTGTACTCTTGAAGATGTATTTTAAGATGTGAGGTAATTAAGTAAATGATTAAGCATACATTGTAAGAGTTGCAGAAAGAAAGTATATATAAAATATATCAGAGGAAGCCTGAGAAAAGAAAGATGAAAAATTAGTAAATATTAAATTAAAAATTGATGAAATAGAAAACAAGTTAATCCATAGAACTAAGAATATGTTATAAATACAAGTATTTGCTGGTTCTTTAATGAACACATTTTTAAACTACACAATTAGACCATTAGCTAACATAGTCAAAAATGAAATTTAAAATTTAAATATAAAAACTTGTTATTTTATAAGAATAGAAAAATGTAATAACCAAAGGAAACACAAAAGCCAATGAAATTTAAACAAAGTTCAAAGCATAATGTAACAATATTTTTAATTCTGTGGAATTGGATGAAGTTAGTATTCTATGAAAAAAAAAATGCCAAAGTTTTTTACAAAACATAAAAAATATGAGAAAATTAATTAGTATTAATAATAAATTGGAGATGTTTTTAAAAGAATTAATATACCCAAAGAAAACTCTTATTCAAAAATGTTTAGTAAATTATAATTAAAAATTAGAGAAAAACGTTTAAAGTATAGAATATTATTTTGAGAGCATGAAAAAAAGAAATCTACCATAATTTTGGTAAATTTGTCAACACTGATAATGAAACTGGAAATAAAACACCCTGAAATAAAAATTAAATAGCAATCATACTTTAAAAATTACTTATAAGTATATCAAATAACAATTACATGTTTGAAACCAAACAAGAGTTAAAATTTATTTTAAAAATTAAACAAGAAGACGTGGAAATATTGTGAAAATAACATAAATAGAGGGGTTGCTGGTTATTTTAGCATTTATGAGATACAGTAGCAAACACAGTGACATAATGACTTTGAAAAGACAAACGTTAAGACTAGAAAATGAAAACACAAGCATACTTGTATCAAAATATCAAATGTAACTCATTAGTATGTACAACTATTATAAATACATAAAATTTTAAAGAAATTAAAAACCAAAAGTGCAAGGATCAAATATAAAAGAGGATTTATTATGCCATAAAAATAACGGCTCTTATCAGTAAAAGGAAGATAAAGTTGAATCTATCAATGTTTAGTAAACTAGAAATCATCTTTATGAAATCAATAATAGCTTTTTAAAAAGACTAATACCCTACTTAATGATCAAATATTGACCGACTTCTCTGAAACTGAAATTGAAATGATCATGCCCCTTCAAAGAATTTGTATTCAACAATGTAATAAGGCATTTAAAGCTAATTAAAGTATTAAGATTAGAGAGAAAGAAATAAAACAACCTTATGCTCCTAAGACTACGCACTTAGAAAATGTAAAATAATCGATATAAAATAAATTCATTTAATAAGTGAGTTTAGCAATTAATGAGTGAAATTTACCATTAAAACTTCTGTTTGTATAAGTTTGATATATAAAAATTAATTTTAATTCTCTGTATCACCAAAAAATATTTAGAAAACAAAGTTTTTAAACAGGTGTTATTCATATTAGCTCTTAAAAACATTCTATACATGGGAATAAAGCTAAATAAAGATGTACAAATCTACTAAATATAATATTATTGAGAAAAATTTCAAAAAAATTAAATGAAAATAAAAGACTACATTTATTTCATTAGTAGAATACAAATTTAATTAAGAAATCACATTACCAAATATCAATACTTACTAGAATGCACCAGAAATTAAGAACATATATTGACATAAAAATAACCAAATCAATATATGTTGCAAATTAATTAGAGAATAAAGAGTCCAGGAAAAGATTTAGCTGTATTAAACTTTCAATGAACATCCAAGTTGATACTCTAAGATTGTGAAGGAAAGGCAACTATTTTAAATCAATTAATAAGATCTAATATTTGATAGCACAAGAGGGTGACTACCATCATCAATAATTTGTTGTATATTTTGGAATAACTTTGGAATTACAAGAATGTTTATAACTCAAAGAAATTATGAATGCTTGAGGTAATGGATATACCATTTACCCCAATGTGAGTATTTCACATATTTCTGTATCAAAATATCTCATACACTCGATAAATATACAGCCTACTATGTACCTGTAAAAATTAAAAATTAAAATAAATGCTGCCAAGTCAATTAAATGCACATAGGTAAGAGAGAGGGTTAGGGTGAGAGATGAAGAAGAAGAGAGGAAGAGAGTGTGAGAAATGACAGAATGTGAGGAAAAAGAAGTGAGAAAAGAAAAGCAAGCACTTTTACCCCATTAAACCATACAAAAATATTCCATGTGGAATATAGTTTTAAATATTAAAGGCAAAACAATACATTTCTAGAAGACAGGAGATATAAACATGCCATGATATACATTTATTGAGAACTCTCTCTTAATCTGACCTTATAGCACAGTGATGATATTAAATTCATGACCATAAATTCTTAACAAATATTTCTTTAAAAAATGATGAAGCATGTCACAGGCTGGGAGATATTTGTATACCTTTAACCAAAACAAACAAACAAACAAACAAAAACCGTTAAAACTATGTAAAACATCCCACAAATCAAGAAGATAAAAAAATGAGGAAAATCTATTAGAAAAAAAGGGCAAATACTTGAACAGGTCTTCATTAAGGGAGAATAACCAAGTGACCAACTAACATATAAAAGCTAATTAATCTAATCAGTTTTTAAAGCATTTGTCAAATAAAACCATTGGTGTTGCCCGATTCATACATCCAAATAGCTAAACTTAAAAACTGACAATATGAAGTGTTGAAAATATAGATCAACAAGAATCATTATATACTGCCTTTAGGGACATAAAGTGATATATGTAGAGATCTAAATACTTTGAGAAAGTATTTCATAGCATGTACTAAAGGTTAATATATACCATAACTTACACCAAAGCAGTTCTACTCTGAGGAATATACCAAGGAGAAATGCATACACATCACAATGGCCAAAAATACACAAGTAAAAAAAAAATGTCAAACAAAAAATTCATTCATTGTTTATAATTACAAACAAATTGAAAACAACTCAAATGCCCACCAGCAGTAAAATGGCTAAATATAATTTAGTGTACAAATGTAAAGAAACAGTGTATACTACAGATTTTACAAATCTAATTCTGAATGAAATAGTCAGAAATAAATTATTATATATGGCATATATTCATTTATATAAAGTTAGAAATAAACCAAAGTTAGTTTACAATGATATAAGTCAGGACAACGGTTAGGTTCGAGGAGGAGGAAGGTCAAGGAATAAGTTGCAAAGAGGTTCAGGGCTGTCAGTGATACTCTCTTTCTTGGCATGTCGTATTTTGACATGCGTGAAAAAACTATGTAAAAAATTAATAAAACTGCACTCAAAATGTGTGTATTATTTTCGTATTAATGATACATTTCAATATAGAGATTTTTAAAAAATTAGAACTACCATTTGAATTATATGCCAAACTAAATTTGGGATGAATTAAAATATTTGCAAAATAATAAAATCACTAAAAATGGATGACAGAAATTACAATCTCATTTTGACTGAGGAAATATTTACGTAATGTATGACATATACATTAGGTAATACGTAGGATTCATAAGTAATTAAAACTGCAAAAGTGTTAAACAAACTGTAAAGTTGTGGGTTGGATAGACTTAAGACGTGGCAGAAAGACACACACTCTCCGCTCTGTGCACTTTTATCTTTGTTAAAATATATATTATGATGATGAATTGAATACTACTATTAATAGTAATAATAATTTAAAATACCGATTATTTTAAATGTTCTCAACAAAATTAGATGGATTAATAATCACTACATGTTCATAAAACAAGCCAAACAAGCAAACTTGAAAATCACTAAAGTAATACTGCCTACCATTTCTTTGTTTTATTAATAACTAATTATTTGAAAAATGTATTTGAAGATGTACTAAAGATATATCTATTGACATTGAATTAACATATTGCTTTGTAGAACACACATGTTGAAAATACTAATTAATCTCAAGTAAGTCTTAGTTCAACTCATCTGTCAAGTCAAAGAATACTGAGACAAGATTTTTCCTAGTAAAAGTGACAGCAAGATAAATAAGGTGACTGAAGTGAGGCAGATGAAAACATAGATTTTTTTTTCTATATGTATTGTAAATTATTTTTTTGGTTTAATCTTTTGTCCTTTGCACCTGGAGTGAATGCTCCTTTTTGTCATGCCAGTCATTTACAGTTGTCAACATTATTTATATTTGTGATGAGTAAATTATAACACTGTTCTGTGACAGTTCAAAAGCAAATACAGTAACTGTGTGTGACTACTCAGGGATTTGTGAGCTGTAGCATGCAAATAATTGGAGTAATAATAATATAGTCTCTTAATTATGTTAAGAGTTTTTGTTTCTTTTAAACATTATTTTAAGTTTTTTTTTTTTATTATTATACCTTAAGTTGTAGGGTACATGTGCATAATGTGCAGGTTTGTTACAT
>NW_012115055.1:7097460-7111133 GCF_000951035.1 Colobus angolensis palliatus | reverse complement strand
AACCCGGGAGGCGGAGCTTGCAGTGAGCGGAGATCGCGCCACTGCCCTTCAGCCTGGGGGACAGAGCGAGACTCCGTCTCAAAAAAACAAAAACAAAAACAAAAACAAACAAACAAAAAAAAACTTGACTCATGTCAACCACCGGTCTGTTCTCTGACACTGCAATTTTACCTCTTACAGATCGTACTATAAGTGGAATCAAACCTCATGTAACTGAAACCCAGTGCTTCCCTCAACACAATGCTTTAAAAATACATCCAAGTTGTCGGATATATCAATAGTTGGCTTGTTTTGATTGCTGAATTATGGTACATTGTCTGAATAGAACTGCCACAAACATTCACAGGTTTTTGTCTGAACAGGATATTTTTTTTTTCCAGAAATATATGAGTAAGACCTCTTGGTAATATAGTAAATGCATGTGTCATCAGCTGTATTACAAAACTGTTTTCCAGAGTGGCTGTATTATTTTGTATTTTCACCAGGAATATATGCAAGTTCCAGCTGCTCCACAAGCTTGTTTGTAGTTGATATTGTCAGCATTTTTATTTTAACCACTAAAATATACATTGTAATATTTCATTGTGGTTTTAATTTACATCTTCCTAAAGACTAATTAGTTCAAACATCTTTCCACATGCATATTTGTCATCTTTGTTGCCTCCTTAGTGAAATGCTAGTTTAAATAGTTTTCCCATTTTTAATAAGATGAGTTCTTTTCTTACTGCTTAGAGTTCTTTACATATATCTGTGTATGTATGAGTGTGTGTTTACATTCTTTATAAGTTGTAGTTATTAATATATTCAATTGTTAGTTATCTTTTACATTATCTTAACCATCTTTTGTGGAAGCAAAAATTTTAATAATTTGATATATTTTTAAATTTTACAAATCACGCTTCTTCTAAGACTTCTTTGTCTAAACCCAGGTCACCAAGATTTTCTCCTGCATGTTTCATGTATTAGGCTTTGCATTTTTATACATGTTCTAATCAGGATTTGCTTCTTTTATATAAAGTTTGAATTTGTGGTTTACTTTTTTTTCTTTGTTTTGTTTGTTTTGGGTACATGGCTGTATAATTCTTCCAGAAAACCTCTTGAAAAGATTGTTTTTTATTCATGAAATTGTTTGAGACTTTTGTTGATCATCATTTGGCCATGACTGCATTAATCTATCTTTGGGTTTCATATGCTACTCTTTTGATCTATGTTTCTACCCCATTCACTAATATTGCATTGTTTCAATTTCTGTAACTTTAAGTCAAGTCTTAACATTAAAGTAAATCTTTCCACCTTATGCCTTTTTAATCAAAATTGTTTTACTTAGTCTAGTTTTTTTTTTTTTTGCTCTCCTTATATGTTTTAGACATATATAAAAGTTAGAAATTTAGAATCAGCCTAAAATAAATATTACAAATCTGTTAAAGTTTTATTGAAATCAGTAAACTCATAGGTCAGTTTGGATAGAATTCACATCTTTACTATGTTCAGTCTGCTAATTCTGGTTATTTTATATCTCCCCATTTATGTAAGATATTTTTTTCTTTCATTCAAGTTTTGTAGTTTTACACACAACTCATAACTGCACACATTTTATTAGACTTATACTCAATAAATTCTGATTTATTATAAACTTTTGTTTTTACTCTCCACTTATTCTTTTCCACTATATAAAAATGTGATTGGCATTGTATCCTAGGACCTTGCAAAAATCATTTTCTATTTTTAAGTGTTTTTTGTTTATTTGTGTGTTTTTATAGATTCCTTGTATTTTTGTATGGAGAATCGTATCATCTGTGAAAATAGACAGTGTTATTCCATATGTTCTTAATTTTTATGTCTTTGATTTTTGTTTGTATATGTATTGTTTCCTTCTTTCTGCTTGCTTTAACTTGATATTTCCATGCTTTTTCTAATTTTCAAAAGTGGAAGTTTCCATTGTTGATTTGAAATCGCTCTGTTTTTCTAATACAAGCATTTAATGCTACAAGTTTTCCTGTAAGTACCATATTAGCTGAATCCATTGTATTTTGAGATGGTGTATTTTTTTTTATTTAGTTTAAAATATTTTTCTAGTTTTTATTAAAACATTTTCTTTGATCCATGAATTACACAGAAGTGTGTCATTTGATAGTGAGGATTATTGATTTCTCTGTGAGCCTTCTGTTGTATTTACAGCTTAATATTTTTAAACTATAGTTTAATATTTTTAAACCTGTAGGCAGGTCATCCAAATGAATGTTCAGCTCTCAGAACAGAGGAGACCCCTAGTGGGTAGCTCCTTTCTGCAGGCAGGTCATCCCAAGGAGTCTTTGAGTCTGGCTGAGTCTGGGGTTTTTATGTGATCAGAATGGAGGAAGTGCATGCTGTTGGTCCTTGGGTGGTCACCAGCAGCCCTGAAGAAAGCACCATCAGATTAATCAAACAATTATCAATGAAGTTCTCACTGCAGACCACGTACCTCACCTGTAACAGGCAGCCCAGCCCTCAGGCTTCAGGCTCTCCCTGGCCGGAAAGTGGGCTTTCCCTGGGGACCGGCCCCTTCCTGCCTAGGAACCTGTCTGCATCCAGCCACAAGCTGTCCATGGAGCCCATGCTGTCCATGACAAGAAGCATCTGCAAGCTAGTGCTAAGCTGCCCTCAGTCCCCTGGCCTCCCTCCTGTGCTCGCTGATGCTCAAATTCTGGAGGGCCTGAGATGGCAGGACACTGGCATGTCAGCACCACCCCGAGTGTGTGCACATCTGGCCAGGTCATGATAGCACTGGGACTTGGTCACAGCTTTGCTCCACATTGGAGTGGGCACCAGGAGTGGGGAGAGGCCAGGAAGCATGAGCAGGCACTTCTAAGCCTGTGGGGGCAGGGTGTTTCCTGGGCCCCCAAGAGTGCGGGGAAGCCCTGGTCCAGAGCTGCTGCTGTGTGGCTGCAGCTGCGCATGGGAGTGCAGCACTCTCACGTCACCAGATCATTAGGGGGCGGGGCTCCACCTTGTTTCTGGCCCCCATTGGATCCACAGAGCGTGCAGTCCCAGCTATGCCTCTCCTGCTGCTGCTGTTATCCCCATAGTGGCTGCTCCAGACAGGCTGCCACCACCATCAGTGAGATATAACTTCCAAAAGAATGTATTAATTCAGAAAGCTCATTAAAAATATTTTATATTGAGCTTCAGTTTGACATTTGTTTTATGTATACATTACAGAAAGAGTCAGTCAAGCTAATTAACATATCCTTCACCTCATCAACTAATTACATTGTACTCCATAAATATACACAATTATTTGTCAAAAAGATAAGTAAATACAAAAGATACAAATATTTTATGTTAACATAATGATTATTTCATAAAAATATACCATAATATTTTGCTCGAAATTTAAATCATAAAATTATCATGCATATGTCAATATTAGGAATAGTGCTTCTATTCCAAAAAAAGCATGATTTTATAAATTATTTTTTATTAATTATGTTAGTTATGACAGGTGGAATTGTGGGAGATGAGAAAACATGTTTGACTTCATTAACATAATAAAAATTGTGAGAGGGGTTTTCAAAATTATTTCAAGTCCTACATCTTACATTAATGCAGTTTTAAGAATACCCTTCTAAGACTATAATAAACATTCTCATATTCATTCACCGCAGAGCATGATGCAGACGTAAACTCATGAACATTCTCAGCTTCTCAGACTACTTTTTAAAATCTAATCGTAATAATAAAGAAAATCCAGGATTTCCATTTGTTAAATCCTTGTTTTTCTTATAATTTGAAGGTTTTCATTTCAGGGTAACATGTGGGGACACTGGTTAGCTAAAGACAAGGGCGGATTACAAGGTTCAAATTTTTCAATCTTATCTCACAAAACAATGAAAGCTATAAGAAAAAAAAAATACCTGCATGAAAATAGTGCCTTTGGCATAAATTGAAGACAGCGAATGCCCAAACTTCAAAATAAATGTCAAGTATAAAAGTAAACACTTCAAATCCCAGCAAGCACTCTCTCAGGTTTCTACCCTTCCACAAAACTTCAGGGAAGGCAAAGCTAAGATGAAGAACATTGCAACACAGCAACAGGCAATTGATCTCAAATCACTACCAGAAAGATTATGTCTGCCCTAAGGCTTAAAAGTTCTGAAAACACAAAGTTCTTGCAGGTTATAGAGTAGAACAGTCTTCTAAGCACTCTGATTCTGAGTTCAGACACAAACGTACTACAGCATAAATGGACTGCATCTTTCCCCACAACAAAGGCGAACCTTGTAATTTCATGTCTCAATATTACCTGTTAGAGTTTCTATGAGTCATTCATTATTTTGAATCTTTTATGATGTAATTACTCTGTTTCAGACAGAACAAGAGAGTAGGAGGAAATAAAACCTGAAAAAGAAAAAGTTAAATATGATACAACAGATAATTATGCATGTGGTTAATTAAACTCATATGATGTGACATGACTATTCTAACTGTAAACTTGATCAGTAGTTATTCTGCTTCTCTGCCCTCTTAAGAAGAAGTCAAATGCACTCTGTATCAGGGGGCCCCAACCCCCAGGCCACTGGCCTGTTAGGAACTGGGCCACACAGGAGGAGGCAAGCCACTGTCAATTGAATATTACCACCTGAGCTCACCTCCTGTCAGATCAGCAGCTGCTTTAGATTCTCATAGGAGCATGAAACCTATTGTGAACTGTGTATGGGAGGGACCTTGGTTGCACGCTCCTTACAAGAATCTAATGTCCAGTGATCTTAAGTGGAAGAGATTCATTTCCCCTACCCACTCCCTTTCATGGAAAAATTGTCTTCCCCCTGGTGATAAACACCAACAAATTATTAATTTGTACTTTCCACACAGATTAATAGGTGAAACATGTTATTACAAAACTAACATCTAAAGCATGAACATTCCAACTTCAATACATGTAAAACAATTAGTGAAGATAAGTAGGATTATGTCTCAACGTATACTGAATAGAAACCTACCACATGGAAATTTTTAGAAGGATTAAAGTGGAAATCGAGCATTTAAAATCTTCTATTTTTTAATTTTTACCACTATATTGAAGTATAACATACTATCTGCTTGATTTCTCATTCAATAAAAGAATAACATATTAAGGCATAGGCTTAATGTCAGTCTTTTTATTTTTATCCCCAGAACATTTTTTGAATGAAATACTCCTGTAATAACTTTAGGTAAATTAAAGAATGCTTCATGGAGACTCTACATTTGTATTATATAAACCTAGAATTTCTGCCCACAATATAATGTGAAGTATGATATATTAATTACAATTTCAGATTTTTTTCTGCTTTGTTTTACATACATAATCTAAATGCTTATACTGGCTCAATTTGATTATTCAGGACTTTTGTTTAGAGGAGAGGTTATCTGGAGAAATAAAATATGGTAGCATTTTAAGAATAGAAAAGGAAATTAAGGAGTATTAAAACTAGAAAAAATATCTTGTTTAATCAAAGTAATAGATATATTATCATGTCCTTAAGTCTCAACAAATGAAAAATATTTACTCAGATGCAATGTTTGATTATTTCTTGGTATATTTTTATATGCTTAGGAGGTGTTGTATAAGTACTCTTACTGTTTTCATACACTATGATGTAATATTGGAAACCATTCTATGATTAAGAAAGTAACATCCCATCTTATTGAGAAAACTAAGACAAGGAAGATAAAGTAGCTTTTTCAGTGCCTCACATTTAATTGTTGATGAATCCAGGAGTCTACTAACAATTTCTGACTCAAGAGCCAGAGTTATTAGCCACTCACCTACACCACTGATCATTTCAATTATCTTATATAAAGTGATGTAATAAAATAGCACAGTACATAAAGTGATTCAACAAGTAATATGGCATTGAAATGCATTTTGCCATTTAAATGCAGTATGTGTTTATTAGCATGCAATAAATTATGACAACAATATTCTATTTATAGACTATTTTAAGAATAACATCTAAAACTCACATTTTGAATGTTTGCTAGTTTAAGTGAACATTTTTCTAATCAGATTTACTCTGGATTGACACAAAAAACATACCAGATAGTGACAGGTAAACACATTAATAATAAACATCATATTAATTGTGCAAACATTATAAAATTAAGTTTTTAAATAGTACTATATTGTCAGAAAGGCCTTTCATTAATTTTTAGCATTTGCAGGGAAACTTAGAAAGAGCACAAATAATCTGTAAACTATCACTGCACATTTCATGTTAGTTTTTATTTATGTCTTTAGATTTATAAGAAATAAATGTGATGGACTAATAATTTAGACAGTGCTAAACACCAAGTTTGAAACAAATTAAGAATTCAAAAAATATTGCTTGTTGTTTTTAATACTATATATTGTCTAGTTTAAACATGCCTGTGCTACTATTATATAACACAATTCCAAATACTGACAGAATTTTGTTACTTTGTCTTTGCCAATGAACAAGAAAAAAATTTTACTTTATAAGCCAGCAGAAAAGCATCATGCACAACAAACTCTGTGCCCAAAAAAAACCTCCCTAGATCTATTCAGCTGATGAAAATTGTTTTGTGAACTGTCTAGGTAATCAACTCTCACTAAACTTTCAACTCCACTATTTCCTGAGACGTGGGATGAGGTTATCAGGTAAAGGTGCAACACAGTCAGCTGAAGATCCATAGTTCTTTGAGGAAAATTGGCCCAGTCTGGGTAGAGAGTAAATAGAGAAAAAAAAAAAAAAGGAAAGAAATAATTGCATTTTGTGGCTAAAGCAAAAAGTTTGAATTTTATATAATTTTGTTTTACCATTTTATATATACAGAGCATCATCATTTTTCAGTGTCGTTAAACAAACTGATATGCAATATCACCATAATTCAGTTCCTCACCCTTACTCCCATGTATGAGGTATAAACACATATAAGGTTATTGGCACCTATTACCAGAGAGCCAATTAAAATGTATAAGATCTGTGTGTGAATTGTAAATCTTATGACTGAATTCTTAAAAATCAGCATTTTAACTAAATAATTTCTGTTGATCCATTAAAGTGCATCAAATTTCTGTTTAATATTGCATTTATTTAATTTATAGTGAAGTTGAATATATTTTTCATGTAAATATAACCAAGTTTATCTTTTGGCATTTTTCTATTGAGTGTATTTTTTAATAAGATATGTTACAAACATGTCACTAGTTTTTAATATGATTTTAATTTTATTATATCATTTTAATCTTCAATAAGGTGAATTAAAGAACAGTATAAAAATATAAAATACTTTTAATAAAATAAAATAATATTTGCATTTTCATATACACAGAATACATGACCAAAGTAATATGTGGACACCTTTGGCCCTTTTTAGGCTTTTGTCTTGTGTTTGCTTCTAATATATAATTTTTTAAAATATATTTTATTTGGATTATTTAAATTTTACTTCTCTTTCCATGCAAACTCTATGATGTACATTACTACAATATCTAGTATCTGTTTTGAATTTTGTCTTATTCATTTTGTAGTTAATTTTATATTCATTACATTTAAGATGTTATAGTTAATTTAATTTTACATTAACTTAATTAAGACGTTTTTCTAAAGCTTTCCCCAACAGTTAACAGTTTAATGGCATTAGATTTTTGAGAAAGCAAAAAAAAATTTCAAGAATATATGTTGATAGGGATAAATTATTTTAGATAGTAGATAGATGAGCTTTGTTTTATTTAACAAAACACATAAGCCTTTTAAAGTTGTTCAAAGATCAATAATTCTTGAAAAATATTTTATAATATATCAATATAGAGTAAAGCAACAAAAGGATTTTGATTGATTATTATTATTGATGCTGGATGAAGGAAAGTGTTTTAACAGAAGATAGAAAATGAGACATTGTGTGCTTTTTATTTATGTAATGAAAGCAGTTCATACTCAAGCAGGAAGAATACTCTGTTGGAGACAGGTGTTGATGTCTTAAACATTCAAGTAAACAAATGCTAACTTTTCTGTTTCTGCTCCTTGGATGTTTGCCTATGATACCATATTTCTGTAAAAATCCTCTCAAATAATATATATTTTATTCTACAATGAATTTGTGATGGTTTCACTAATTTAAAATTTTATCTTTTAATATATTTCTTTTAATATTTTATATCACATTCTCTTCCATTGACACGTATATTTATATTTGTTTGGGAAAAAAGCCTTATATTGAACTTTTATATCTAGTATTAGAAAATTGTTCTCATGATTCCTTAATAATTGTTTTAATTATTTTATTCCTGGAAATCATTTTAAAAATATACCACCTTAAATAAAAAGTAAAAAAAAGTACATTCCATTTTGTAACACCTCATCTTTGTCATGAGTTTTACACAATTAAATTTACATATATTCTAAACTTACAAGTCCATGTTATTATTTTAACTTTAAACTGTGTTATATTTTAAAGCAGACAAAATTTAGGGGAAAAGAACTGTTTTTTATCTTCAGTACACATTGAGTGTTTCTGGTATTCTTAATTTCATTTTACAAATCTGACTTTATATAGAGACTAACTTTCCTTTACTCTGAATGTTTCCTTTAAAATTTCTTGTTATTTAGGTCTGTTTTCAACAATTCCTTTAAGCTCCTACATATGTGACACTACTTTGTCGTATTCGTTGGGTATGGAATTTTAGTTTTGAAGTTAATTATAGATTTTCAAAATACCCTTTCATTTTGTTATGTCTTATATTATTTCAAAGGAGACATCTGTAATTGTCTTTATTTTAGTTCCATTAAATGCCTTTGAAGATTTATTTTTATTTTTATTTTTATTTTTTTGAGTCTCACTCTGTTGCCAAGCAGGAGTGCAGTGCTGCGATCTTGGCTCACTGTAATCTCCACCTCCCGGGTTAAAGCAATTCTCCTGCCTCAGCCTCCCCAGTAGCTGGATTACAGGCGCTCAACACCACACTCAGCTAATTTTTGTGTTTTTAGTAGAGACAGGGTTTCACCATGTTGGCCAGGATGGTCTCAATCTCCTGACTTCGTGATCCACCCGCCTTGGTGTCCCAAAGTGTTGGGATTACAGGCGTGAGCCACCGCGCCCGGCCCGAAGTTTTTTTCTTCTGGCAGCTTTTATGAATTTTTTCTGCATTACTTGTTAACAGAAATTTGCCACTTTGAGGGATGTGTGTTTGTGAATGAATTTGCAGATTTTTCTTTTGCGTTATTGATTGCTGGGTTTATAATTTCGATTAAATTTTCCAAAAAGTGGCAATGTATCTTTAAATAGTTTTGTAAATCCAAATTTTCCATTTCTTTCTGGGAGTGCAACTACATATAGATTGCAATGCTTAATATTATCTCATTTGTTCTCTGACGCTATGTTCAATTTATTTTTAATTTTTTTTTCTCTCTGTCCTTCAACTGGATGGTTTCTACGATTTTTCTTTAAGTTCACTTAACTTTTCTCTGCATTGTCAAATATTTTGTCAAGTCCATCCAGTTAATGTTTTCCAGACATTTTATTCTTCTGTTTTGGAATTTGTACTGGGTTCTGCTGTATAATTTGTATTTCTCTTCTTGTAATGTTTATATTATATTATAAATCCCATAACCTCCATCCATCAGCCTGTCTGATTATTCATCTGTCATCCCCTCTATCAAATTGATGTCTTAAAGTTGTTACTTGCTAATTCCATCATTTATGTCATTTCTGGATCTACTTCTAATGACTAAATTTCCTATTGGTTATAGATCCCATTTTCCTGGTTCTTTACTCATCTAGAAATGTGTCCTGGATATAGTGCATTGCAAACATTAACTTTGTCCAACTTTTGCACTATTTCTTTCAAATAATGTGGACATTTTATGAGCATGTAGTTAACTTATGTGTACATTCATCTATAGTGTTGTGGTTTATTTTTAAGCTTTGTTAGTAGCATTGTCTAAAGATAGTGGACTCCAACTTGTAATGTGAGGCCTTTCTGGCCTTCCTCTCCAGAATGCCCTGTGTTTCTAACAACAAGTGTCCACTCTGGTTGTTTGGGACTTGAACATGCCCTGTGCTGCTCATTGCTTAGCATATAGCTCTACGGTACATTTTCTTTTAATACAAGTTGTTTATTGCCCTTTTAACGGAGACCCAGTGCTCTGAGTCTCCAGAGGGACAGAACTAATAGCATATATGTATAAATAAAGGGGAGTTTTTTAAGGAGTATGACTCACAGGACCACGAGGTGAAGTCCCACAATAGGCCTCTGCAAACTGAGGATCAAGGAAGCCAGTTCGAGTCCCAAAACCTTCCAAGTAGGTGAGCAGACAATGCAGACTTCAGTCTGTGGCTGAAGGCCCAACAGCCCCTGGCAGATCACTGGTGTAAGTCCAAGAGTCCAAAAGCTGAACATCTTAGAGTCTGATGTTTGAAGGAAGGAGGCATCCAGCAAGGCAAAAAGATTTGAAGGCTGGAAGACTTAGCAAGTCTGCATTTTTCTAGCCAAATTGGCAGCTGATTAGATTGTGCCCACCCGGATGAAGAATGGGTCTGCCTCTCCCAGTCCACTGACTCAAATGTTAATCTCCTTTGGCAACACCCTCACAGACACACCCAGGAACAATGCTTTGCATCTTTCAACCAATCAAGATGACACTCAACAGTAACCATCACACCCAGTTTCAGCATGCACAACTTGCTATTCAACAAAAGACCCAAGGAGATCTCTTTGCAGATTTCCAGAGGTATTTATCTGTTTCATCTTTTCCCATCTAGCATTTCTGCCCCTATATACAAGGAAACTAAGCATCTCTAAATGTAGCTCTCTGTTTTTCCAATTAAGTGAGAGTACAGCTACCTTCTTGGATCCTCTTCCTAAGCTGGTGTTCAGGAAATTCATGAGTTATAAAGGTGGTACAACTATACCCCTCACCTCATTTGTGTCTGTTCTCTCAGTTCTTGTCACCTGCTGTCACTATTTGAAATTGTCATTTTGTCTCATTTTTCTAGTATCCCAGTTATTTATGATAGCAGTCCTAGTTAACAGTCCTAATGTGTAGATCAGACTACTCTGCATTGTTAGAAGAAAAAAAAAACTATATGGCAAGGACACTCGTATTTATTTCAAGAAAAATTTATGAATGACTATTTCTAGACTTCCTAATCAGGAAGATTCTCTTTTTCTCCAGTGCTTTCAGGGATTATTTAGATGTTTTCAACATTCTACATAACCTGTAAAAATGTATTTCAAATTAATTCTCATTTGTAACAAATCCTCATAGCTGATATGTATGACATTCTTCTAACAATATATTGTATTTAAAAAGTAATGGATTTTTGCGGTTACCTATCATTATTGAATACTTTATAAGCTTAATAATGTTCAGTTGTTTCTTCTTTTTGTTTTAAGTGGTTAAATATAAAATATGATTATGAAGGAAATTTTATTGCTTCTGTTAGGGAAGTTATTGTTGTCATTAAATTATTATCTTCATTATTTCATTGTTTATAAGTTTTATAATCAACTTATATAAAAGTGATAATGTTAGAAATTCTGTTTTATTTCTCATATTAGCAAAAATGTTTGACTTTATATTAACCGTGGTTTTTTCTGAATAATAAATCCTTGAGACATTCAACATCTTTTGAGTACATATTGGCAATTGATATATTCTTTGATTATAATTCATTTAATTGTAAACTTATTGGTTCAGCCTGTGTCTACATATGTAGGCTAATAAAACAAAACTATGTAATATGGTTTTATTACTATATAATAAAGTCTTTAGGTGCAATAATATATATCCAATAGCCTAAATAAGTTTAGCTATTTTCTTTGAACTACCTTCCCCATATTCCTTTTAGCCTTGAGATTTTGATTATCCTTTGATATCTGATGTAAACTCAAACTCATACTTCAGGTCCTTTCTTTAGGGAAATGCTCCCTAATTCCCACACCAAGGAGCTTTGATAACCTAACACATGCTTTTCTAATACTCTCTACCTTTCCTTCAGAATAATGGGTATCATTAAAAATAGTTATTTTGTATTAATATTTGCTTTATGTCTGCTTCTATGATGGCTCTAGATTATGCATGAATAATTCTGACTTATTATCAGTCTTATGTATAATATTTGACTCACATTTAGCAGACAAAATATATATGTTGAATGATTAATTGAATGCTGTACACATACTTTCTTTCCCTAAGTTGCTTAATTATTTTTTGTTTTCTTTTTCATTTTTGAGAAGGTAAATATTTTTAATTATCAATAATGAGTAAACAAAGAGAAAGATGTATTCATAGCATCTTATTATTAACTATTGGCTTTCCATTTTATAGTATTTAAATATTATATATATTTAATTTTTGTTTTAATTACAGCATATGCTGTGTATTATATAGATCAGATAAGACAACTGCATTCAAGTTAAACACCGGCCTCTACACAATCCTGTTTCACTCACTCACAGACAGAGGCTGTTCTTGAGTGTACTCCCTAATGTTTATGAAAATCTCTGCCTCAGAAGTCATATCTCAAAGATGTAAGCCATCATATAATACATATTATTTTCTTTTGTAAGGTATACATGTACATAATTTTCAAAAAAGTTCCTTGTGATAAGATTTCCTAATTTTTTTCTAGATAAATTTGATATTGTTAGCATGAATTAAGTAACTTTGTAAGTTCTGAAGACCATAAATGAAAGCAATTAATTTCAGAAAATGATACTTATACCTGACGTCAATTATTATTCTTGTTTAGACCGGGTGAAAGTAGTTGTTAGCAGTTAGCTTCAAAGGTTAATGTAACATTGATCGATATAAACCTAATACAGTGAATCAGAATTGTCATAGGAATGGTGAATTTTTGCCAGCAAAACAGCAAGTAGTTTAAACATTACTTATGGACATAATTAACAAATTTTATTCCAAGAAAATGGTTCATACTTTCTTGTTTCTTTACATGCCTCATAATTCACAGCAAAAAAATTGGACATTTAATATATTGTTGAAACTCTGGGAACTTCCACTCTCCCTTCTGCAATGTGCTCTTGCTGTTGGCTTGTTTATTTGTACAGCAGTGCCTGGCTTGTTTTAGTGAATTCTTTCACCCCAGACATCGGTAAGCCTCTATGGTTCTACCCCAGGAAACACAGGTTCTCCTTTTCCTGACCAAAACCAGCTGTTAAATTTCACTAATTGCTATATGTTTTCCCCAGTTTCCTGGGGGGCGGGCAGGGCATAAATTGCTCTGCAGTATTATTGTAGCAAACTGTAGTTCTTTTGAAGGGATAGTTTTGGAAATCCGTGTTTGATATTTGTTCTGAGTTCAAGAGAATGATTTCCTGGTAGTTCCTCCTGTAAACTAGCTGACCTAGAGTCTATGCTTTAACTTCATTAAATTCACGTATTTCCTCCCTTTTTCCTTTTATTACAATTATCACTGTTCTTGAGAATTACCTTAAGCTTGAACCTCCCCATGCCATGTTGTAAGTAAAGTGAGTTTCTTGGGAAAGAGATTGGAAGTCATATGTATTTTGACTCAAATGTCCTCCCAAGCAAAACAAAATAAATCAAAAGTTATATATGTGTGTGTGTGTGTGTATATATATATATAATATATAATATATAATACACACACAGATAACTAAAAATAAGTATCATTGTTAAAGCAAAATAAGAGGAAATGAAACACAAAAG
>NW_012115055.1:7081146-7096910 GCF_000951035.1 Colobus angolensis palliatus | reverse complement strand
ACACACACACACACACGTATATATGTTGTTACAGATATTTTATCCCTCATTTCTCAGGGCAAGTAAAGTACTGCAAATAAAATAGGGAATTTTAAGAATATAAAAATCCCATTTTTTTTTACAGTGCTTTTACTAAGAAGGGCATATTTTCCATTATTGTGCCTTACATTTACCTTAAGAATTGGCAAAACAGTCATTCTAAATGAATGACAAATTTAAAATAAGAAAACAGTCCTAGATTAAAACTAGATGCAAAGCAAAACTAGGAATTCTTATTAAGGAAGAGAATGTTAGTGATGGGTAAAAGTTGGGAAGAAGATTTGAGGAATCACCTTAAACATGCTTTTTACACCAAAGAAACCTAGACGCACTATTAGGCTACAACTGGCCCTGAACAATGTTTCTGAAGTTTAATGCCTTCAAATGTATTCAAGCTGTCGTTCTTTAATTTGAACATTATTAAAGTCATGGCATTTGATTTTCCTAACTTTATAGAATGTAAGGAAATTAATGACATTCTGTGTTTTATCTTCTCCCATCTTCACCTCTATCAGAGTTCACATAATCATTTTCTAAATAACACTCTCCATTTCTGTTGATTGCTCTATTAATTAACTTTTCCTGTGATTTTAAATATTAGTTATCTATGCTTCTTTAGTAATTTTATGCTCCATTTTCTCAATTAGTAGTTGTAGCTATGAGCAATATGCCATTATGAAGAGGGTTCAGAGGTTATAGATTATGATTTTCTTTAAATGTGAAATAACTGTTTAGATGTTATTTTCATGGTAAAAATGAAAACGGGAGACCGATTTATTGTAACCTTTACTTCTTTGTATCTTTCTTCAGATTTCTAGCAGATTGAGTTATGTTAATACAACAAATATTTTCAAGTATAAAATGCCTTTGAGGAAACAAGAAGCAGTTGATAACTTAAAAAGTCAATCTGGGATTTACTTTTTAACAAATGCCAGCACTTACGGAACTGGAGTGATGAGCTTATTTATTATATTCTTCCTCAGAGTCTTAATTTGTTACTCTGATACAAACTTAACTATGTAGCTTAGAATAAAACTAATTTTTCCATTAATTTTTGTAGAACTACTTTATACTTTATTTCAAAATATTTTTTAAAGTCTTTGAAAGTGACTTTACAAATAGTGTGCTTTGTAGGGAAAATATCTTTTGTTGAAAATAATAGATAGCTCATTAAGTCTGTGGTAAAGTTGAAATATTGTCTGGAACTAAGAACCAGAAATTTTAGGAAAAATTCATTATAATGAATAAACACCAATCATTTTCAAAGTTTACTTTCCAAAAAACACCATTGAATTTGCCTAGTTTTTAATAATATTTCTTTCCTATGTTCAGAAATAAAAGTAAATAGACCTTAACTTCTTCCAGAGTATATGTGACAGGGTGAAAAGTATTTCCTTAACTGAAAGGAAATTTAAAAATTATTATCAAAAAAATATTTAGAGCTAGTAAAACAATTCACCAATATTGAAACCCTTTTACTTCCAAATAGTCTTTCAAATAATTATGTCTGATAAATTTGACTTGTCTAATTATTTATTATCTTGGTAGCTGTAGCAGGCAGTTTATATAATAATACAGGTAGCAGAAATGGCCTTAGATGAAATTCAGCAGAAAATAACTTTATATATTATTGTTAAGTTGACAAAAATACCAGTCAACTTATTTTAAAAAAAAAATCCAGAAAATACCTTGTACATAAATGTTTATATCAGCATTACTCATAACCACATAAAAGTGAAAAATTTCAAAATGTTCATAAATTGGTGAATAAATCAATAAAATGTAGTTTAGCCATGCAATGGAAGGTTACTCAGCAATAAAAAGGAATAAAGTGCTGTACCTTCTATAATATGAATGAGCTATGAAACATTATGCTAAATGCAAATAGCCAGTCTCAAATGATGACATATTGTACAATTCAATGTACAAAATGTCTAGAACAGATAACTCTATCATAAAACAGAGTAGATTAATGGTTGCCTGTATCTGGGGAGGATAGAGATAAAGAGTGATTGCTAATGGGTAGATTGGACACGATGAATATGTTCTAAAATTAGGTTTTGTGATAACAGCACACCTATGAATATTCCAAGGAAGCATTTAATTGTGCAATTTGAATGAATATTGGTGTATCTCAATAATATAAAATATTATATCAAAATGAAGCTGCTACAACATGTAGTTCATGAAAAAATGTGTGACTTGGGGTACCATATAAAATTGTATTGTACGACTAAGTAATGTATGATGGGTCAAACTTTTTCTTTAATCTCAGTCATAAGTAAATGGTGAAATAAAGTTTGTAGGTTTATTAACAGAAGTAAATGAAAATCAACTTATGTAGACCATGTTATCTGGATATACATTCAAAATGTTTCCATCTTTCTAATGTGTTGACTTTTTAATCCTTAAAAAAGTCCTGCTTTTACTTTGAAGACATTCTATACATTAAGGATATATTGTTTGGTATCAGTTTAGTCATTCCAGCTCTTGATTTGGTTACTGATTACTTGGTTTATGGTTTCCAATTTTTTTGCTTTAAAACTATTCAGGTATTTTAATTTGAAATATATCATAGGTAGAGGGCAGACGGTATATCATTGAATCTTGTTTTTATTTTATTTCAATCTTACTATCTTTGCCTTTGAATATCATGTGTTTTTAATTTCTGTTTAATGTAACTACTAATATAGTTGAATTTATGTCTGATATATGGATGTGATATATATATGTGAGATATATATATGACATAAGTTCATGAACTTATGTCATATATACACATACTGCCAGCACAAAGAAGCACTAGATTCTTTTAAGTTAAACAAATATTATATTAGATCCTGTCTCTATCTCTCCCACTCCTATTTTTTTCTCTCTCTCTATGTGTATATATAACATATAATGCTTGATACACTACACAAGTTAATATTGCAAAGCTACTTTCATATAAATGACATACTTACATAGTTTATATAAATATATAGTTTAGATATTAATATATATTTACAGGTGTATTTTATAATTTACATGTGTATTTTATAAAAAGCTCAGGTATTTATATAAATATATGTGTATCTCACATATATATAGTTTTACAGTCTCCTATCTGCCAACATGTAAATGCCATTTCTAGTGCTCTTGACTCCTTGTGGATTCCAGTAAAAATCTGTTTTCTACAAACAACCATTCTTTTATTCTTCCACAAATTCTCTACACAGTGTGCTGCATTCCTTGTCACTTTGTTTGTAAATTATACTTTAAGTTCTGGAATACGTGTGTGGAACATGCAGGTTTGTTACATATGTATACACATGCCATGGTGGTTTGCTGCACCCAACAACCTGTCATCCACCTTAGATATTTCTCCTAATGCTATCCTTTCCCTAGCCTCCCACCCCATGACAGTCCCTGGTGTGTGATGTTCCCCTGCCTGTGTCCATGTGTTCTCATAGTTCAACTCCCATTTATGAGTGAGAACATGTGGTGCTTGGTTCTCTGTTCCTGTGTTAGTTTGCTGAGAATGGTGGTTTCCAGCTGCATCCATGTCCCCCAAAAGGACATTAACTCATTCCTTTTTATGGCTGCATAGTATTCGATAGTGTATATGTGACACATTTGCTTTATGCAGTCTATCATTGATGGGCATTTGGGTTGGTTCCACGTCTTAGCTATTGTGAACACTGTGACAAAAAAACATATGTGTGCATATGTCTTTATAGTAGAATGAATTATAATCCTTTGGGTATATAGTCAGCAATGGGATTGCTAGGTCAAATGTTATTTCTGGTTCTAGAACCTTGAGGAATCACCACACTGTCTTCCACAATGCTTGAACTAATTTATACTCCCATCAACAGGGTAAAAGCATTCCTATTTCTCCACATCCTCTCCAGCATCTGTTGTTTCCTGACTTCTTAATGATCGCCATTCTAACTGGCATGAGATCATATCTCATTGTGATTTTGGTTTGCCTTTCTCTAATGACCAGTAATGATGAGCTTTTTTTCATATGTTTGTTGGCCATATAAATGTCTTCTTTTGAGAAGTGTCTGTTCATATTCTTCATCCACTTTTTGATCAGTTGTTTTTCCTCGTAAATTTGTTTAAGTTCCTTATAGATTCTGGATATTAGCCCTTTGTCAGATGAGTAGATTGCAAAAATTTTCTTCCATTCTGTAGGTTGCCTGTTCACTCTGATGATAGTTTCTTTTGCTATGCAGACGCTCTTTAGTTTAATTAGATTCCATTTGCCAATTTTGACTTTTGTTGCCATTGCTTTTGGTGTTTTAGTCATGAAGTCTTTGCCCATGCCTATGTCTTGAATGGTATTGCCTAGGTTTTCTTCTAGGGTTTTTATGGTTTTAGGTCTTACATTGAAGTCTTTAATCCACCTTTAGTAAATTTAAGTGTAATGTGTAATGAAGGGGTCCAGTTTCAGTTTTCTGCATATGGCTAGCCAGTTTTCAAGCACCATTTATTACATAGGGAATCCTTTCCCCGTTTCTTGTTTTTGTCAGGTTTGTCAAAGACCAGATTGTTGTAGATGTGTGGCATTATTTCTGAGGCCTCTGTTCTGTTCCGTTGGTCTATATATCTGTTTTGGTACCAGTACCATGCTGTTTTGGTTACTGTAGCCTTGTAGTATAGTTTGAAGTTGGGTCATGTGATGTCTCCAGCTTTGTTCTTTTTGCTTAGGATTGTCTTGGCTATAGGGACTCTTTTTTGGTTCCATATGAAATGTAAAGTAGTTTTTTCTTTTTTCTTTTTTTTCTAATTCTGTGAAGAAAGTCAATGATAGCTTGATGGTAGTTGTCCAGCATTTAATCTATAAATTACTTTGGGCAGTATGGCCATTTTCATGATATTGATTCTTCCTACACATCAACATGGAATGTTTTTTCCATTTATTTGTGTCCTCTCTTATTTCCTTGAGCAGTGGTTTGTAGTTCTCCTTGAAGAGGTCCTTCACATCTCTTGTAAGTTATATTTCCTCGGCATTTGATTCTCTTTGCTGCAACTGTGAATGGGAGTCCACTCATGATTTGGCTGTCTGTCTATTATTGTTGTATAGGAATGCTTGTGATTTTTGCACATCGACTTTGTATCCTGAGACTTTACTAAGGTTGCTTATTAGTGTGAGGAGATTTTGGGCTGAGATGATGGGGTTTTCTAATTATACAATCATGTAATCTGCAAACAGAAATAATCTTAATTCCTCTCTTCCTATTTGAATACACTTTATTTCTTTCTCTTACCTGATTGCCCTGACCAGAACTTCCAATACTATGTTGACTAGGAGTGGTGAGAGAGGGCATCCTTGTCTTGTACTGGTTTTCAAAGGGAATGCTTCCAGCTCTTGCCCATTCAGTATGTTATTGGTTGTGGGTTTGTCATGAATAGCACTCATTATTTTGAGATACGTTCCATCGATACCTAATTTATTGAGAGTTTTTAGCATGAAGGGGTGTTGAATTTTATTGAAGGCCTCTTCTGCAAATAGACCAATAACAAGTTTTGAAATTGAGGCAGTGATTAATAGCCTACCAACTAAAAAAAGCCCAGAACCAGACAGATTCACAGCCAGTTCCAACAGAGGTACAAAGAGGAGCTGGTACCATTCCTTCTGAAAATATTCCAAACAGTGGAAAAAGAGGGACTCCCCCCTAACTCATTTTATGAGGCCAGCATCATCCTGATACCAAAACCTGGCAGAGACACAACAAAAAAAGAAAATTTCAGGCCAATATCCCTGATGAACATCCATGTGAATTCCTCAGTAAAATACTGGCAAACCAAATCCAGCAGCACATTAAAAAGCTTATCCACCACGATCAAGTCGGCTTCATCCCTGGGATGCAAGGCTGGTTCAACATATGCAAATCAATAGATGTAATCCATCACATAAACAGAACCAAGGACAAAAACCTTTGTAACTTTTTATTTGTATTTGCTTTTATTCATTTGACCTTTGAAGTTGCAATGCAGAATTTGTCATTCTTTAAAACTTCTGTGTGCACTTTAAACCTCAGGCCAAATATGTTTTATTTATCAAAACCAACAAAATGCTCTAAGGTGAAATTAGTCTTTTAGTTTATTTACATCTACATGTGTAGATGTAGTATAGATGTAGATGTAAATGTACTTATTTTGTCTTCCAGGTGTGTGTACAATACTACTTCCTTGAAGGCAGGAAAATACTTTGGCTCTCATATTTGTGGACTTTGTATACCGGAAAGAATCAAAACAGCATGTTGTAAATAAAGAAGTTCAATTAATTTATAGAATCTAATTCAGGAAATTAATACCATTATTATTTGACAAACCTAGTTATATTTCCTCACACTTAATCGGTGTTATTTATGGCATTGTCAATGTGAATTTGACACAGAGGAGGAAGATGAACCAGACATGATTAGTTACTCAAACAGCCAAGACTAATGAGTCATAGTCCTTTTCACTAAGTTTGTAAAAACTGCACAAACATATAATGCAGCACAAAGATGGAAGGACTGTGCTTGACGTATTCAAAGGGGACCTGGGACACTCAGGTAATAAGGTTTCGTTTCCATTGGTAGATGGAATAGCCAATAAACTTCTTAACAGGAGGATTTTTGAAAGATGAGAAGGGCATTCCTGCTACAGTAAGAAAAAGCACCAAAGAATAAAATAGCATGATGTGTTTGACGTGCTTTATGTTGGTTATTATGGCTGTGACCCAAATTGCAAGAAGCTAAACGGGTAATTTCTGAAGAACCTTGCTCACTGTGCTGCAGAGGGTATGTTATGCTGTAATTTTGGTGACCTGATTTGGTTTCCCTTTTATTAAATAAAAGTCTCCGTTTGGAAACTATTAAAATAATATAGGTAGAAGTTGAAAGATGATATTTTACAAATGGGACTGTTTGTGGTAACATTATGATAGGCCTGAGATGGAGTATGAGGAACTTTTAGGAATTATATTAGAGATGAAACATTACTAAATATATGTGAACTAAAAGAAAAGCAAAGCAAATATAAAAGAGAAAATAAAATAAATGCATTCTGAACTCTGGGCAAAGTTAGATCAGTCAAGGATGAACTTCCTCACAGAGATAGAAAACAAAGTATGATGATTAAATTGAAAGGCAATTGTATAAGCAAAATATTGTTGGGGTTGAATTTGAGATTATTATATGCATAAAATTGATTTGTTGCATAAATTTAAGTAAAATTAGCATACAGATAGTGGCGTGAGAAACAATGACCAGAAGAGTGAATGATCATACCCAATATAAAAATGCTTAATATTTGTTGAGCATTTATTTTTTATTTATTTATTTATTTTTTAAATGGAGTCTCTCTCTGTCGCCCAGACTGGAGTGCATGATCTCGGCTCACTGCAACCTCCGCCTCCGAGGTTCAGCGCCATTCTCCTGCCTCAGCCCCCGGAGTAGCTGGGACTACAGGCGCCTGCCACCTCGCCCAGCTAATTTTTTGTATTTTTAGTGTAGATGGAGTTTCACCGTGTTGGCCAGGACGGTTTCGATTTCCTGACCTCATGATCCACCCGCCTCGGCCTCCCAAAGTGCTGGGATTACAGGCATGAGCCACCGCACCAGGCCTTGTTGAGCATTTATTAACTGTCGTTATATTTCACGTGTATTAACAAATCTAACACATTAAACATAAAAGGAAATTAAAACACGGACATTTTAAATCACTTATTCAATTTCACAAAACTAGTATCCATGCTTTAAATCACTGTCGTGTATTACCTCTGAAATGGAAATAATCATAGAGAAAGTAGTATTCAACTCTTATCAAATGAAGTTGCAAGAGAGAACTATATTTTACAATTAATTTACAATCTTGGAAATATATTCTTAAATGTAGTCAGAAGCAAGTTTGGTTAGTAGAGTAAATTGATGGTGCTTTATGGTGACATATGTGAGCTGTATTTTTTTTTTTGCACAATTGTGTAGCAGTGAAAAGAGACTTAGTGTGTAGAGGCTCAGAGTTTAACACAAAGACTATTAAGATGGGAGAAATTTAAATGGTGTGAGATTATGGGAAATTAATTAGTAGACAGAGACTGAATGTATGTGAGAAAGAATTTCCCAGTCCTGAAGAAATTGAAGCAGCTGGAATAGAAATCAGAAGTGAAGGGATTAGTGTTAAGCTACAGGAAATAAAATCACTTTCTCTGAGTAATGAAAAGAAATAAGTGCATGTAGAAGTACTTTGGGATTCGGTTTTACTTTTTGGTTTGGAGAAGGTAGTTTAAAAGATCTGTTGGCTAAATTGACTATTTTATCTTTTTTTCTTGGTCAATGCTGTAATTTAATATAATAGCTTTAGAAAGAATTGGCCGTGAGCCCCCCATCTTATTTGAGTGTAATGTGAGTACATAAGTTTCCTTATATGTAGTAGCCATAAAATCTACCTGTCACTATTTTTTGTTTAAAGAAATTATAAAGCAATTATTAAACTTTTTTCAAAGGCATGCCTCCTTACTGATGATGATGAAGTGATAAAAAGCAGATAAAAAATTATACTACAAACTCCATTTCTTTTATATTTTTGTAAAACTATTAACTCATAACACATATACATGTGTGTGGGGGGGGTGGCTGGATACTATATATATATATATATATGTATATGAAAAATTGATTATACTAATTGAATCATTCTTGTCCTATCCAACTAAATCAGAGAATCAGGGAATCAGGGTCAAGCAGCCAGGAGAAAAGCATTCAGGGCACATAGCATCTGCTCCAACAGTTAAATATTCTACAAGTTCAGCCACTAAAATCACCTGCTGTAACTCTAAGACCAGTTTTACCTGCCAGTATCACTCACCAATCAAAGCCTGCCAGCTCCCAAAATCTTCTCTGGTGCCAAGAAACTTACTTCCACAACAAAACCTAGTATTTCTCTACTAATAAATCTCCCAAATTTCCCTTTGTGCTTTGGACATACCGAAGATCACACATCCTTTGTGCATGCCTCAAACTGCAATTCTTACTTCCAAAATAAAACATTTTCAATTTAGCTATTTATCTCTATATTGTATTTGATTTTGACAATATATGTTTAGATAAACCTATAGTTGAACATCCTATACATTTATTTGATATAAAATTTAGTAAAAGACAAAATAACTTTTTAAACTTATAAACACTTAAAAATAGCATAATTTTACTTAACATTTTAAATTACATTTAAGATGCAATTTTATTCTTACATATGATTATCATATTAATTTGAAACAGATTCACACACAACTGACTCACACAGAATCAGAGGGATTATGTGCTTATTTTACCCATTGTATTGCTGATGTGGTCATATTTAACATAAAATTCATTTAAATCATAAAGAGACATATCTAATACTTGAATGGGTATATAATTTGTTATCAACAGCACCAACGTAATGTATAATTGTTATTGTATATGTGTATGTTTACCATGAATTTGGTAACTATTATATATAAAAAGTTAAACTTTTATACTCTCTATATTAATGCATTTTAAACCCAATACTTATTTCCTCTGTAGTCAAACACTTGTAGCATGTAGAAAATAATCAGCATAAACATTTAGGTGTAAAAACACACATAACCAACGTTTTTTTGACTGCCACTACATAAACTGCACTAAAAGAATTAATAATGATTTTATTATTTTCTTAAAAATGTCAAATGCATATTATTATTTAATTTACAAACTTACCTCACTGAGTCATATTATAATCTATCCCCATTTTACAGATGAGGAAACCAGGGTAGCTAGGTACGCGCTAGGAAATTACACTAGCATAGGAAAAATGCAAAAGCATTATTTGCCTTCATGGAGCATCTATTCTCGCAAGAAAGACAAACACCAATCATGTGAAGAAACAAATGAATTAAAAATTACCAGAGAAACAACAATAAAAACAGAGGTGGAGAAAACAGGTCTGAAGAATTGCCAGCAACAGTGAGACCCGGAGGGAAATAAGGAGTTAGTTATGAAAACAACCAGAAATACTTTCTTTAAGAATAAAGGAATAACAAGTGCAAAAGTTTTCAGTAGAGGGAGCAATCCTAGTAATACTAGTAATTCATAGAATAACAAAGGCTAGAATTTTGTGAGTGCCTGTAACATAATGAAGCTGGAAGGATAAACAAAAGCCATATCTCTTAGGGACCTGATCACTTACAGCCTTGATAGCCACGAGCAGGGAGGATTGAAATTGAGCATTTCTTCCTGTGCTGGGCTGTTACTTTGTACATGCATACTAGTTCAGAGAGCATTTTCATCTTCTATTTGTTCTTCTCTTTCATAGTACTTTGAGTTATTCAGGAATAGGGCCTCCTCTTTATTTATCCACAAACCAGGCACCACACTGGTGAATTTCTTAAAGCACAATAACTTAAATGAATGATTTCAACTGTAGAAGATTTAATAATGGCTGTTTCCACTCACTAATGTATATGAATTATAATCAGACACACAGAAAATTTGTAACATCATTTAAAAATCCTGTATCAATTGCTACTCTTCAAAAATCATTTTTAGAGTAAATGTAATCTTCAGCTATAAATTTTGTATAGTATGTACCATGCCTTTTCATTAAACGAGTAGTGTAATATAATGGGCAACCAATCTGTTTAACATCTTTTTAAAAACATCAAATACTTATTTAAAAATACTGCCAAAAATCTTACATAATATTTGATTGTATTGTTTGCATTATTTATCATTTTTTTCAGATATTAAAAAATGTATGTTTAAAAATTATTACATTCATAATGTACATTATATGTCTGATAACATATAATACCACCAAAATTTTTTCATAAGACATTGAGTTTAATATGACTGATATATGCCTGGCTCAAATTCTATCATTTCGATCTCTCTTCAATGCGTTTATTCATATTTATTCCTTTTCTTTTTATATTTCGCAAAAAAATCATATCACAAAACATCTGCCAACAATTTCCTTTTGGGCTGAGTCTGATAGATAAGAGATAGGGCAAATTTGGAAAGGCTTATTTTTTCCTTGTGATTTTAACATTTTATTTTATATTCCTGTTTTTTGCTGCACTCCAAAGTCATTTTGACCTTGAGCAGAAAAGTTCAGCTAGACTTCTTTTTTTCTGTCCTTCTATGTCTTCATTTTTTACCTTGTGGTTTTATTTTTAAATGTTACCAATTTCAAAACTTTTTTTTTAAATCAAATTTTTCATTCAGTACATATATTTCTGGATGTTGCTCTTTAAAATTGTAATTGCCAATTTTGGTCTGATCCTCATCTAGCTTTAGAAAAGCTCCTCTACCAAGAAGGAGAAAAAAAACTACCGATTAAAATCTAACGTGACTTTGGAGCTAATGGATAGAAAGCCATGTTGAAAATCAGTTTAGATTTGTGAGAAAAAAACAGACTGCATTTTACGAAAAATTTGTATAAGCCTGTGAGCTTTAGGGGAATGGACAACAATAGCCAAATTTCATTTAAGAAAAATTAAATAAGAAAATTAGTGTCGTTTTGTTAAATTTAAATGCAACTCATTCAAAGTTTCAGAGATCCAGAACTTCTATTATGTTTCCTTAGTAAACTCACAGAATCTTTCTTCTAAAAGGGAAAGCGGCTTTGTTTCTAACACACCCTAACCTTAATCCCTATGCGTCAACTCTCTTGCTATGTCTTCAGTAAAAGCATATATCCTCACACCTACAAATAAAGCAAAGTGAGATACAAACTCCAATGCTTTTTATTTTTTGAGACGGAGTCTGACTCTCTCTGTTGCCCAGGCTGGAGTGCAGTGGGGCAATCTCGGCTCACTGCAAGCTCTGCCTCCCGGTTTCACGCCATTCTCTTGCTTCATCCTCCGGAGTAGCTGGGACTACAGGCGCGCCCCCCTCACGCCCGGCTAATTTTTCTATTTTTAGTAGAGACGGGGTTTCACCATGTTAGCCAGGATGGTCTTGATCTCCTGACCTTGTGATCCGCCCGCCTCGGCCTCCCAAAGTGCTGGGATTACAGACTTGAGCCACCACGCCCAGCCTAATATTTTGTAATTTTAGTAGAGACGAGGTTTCACCGTGTTAGCCAGGATGGTCTTGATCTCCTGACCTTGTGATTCCGCCCGCCTCGGCCTCTCAACAAACTCTAATGCTTTTAAGCCATTTTAGACACATGAGTCACTGAATAGTTGCTAAATATTAACCTGGGAGTGATGGTTGATTCTTTTGAAAAAGAAATAGTCTGCGTCAATGTTTCTGTAACAGAGACCAATAAACTGGAGAAAGGCTAATAATTATCTACAAATTGTAATCCATGATACATTTCTTACTGTTCAATATTTTTTACGTTTGACATAGAAAATATATAATAAGTCCAATTAACACGTTCCAAACAAAACATTCTTCTTTCATTAAATGACATGGGATATGTTTTAACATGATGTTTGTGTTTTTAAAAATATATATTATAAATAAGTTCAAAGAGGTATGTGATTATTTTTTAACTATGACAAATATCTACTTTCTTCAGTGCTTACAATATGACAGATGTTTTGCTGTTCACTTGATTGCTATCTTAGTTAATCTTCAAAATTGTCCCATATTCATTATGATCATTTAACCAATTACTGATAAGTCATAGTTTCCTTGTATAGTTAATAAATACTTTCTTTACCCATACTTTTCTCTTGTTAGACTCACAAAAATCTGAAATAGTATCATTTCCATTTTGTGGATTAAGAAGCATAGAGATACTTGGCTGAAATGCAAATAAAATTTTGATATTCTTTAACATCTGCTTTAAAACTTTGAACAGTTGCTACCTCTCATATTTAACTCACTTGATGTGTAATCCAATGATTTTAGAACCAATTGTACTATATAGATCATTTCCTTTTCTGTATTGAATAATAAATTGGGGTGTACCAAAAATAATTAACAGTCTTTATGGTGAAGATTGGCAGTAAATTGAAAGATTCTTTAAACTTTGAGATTATTCATTCTTCCATTGAACATTGATTACCAGGAGAGCCTGTGATTTTAATGGCATTATACATAATAATTTCAACTTAAATGAGATTTTGAATATTTTAATAAGCTATGTAGTATTTCCAATAGAATCTATAATTGACATCTCAAAGAAAATCTTTCCTTTTATGTTCTTTATGCTTGAGCAAGTTTCTAAAGAATATTTGTAGAAAATGCATTTTAACATTTTAATATTGATATTAATGTTTGACACCAAAAGTTGGTAAATTCCGTTTTCTTGAGTACTACCTTTTTCAAAGTGAAATATTAGAGACCATATTGACCCAAATAAATAGGTCAGAGTTTCAAAAGAGTTTTCAAACTCCCGTTTAATTGCTCCCCAAAATATTTTGTTTTGAATTTGTTTAGTGTAAGATTTTTATTCCCATCAGTGCACAAATTTATTCTTTGAAATAGCCAAAAGCTACTGTGATTTATTTATAACACTCTAATACAGTTGACCCTTGAACGAAATGGGGATTAGGAGGGCTAAACACCGTGAAGTAGATAATTCACCTATAACTTTTTGACTCTGCAACAACTTAACTTTAATAGCCTATTGTTGACTGTAAGACTTACTGATAAACAGTCAATTAATTCATATCTTGTATGTTATATGTATTAAACACTATGTTTTCACCAGAAGATAACCTAGAGGATGTTATTAAGAATATCATAAAGAAGATAAGATGTTATTCATTCACTGGAAGTGGATCATTATAAAGGTCATCTCCTTGTCATCTTCACACTGAGTAGGCCAAGAAGAAGGAGGAAAATGAGTTGGTCTTTCTATCTTAAAGATGGCAGAGACAAAAAAAAACAAAACAAACGTGTGTAAGTTGACTGCAGTTCAAACTCAAGTTATTCAAGGGTCAGCTGTAAATGACAGTTATGTTACTGAATCAGGTTTGAAATATTAGTCATTATTAGTGACATCAGCTGTGTTATATCCAGTGTACCCCAATGTCTTATATCCAGCGTACCCCAAAATTCAGTCTAAATCAGGTTTTAAATGTTAGTCATTATTACTGACAGCTGACATCAGCTGTGTTATATCCAGTGTTCCCCAAGTCTTATATCTAGTGTACTCCAAAATTCAGTCCAATTTATATATTTACTCCCAAACTTGTGATTATGCTAAGATTGGCATCTAATTATAATTGAATAAATTATTAATAAAGCAATCATTCTCTCTAATTCTTCTCTGAAATATTCATATTTCATAAAATATATTTAATTAAAATTTTAAATATTTTATTTACACAATTGGAAGACACAGTGTAGGAAAAATATTGACAGATTACATTTACCCTTGCTAGATTTTTACCAGAAGTAAATGTTTTAAAAAAAATCAATGTCAAACAAATGTGGCAGAGGTCAGAGTATTTCTTCTCGCTCAATGAATAAATGTAGAAGAAAGACTTCAGAGAATATTTTTAAATGGACAAATCTTAAAATGTTACCATTATGATAATGAAAAAACATTAATAAATTCTCTAGACTAAAAAAGACACGTGGGCTGGGCGCGGTAGCTCACGCCTGTAATCCTAGCACTTTTCGCCTGAGGTCGGGAGTTCGAGACCAGCCTGACCAACATGGAGAAACTCCCGTCTCCACTAAAAATACAAAATTAGCTGGGCATGGTGGAGCATGCCTGTAATCCCAGCTACTCAGGAGGCTGATGCAGGAGAATTGCTTGAACCTGGGAGGAGGAGGTTGCAGTGAGCTGGGATCACGCCATTGCACTCCAGCCTGGGCAACAAGAGCCAGTCTCTGCTCAAAAAAAAAAAAAAAAAAAAAAAGACATGTGATGCCATTTTTTTGAGAATCCTCTGATTGTTCCAGAGATGCGCACTGAGACTGGATTCCTTGGTATGCCAACAGAGAGGCAAGCCTAGGGTAGCTCTCAAATTAAATAAGCAGGAGGCTACTAGCATAAGACGGTCTCCCATATTTTGAGTTCCTAAGTACAAACCACAACCTAACTTGGGATTATAACAAATGGCTACATCTTGGTCATCACAAACAGCAGGGCTTCAGTCATTCACAGGCAGCTCTGTCTTCACACCATGCCTAAATTAGGCAAACATCTAGCTGTAGCCAATCAAGTGATTTCCCTACTTCACATCTGTGTTCTTTCTGTGAAATGAAAGTTAATTGGTCACACTGCTAGGTAGAGCTCTTAGAACCTCTTCCAGTTCTGAGTGCTGCCTAATTTACAAATTGTTCTTGCTCAAATAAACTGTACGAAATTTCATTTGCATTCTTTTTGTTTTGTTTCGGTTTGGTTTGGTTTTTGGGTTTTTTTTTTACAACACACCAGATTCAGTTCAAGCAATTTAGCATTAACTGAGAGGGACTGGTTATATCACAGCTATTTTTACATCAGTGACATTTTATATGTCTATGAGAAATCCCATATCTCTGAGACAAAAGCTTGAGAGGAAGGAAGAAAGAAAATCAGAGCAGTATTTTATGTTGACACAACTTACATTTTTAAATTTTACTTGGTTTGGAAAGGACACTAGAAATCAAAAACAAGTACTGCCACTGTTTTTCTTACTATTAATCTTTTTTATAGAAATAAACTGTTATACCTTACATAGACCATGCCACTTTAATGCCATCCCTCAGGAAATTTCTATAATGCCTGGACCCTGACAAAAATTCAGACCAACCTTTCAACAAATGCTTGTTCAACAG
>NW_012115055.1:7066351-7081096 GCF_000951035.1 Colobus angolensis palliatus | reverse complement strand
TCACTATATCACTCAGGCTGGAAGTGCAATGGCGCGATTTCTGATCTCGGGTCAATGCAACCTCCACCTCCCAGGTTCAGTGGGATTACAGGCGTCCGCCACCATGCCTGGTTAATTTTTGTAGTTTTAGTAGAGACAGGGTTTCACCATGTTGGCCAGGCTGGTCTCAAACTCCTGACCTCAATTGATCTTCCCGCCTCGACGTTCCAAAGTGCTGGGATTACAAGTGTGAGCCACTGTGCCTGGGCGTGATTGTTAAATTCAACATTCCAGCCAAACTTTAACTACAATTTTCAAGCACCCCATTCATCTCACCTCCAGATCTTAGCATTTTTTTCCCTTTATCTTGTAGTGTTCTTTCTTCATCTGGTTAATAATCATGTATTCATCACTCCTGAGTTTCTAGGTCATTATACATAGAAAACAATACTTAGTGACTCATAAAATCTGTTAGTTGATCTAGTCTACCCCTTCCCTGTCTTTATCTCTATCATAGCATTTATAGCTCTTGACTGTAAATGTCTTTTTACATGTCAGGTTTCACAAATATTGTGTAACTATAATGAAAGCTGAGACTCTGCCATAATGCTGTCTCTCTAGGGTGGCGCCACACCTGATACATAGTTGGAAATTGATTAATACATTTTAGATGTATGACAGATTACCAATGTGACTTACACGACTATCAACACCTTTTTTAGGTAAACCCATTGAGTTTCAACAAAAGACTTCAAGGAAACTGTCTCTAACTTCCTTGGTGTTTGACCACATAAAGAGAGGACATGTGATTACAAATACGTGATGTATCTTTTAATATTTGGCCCAATAAGAACCATGAGCTTATAAAATACTTTAGAAATTATGTAGTTTCATTTTCTTAGGGGAAGAAACTAAGCAATAAAAGAAGTATGTAATATATCAAAAAATCAAATCATTAGTAATGGACAGATCAAACAAAAAATCAGTCTCAAGTCCAGGTTTGGTGACCCCAATTTTTTCAGAGACTATTGACCTATTTATTTAATAGCAACAAGATTTATATAAAGTCAAAACTTCTCAATTCTTGTTCCAACTGGATCAGTTGCTAGTGCCATAACCTAATTACAAGCTGACCTGGGCAGATTTGATTCAAATGTCAAATAAGAATAATATCATTTTCATTTTTAAAAACTTAAGCAACAGATTTTTTACTGCAACTTATCTAACACCTTTCTAGTTTACAGTACAATTTATTCCTCCTACTTCTTTGAATGTGATTGCTTTGTATGTGTTTCAGTTTGATCAGAGTTAAGAAGAGTAAGGTAGTAGACTCTCCAAGAATTACCTTGTGTGTGAATACAGTTGTGTGCTGATAGCTACAGTAAGCACTCTAATTTTATTAGCTAATTTTCTTACTCTTAATAGAGAATCTCCAGCATTTACTTAATTCCCACTCTAAAAGTTTTCAGAGAGTATTCTCTACAGGATCAGAAATACCTCCACTCCAGTTAATCACGTTCAGTGTTTCAGCTGCTCCTGTTACGTGTGTTAGCTTTCATGGGGATTTGCTAATGCTCCTGTTGTCATCAGTTTCTTAAAACTTCAGCCCGTGCTCCACACCTGTAACCACTTTCTTTATGAAATGTATCACTATTGTGCAATTCACAGTGGTCTCCTACCACAGATGTAGATGTACGTATATAGAGTTAATCTAATTTGTACAACAAATTCTGCTTGCTACAATCAATAAGATAAATGAATTGAAATAAATTGAACTAAATAAAGATTAGACTGATTGGAACAGATCTTAGCCAAAAGGCCAAAAAGCAATTAAGTAGAGATTAAATAAAAATAATACCCAGTGCAATGAATCGAGCCCAACGGTGGAACCACAGACTCCGAGTCAATATCCTCAGTCTTTCAGCTTTTTCATTGTGTGCTTCTGGGCAATTAACTTTATCTGTCTCTGCCTCAGTTTTCTGACGGGTGGAATAGAGATAAAAATTCCCTCATAGCTTTCTAATTTCCCATATAGTCACGTTATTAGATTTAAACCAGTTAATATTTCTAAAATGCTTAAAACAATACTTGTCATACAGTATTTTTAAAATGTGTTTTTTTTTAAATTGGCTTTAAGTGTACATCTGTAAAAATTCAGTCACATAGGACTGTAAATTAATATTCTGCAAAATAACTATAAACACTGTGACAAAATAATTTTATGCTAAAATTGATGTAGGCAATACTATCTTAGCTTTATTAAGTGCATTTTTGTCTGCAGATTTATTATAGATTTTAATAATAGAATACTTCAAATCATCAAGCAGGGATATAGTATGCATTGTTTCCCAGTTTACTTGTGAAAACCCCTTTTTCATAAAGATTTTATTAAGATCTTTCGTAACTTGTGCATATCATCTTTCATAAGAACACAGATGGGAGATTTTAACTTAAAATATTGTGCTACATTATACAATATTTCTACATTATACAATACTATATGCAAGATTCATAAATTATCATCAAGAAATTTTTGCTATGTATTTACAATGTCTGGCACTGTAAAAGTTATGAATAATGCACTTACAGTGCATAGAAAAAATAAGTATAGATCAGAAATAACATTTATCACTTTTCACACTGAAAATTATTGAACTATGTATTCTCAAATTATGAAATAGTCTGGGTTTCCAGATATATGGAATACACCAATGGAAATTAACTAGAGTTAAATGCAATTCAGATAGTATGCAAACCAGTTCAATTCTGCTTGCTTATATGTCATCTTTAGAAAAATAGTAGGCTATAGCTTTTGAAATAATTTATAAGTAAATTTAGTTCACATTTACTCACAGTTTAATAATCTTTACATTATTAAATGTTAAATAGATACTAACATATTTCGGTATGAAGATTGTGAGTTAAAATTTTTTTCCTGATTTCACTTAGGCAGATAAAAAAACATATATTTATATTGGTATTATTCAATAATAAAAGCTGGGATATTGAAATTTCTACTTACGTTAATTTACCATCATTTAATATCCTACATTATAATTATAAAATACATAGTGTAAAAGATGAAAACTAAATTATTTCCATATATAATATTTTATTGGTATTTTGAGCTAAAATGTTCTATTTTTGTGTTTGCCACTATTGCATTTGAGAATACAGTTTTTTTTTTATACTTTAAGTTCTAGGGTACATGTGCACAACGTGCAGGTTTGTTACATATGTATACATGTGCCATGTTGGTGTGCTGCACCCACTAACTCATCATTTACACTAGATGTATCTCCTAAAGATATCCCTCCTCCTTCCCCCTCCAACAATAGACCCCAATATGTAATGTTTCCCTTCCTGTGTGCAAGTGTTCTCATTGTTCAATTTCCACCCATAGGTGAGAACATGTGGTGTTTGGTTTTCTGTTCTTGAGTTAGTTCGCTGAGAATGATGGTTTCCAGCTGCATCCATGTCCCTAGAAAGGACACAAACTCATCCTTTTTTATGGCTGCATAGTATTCCATGGTGTATATGTGCCACATTTAACAGACTCACACATGTGATGAACAGCATAGTTCCTAAAGTTAAAAAAAAAAACTAACATATAAATACGTATTTATGAGTGCCTATATGTGTATATTTGAACATATTTGCACAAAAGCTCATAGAACATTGTATAATAGTTTTATTTGGTCTTTACAAATAAAATGTATAGTGGCATTTTTAAAGCATTTTTATTTTCAATATAGAAATTCAAAATTCATCAACTCAACAATAATTCTCTATCAATTAGGTACATTATAATAATTTTGTTAACTGTTTTTGGTCACAATTTACTGCTGTAAATAATTGAGTGGTAAACAGTATTTATTCATTTTCATAGGCAGAAAGTACAGTTAATCAGTTACAAACTAACAGTTTCACTATGGGAACAAATTATCCAAACATGATAAACAGTACAGATTTGAGTTTCATGTTTTCATTTGGAAAAGATAGGAGTACATAAAACATTAAGCAGAAATGAGCTCTTTTTGTTCAAACGTTCTATGAATAAATTATTACACTTTCATATTGTTGTACTTTGCCACACTTCTCCATGCTTTATTTCATGATCTCTCTTCTTGTTGAAAGGAAGAGTCCATGCAGTTAACTTTTCCATCATATTGTAAATACAAAAGCCATGTTCTATCTGGGTACATAGTCCTATATCATCATTATTTACATCAGCCTCAGTTTTTTTGATTACACTTTACTCATTTCCTTCTAACAAATTATATTCATTCTAGTTTGCTGATAATTCAAACTCTATTTATTCTGAAAATATTACTGATATTACTAACAGCTGATTTCCAAGACCTCTCTATTTCTCAATTTCCATACACTTCTTAAGCAAAATTACCCTCTTTTGGGAATTTGTGGCTTACTGAATATATGGCTCATAATGCACACATACAAGTCAAGTACCTTTCAAAACTGGCCTAGCTGAGCTTAAAATCATATATGCATAAAATTATGCTTTATACATGTTTACAGTATTCTTCATGAGATATTTAGCATATGGGGAAGAAAATTAGTGCTTGAGTTGGTTTAGTACATCCAAAAGCTTTACAATAAATATCCAGGAAATCTAAACCATAGTGTTCTCCAAGTTTATCCAAAGTGAAATAAACCACCAACAGAAAGACCAATATTGCATGATTTCACTTATATGTGAAATTTTAAAAGTTATTCCCACAGAAGTAGAAAATATAATAGTGGTTACCGTGGATTGGGAGGTTATGAGAATGGGGGATATGGTGAGAGCTTGGCCAATATGTACCAAGCAATTGTTAGACACGAGAAATAAGTTTTGGTGTTCTACTATATAGTGGAATGACTAGAGTTAACAAAAATTTATTGTGTATTTCAAAATGCCTGGAAGAGTGGTTTAGGTTCTCATCACAAATAAATGATAAATGCTTAAGGTGACAGATATATTAATTACCCCGAATTGATCATCACACAATGCATACATGTATTGTAACATAGGTTTACCCCATAAATATGTAAACTTATGTGCCAATCATAAATTTGCAAAGCTACAGTAATTATTAAAGCAATAGCTTCCAAGTTTCATGTATCATTTTCTTTAAAAAGGAGTAATGCCCTGTCACATTATTTTTTGTTGTTGTTGTTAGTCTATCTAATAGCTTACCAAATCCAATTTCTGGTCAGTTATTGTTGTCTAAAATCTGACCAAAAAAGAACGTAAAATGAAGCTGATTTTTAGTGTTGACAATTTAGCCATCAGTAGAATCAATTGATATAAAGTGAAATGATATCTGTGATTTCAAGATGACTTTTTCAGTTGTTACCGTCATAATGCAATGTTTTTAAATATCGATTAGATGAAAAAACTATGATTTTTCTAAAGTTTATAATAAAAAAAATTTTAATTTTTATGGGTACATAGTAGGTGTATACATTTCTGGGGTACAGGGGATGTTTTGATACAGGTATGCAATGTGAAATAAATATATCAGAGAATGAGGCATCCATCCCTTCAAACATTTATCCTTTGAGATACAAACAATCCAATTTCATTCTTTAAGTTATTTTAAAATGTACAACTAAGCTATTATTGACCACAGTTACCCTGTTGTACTGTCAAATAGTAGGTTTTATTCACTCTTTTTACATTTTTTTGTGCCCATTTCCCATCCCCGCCTCCTCACCCCGTGGCCTCCCCTACCCTACCCGGCATCTGGAAACCTTACTGCTACTCTGAACATCCATAAGTTCTATTGTTTTGATTTTTAGATTCCACAAATAAGTGAGAACATGCAATGTTTGTCTTTCTGTGGCTGACTTATTTCACTTAATGATCTCCAGTTCCATTTATGTTATTGCAAAAGATGGGATCTCACTGATAATAGTTACAAAAAAAAAACATCTTGGAGCATTATAACTTCAGTTGGCATATTTGCCTCTTTTTTGACATTAAAACAGGTGATTCCAACCCTCTCCATTTTAAATTAGACATAAAAGTTAAATTTATCTCCACTTTGCAAAGTATTTTGATTTGACTCTCAAGTACACAGATGGATAAGATGTGATTTCATGTAATTTTGGTTGTTGTATTCTAATTTGACTTTACAGTTTAAAATCACATTGAAAAATCTCCCTCATTTTTTTAGTCAAATGCAATTGTAGAATTTTAGGTCATTTAAAGAATTATTTGTTATTTTTACCTAGATTTCCAGATCACTGGTTGATAACATTTCCAATTGAGTGAGTACATAGACTTTGGTTTGTCAGGAATTTAACTATCACTTTCAGACTACTGATTCTAAAATGTTTATATTTACATTCACTTCCCTGTTCAGTTTGCATGTCAGTCTGGACACCTAAAAAGTTAATCTTTCTATTTTGAGCGTGTGATTTTCTTATTTAAAATCAAATATTTATTGTACAATAATAGTGAAAAGTGAAAATGAGGGTCAAGTTTTGTCTGATGTAAGCATTTGCATCCATAACTACTTTGTATTATTCTCAATATGTTAGTTTGCCTAAGATAAAATAAAAGTAAAATCTAATGTATTCTAAAATACACTTAGACTTTTCATTCAAAATAAACAAACACTACTTATTACTAAATTTATGAGTACTGTTAATCAAATTAAATCCTTATAACATTAATAAAATTCTACTGAAGCATAACATAATAAAGTATACCAAGAGAAAATGTACAGATGAATAAATTTACAGAAACTACACGTAACCCAGCACCAAGACTGGAAACATTTTTGAAAACCCTCCAAGTCATTTCATTCTTCCAGAGGAAAATCACTTTTTCTGATTTTTTACATCACAGATTAGCTTTGTCTGGTTTTGATCTTTATACAAATGGAATCACCTCAAATATATTATTTTGTGTATGGCTTTTTTCATTCAATATGTTTGTGAAATTTGTTCTTATGTGTTGCTGTAGTTTGTTTCTTATTACTCTTCATATTCCACTATGAAAAAATAGCACAACTTATTTATTCATTCTGCTCATGATGGTCGTTTGAGTAGTTTTCAGATTTGGGCAATTATAAATGGCACTACTAAGAATGTGTGTGTGTGTATGTGTGTGTGTGTGTGTGTGTGTGTCAGAATCTCACTCTGTCGCCCAGGCTGGAGTACAGTGGCATGATCTTGGCTCACTGCAACCTCCGCCTCCCGGGTTGAAGCAATTCTCCTGCCTCAGCTTCCCTAGTAGCTGAGACTACAGGCACGTGTCACCACACCTGACTAACTTTTTGCATTTTTAGTAGAGACGGAGTTTCACTGTGTTAGCCAGGATGGTCTCGGTCTCCTGACCTCATGATCTCCCCACCTCGGCCTCCCAAAGTGCTGAGATTACAGGCGTAAGCCACCACGCCAGCCAGAATATTCTTGTCCATATATTTTTTCAGAATAAATACATGATTGCAGTTGTTATGTGTAGAATCGCTAGGTCCTAAGGGGGGGTGTGTCCAGTTTGAGTAAAACTCAAAGATTTTTTTTTTTGCCAAAGAATTCTCAAAATGATTGTATCAATGTACATTCCTACTAGCAGTATACAGAAATTAATTGCTCCATAGCCTTACCAAAAATTGTCATTTTCTGCCTCAAAAAATTTCAGACATTCTAGTAGATTGACTTTATTGAATTCTGATTTTAATATGTATTTTCCTTGAAGTGGGGGCATGTGAGTAGAAAAAATGTATTTTCTTGATGCCTAATAAAGTTAACTGTGTATTTTATGCGAATAAAATAAAGTAAAATACATGAAATAAAACGAAATGTTTAAAAGTGTATCTTTTTTCTTCAAGTGAGCTCCTCTGTAAAGTGAGCGCCTGTAAGAGAAACAAGAAATTGCTTCTTTTAAAACAATTGCACCAGTAGACATTTGGATAGTCAGGTTGTGAGGTTCCATGTTTTTTTTTTTTTTGGTTAATTTGTTTCTATGTGTCTCATACCCTATCGGTAGCCAAGTCTGTATTAGATGCTGAAGTTAGAAGTTAGGAAGGACAGAGGAAACACATGGACTACTAAAAATAGGTCTAAGCAAAAGTATAAACATTGTCTCATGTTTTATAGATTGTACCTAAAAATTCCTATTAAATCAATTTTATTCTTGACATTATCAATGCAACCAACTCTCTTTAGAATAATCATTATTTGACTCTAAAGTTGTGTGTGGTCTTCTCACTGGGTGCCTGATTTTGCTTTTTTATACATATAATTTTAGTCTTTTCCCATAAGAACTAGACTTGACCACGTTGTTTTATTTACCCCAAGAATATGTAAGTTGAAGTAATGTGTCACCATTCTGGGCAGACACGTTAGCACTATTCACCTTATATTTTGTCCCCTGCTTCTGTAATCATGGTGGCATGTTTTGAGATGTAGCTTCTGTCACCCACGTTTCTCAAAGAGCACAGTGAGCAGAGACTTTTCACTGAACTATGATGGAAATGTAATATAAAAAATAATTTAATTATTTTAACCATTGAGGTTTGTGTGTTCCTGGTTCCTTTCACATACTCAAACCTTTTCTGACTTATAGTTTCCCTGCCAACTTCCATTCTGAAATTGCCCAAACTTTTTTGATAATAAGTTAATATATTATCATCTTAATCATTTCTCTAAAGCTCAGCTCCTACTATGACTTCAAAATATTACATATTTTCCTACAACTTGTTAAGTCAAATACGAACACTTTGGATCTAAACTTGAGATTGTTTTAACGTTCACATCATTGCCACTTTGACAGAAGTTGTGATATATTTTGGATATATCCAATTAGACCTGGAAAAGAACAAGTCACACTTGGCATATCTTCTTCTATAACATTTGTTGAAATTAAAGAAAAATTACTAGTGTGGCTGCCAAGACTGGCTCTGAGTCGACAGAGGGAGTCTCTAAAGAGAATTACTCTTATGGAGAAAATACCGCAAACACTTATACAATCATATATACAGGGACAAATAATTAGGAATCTAGTTGAAAGACAGTGAAGTTATAAAAACTAATGGTAATTAACTTTTGACTATGTAATCACTGTCCAGCTGCAGAGTGGATAACTGATGAAAGTGGAACTCAGGGTAATACCAGCATCATGTAAGATTGGATATGCAGATCAGTTAAGCCAAATAGGGAGAATTTTGTAGAACCCCAGTTTTGGGGTTGAACAAGCAATGTGAAACAAACCATTACTCAGAGGTTTTTATATTTTACCTTTAGTATTACCTTTTTTTTCAAACTTCTAATGCATCTTAAGATTAAAATAATTTTCATTTGCTTTCTTCTTGTTATAAACGTTTTTGCCAATTAAATGTAGAGATTGATTTACTCTGTCATCAGTTGTTCTATGTTCTATCTACAGTTCTTACAGTATTTTTCATTTCTAGTCGTGTTATGACACTCATACTACTGTAAATTTTCTTTACCTATTTTCTGGTTTTTGAAAGTAAGTATGCTATATGGTAATCATATCTAATTCAAACCAAGTAACTTGCTTATTATTCTTATTTAATGTACATCTGCAAACTGATAGTGACTGAACTGATACATTCTTATTAAAAATGGAGTGTCACAATTTTTTTTCCTTTCACATCCAGGATCTACTATCCATTCTTCTTCATCCTTTCCTGTGTTTTGAGTGGCTGATCTATTTGAGCCCCATCTAGTAGCATCCTTGATCTCTGGCTTTCAGTTTGCTTTGGTCAGTGAGGAGCCCTAGAAGAACACTAAAGAAAGGGAATAACTGTAGATTCAATTATTTATTTTCATGAATCTCCCATGTTCAATAGCCACTTATGCACTGTGTTATGCACTTGTGTGTAATTTACTACTTCTTCCCAGAACACTGTATTCCTCAAGGACAAAGTATAGTATTTCTGGATTCTAGATTCTAGTCACCAGCATGAACCCTCTTTCTCCAGGAAGCAGTCACAGCTCCATGACAGTAACTGCCCTCTCCTTTGTGTTCTTCTATACCCCATCCACTCTTTCATAAATGACCCCTTAAATTATTCTACTAATTACTTCACTTGGAGCAGACTATTTGTTTTATGATGGGATGTTAACTGAAATAGCAGTTTTCGATAAATTCTAACTCAGTGCTGAATATTTGCAGTTAAAAAGGATTTTCTTAGGGTAATATTATTACATTTGAGATAGTATTTTGAAAAAAAATATTTTGAAAAGAAAAACACACTTCTGGCTAGTATGCTAATATTATATGAAAAAAAATCTTACAAATGAGTTCTTGACTCACTATTAAATACACAATGTTCATAAATATACAATATTTGTTTTGAAATATCAATGAAATCAAGCTTTAGGAATTATCTGTGGGTATATTTCTACTATAAACATTTTAATCAAGCTCCAGAATGAGACTATATGCTCGCTAAGAATTCAGTCACTTGGTGGGTATCAACCCAATGATCACAACCAAGGAGGATTCAGTAAGGAGATTTTATTACTTGCAAGTAAGGAGAAACATCAGAAAATGAGGCATGATCTGACTGAATCTTGCAATAAGTTGATGTCAAGAGATAATATCTGAATGGATACTGCCATGGGGTGAAGCCAGAGCTTGATTTGGTTAGACTTGGATCCTGTCATGTGAAATCCACTTCTTAATTCAGGTCCCACTCCTCAGTCCTGGCACCGAGATTCCCCCTGAGGTTGCAGGCTTGGTTCCACCAATCTGAGGGGCCATAGCAAGTGAAAAACAACTTAACCACTTTTTCACATAAAAGTTAAACCAAATAGCTCTGGTGTTGCTACAGTATTAAACCCTCGAGGAAGACTGCAGGCTCTACAAAACCATTGAAAATTAGAACCTAGAATTTAGTGGCAACTTTATTTGCCAGGTGGGGGTGATACAGCTTATTCCTTTTTTCAGTTCTACTATTGTTCCAACTTCTCTCTTTTAAAAACCATAGTCGACAATGATTCTGTCTTTGAGAAATTGTAAGCACTACTTTCCTCTTATAAGAAGACTATAGAAAAATAATTATTAATAATAAAGTAACCATTATTTTTGTGTAAACTTCACCATTTTGTCTAGTGATAGAGGAAGTTAGAAGGTAATGAAAAGGTCTCACCCTTCCGTTTTTGATTTAAGACTGACGAGAAATTAACAAGAGGATGATGATGCAATCCCTGACAGAAAGTATATGCACAATGGAGCTTCAAATTTGTCTGTTTTGACTGTCCAGGTATGCAGAATAGCCCAGGTGGAGTTATTTACTTTTCCAGTGTAAGAGGAAGAGAGTCACATATCTAATGTGGATATTTAAAGAAGAAAAAAAGAGAAAGGAAGGATAACCAAACTCCCGTTTCAAAATTGCTCATTCTTAGCCCTTTTTTCCTTTCTGTTTAGAGATCTAGTCATTTAGCAATGGGAATTACAACATGTTTTGTACATTTCTTCCACTGATAATAAGTATTGGACAAGAAGTATGATTTTATAAATGATAATTTTGGAACAATTTATGAAAATGTATAGTTTATAGAAGTTCGTATAATTCAGCTATTATCTAAATATTTTTATTTATACATGAATATGGGTACATATATATATGTACATATATATGTATGCTTGTGTATTCTAATCTATTTATAAATATTTTGGTTACAAAAATACATTTTATAATGCTTTAAAGCAAGAATCTATATTATACCTCACTTAGGTTTAAAATTTTATCTGGTGTAGAGTAACACACATACAAAAAATCAGTAATGATAATAATATTAATAAGGGTGAATTTACTGAATATTTCATACACATCAACATAGTTACTTATTTTCATTATTTTTTCAACCCTATGAAGAAGTTATTTTATTTTAGCAAAATTATAATGTTTTACTTATGAAATTAGGGATCAAAATGAGAGTCATATAATGCTGGTAATGGTGGTAAATAATTAAAAGAGGCTATCAGGAAAAAAATGGTGTATTTTACTACATCTCCCAAAAACAAGCATTACACTTTGACTCTTTCTTAAACAAAAACAAACGAACAAAAAAAACTTTCTCAGATAAAATTTTCTTATTATTTGTATAGTATAAGTTAGTGCAAAGTAATGTGGGTTTTGCGATTACTTTTCATTGCGAAGGCTGTGATTACTTTTGCACCAACCTGATAAAAGTCCTTGACACATGTATTAGTCCATTTAGTTCTGCTGTAACAGAAAAACTGAAATATAAAGATACAGTTTACAAAGAAAAGAAGACTGTTTGGCTGACTCTTTTCGTGGCTGGAAAGCTCTAGATTGGATATCCATATCTGGTGAGGGCCTCAGGCTGGTACGCCTCAAGTCACAAAGCAGAAAGGGATCGCAAGGCCAGAGTGGAAGCAAGAGAGAAAAAACACAGAAGCCACACTCTTTTTATCAACCCAATCTTGAGAGAGCAATAATTCCTTCACCCTTGTGGGATGGCGTTAATCTGTTAATGAGAGATCAGCCCCCATGAGCCAAAGTCCTTCCACTGGGCCCCACCTCCCAACATTATCACATTGGGATCAAATTTTAGTGTGAGTTTTGCAGGGGACATAGCAATCTATAGAAAAATGTTGAGGCTTTGCTGCCTTGATTAGACATGTTTTATAATAAATCACATGCACTTATAACACTTATGCAATCTGGTTTATTTCAAACTTAATAAATAAATATCAACCAATCACAATTTGTAGGCAAATCACAGTGTTACAAAGGATCAGCATTATTTCTAGAAATAATAAAAAAGTCAATGAGGCTATAGCACAAATATAATTGTGTATGATCTGTTTATAAGTACTTATGTATATCTTTATTTCTATTTTATACCAATAGAAAAATATAACAATTGTAGGTTAGTATATGTCTTATGTTTTAGATACCTGACTGAAGTGTCTCAAAGGCAAACAAGTTTTATGAAAATTAATTCCTTTTCAGTGAATTGATCAAATGGATAAATTCTGACCCTCTTAAGTTCCTTTCCCCAGTTAGAGTGGGGAACTGGGTGAGTGTTAACTGTAGGATTCACTGCAGCAGCTTACCCTAAAGGCACCAGAAGACTGAAATGCAACCTGCAGAGCTGGGATTGATTCCAGAGTCACAGTCTGGCCCCCACTACAGGAGGCTGCCCTACTCAGAGAGAGATTTAATAGGGAGCCGAAGGAATCCTTAGGGGACCAGGAAGATGTGACTGAGACTAGTTTTCCAGGTGAATCAGATGGGGTTGGTGGAGGGTTTGGTGCTACAGCCAGTCAGAAGATTTGCAAATGTAACACACTTTATGCTTTGTCAGTTATTGTGAATATATGTATTTTAAGCAATAAGATACAGCTGGTCAGACTTTTCTGGGCAGTCTCAGTGACGTATTTCCTGTGCTGTGATTGTTCTGAAAACAGAGTGGCTCTAACCACTGTGAGAAGCCCAAATGAAAATTGATCCAATAATAATAATAATAATAATGAATTTTGCTGAGAATGGCAAGAGATAAACATATATATCGTATTAATTTCCTTCTAAGTTTCTTAAGTGACTTCAATTTCAGCTAAAATTAATCCTTTTACTTGGTGATATTTTACTTGGTGATATTTAAAATAAACTTTGTATTAAAGCATCTGAAGAAAGATTGTGTGGTTTTTTTTCAAAGCTGTATACATTTAACAATACTATAAGCATGTTGCAAATTAAACATAATTCAGTAAAAAATAGCATGTTCTTTTGCATTTTAGACAATAACATTTAGCATTCCTTCAACTGTTAATATTAAAATACATAGAAAAAGTATAAATAGAATATGTTCAATTCCAATGTAAAATCAAGTTTCCCAAAGGGGTATTTTTCAAATTCAATTTAATTCAAAAAACTGGGATAAAATGTTGTACAGGTGAATCCAGAGAGTGTTATATAATGTATAGCTCTAAGAATCTGGCACAAAACTTTTCAACTTCTATTTACAAAACCATAAAAACTACAAATCACTTTTAATGCTGAAACTTGCAATTTTATTACAATTGTCTAAACTTCTACTAAATGAATTATCCCCATGAATTTGTGCTATGATTAGATTGTTCTTTATTTTTTTAAACTTATAGTCAGATATCAAATGATACTGCCATATTCTAAGCATCAAATGGGAATAAGAAGAAAACAAACCAGCAAAAATTAGTGGTTTCTGAAAAAAAATATTGGCTTATAATAAATATTTTGTGTTGGTTTGTTCTCTTTATAACACTTAAAGCATAAAATACAGTGATAGAAATGTAAAGACATAAACATTACTTTAAAAATGTTCCATATTAATACAGCACATGACAAAAGAACATTTGTATTCGCATGATTCTTTTGATGCTGATTGGTGATGCAATGATGTTTATAGTAACACAAATAACTGGGCAGCCTAACACAAATTTTGACATGAATAAAGCCTGACACATGATAAGTACTCAATATCTATATAATGAGTAAATGGATGAGTAAGTTATGCTAAATATGATTGACCTACTCTTGTATCCTAGTCAGTGCAATCAGTATGACTTACAATGATACATGCTGGTTGCTACAGTAATTATCATAGCATTATAAGTATATCCAAAAGAAAAAATATGTGGCTTTAGGATAAATCATAACTTTAAACCTAATTATAGTTATTATAAACACCTCCTTAGAAATATACACACTAATCCTGATTGGAGTCTAACTCAGAGTTGTCCCAAAATTACAAAGTTTGGTGTTAAGGTAGTAT
>NW_012115055.1:7034220-7065634 GCF_000951035.1 Colobus angolensis palliatus | reverse complement strand
ATCTCCTGACCTCGTGATCCACCCGTCTCGGCCTCCCAAAGTGCTGGGATTACAGGCTTGAGCCACCGCGCCCGGCCTACCCTAGCAAATATTTTTATGCATGCTTAGTGTTTGAAACTGTGCAACACTTTGGGTGTATGAATTACTTTTATATGGATTGAGAGCTCTGCAAGTGTTTTACCAGCTAACAAATTGATATCCACATTTCAGAATAAACGGAGGAGAACATATGAAAAAATGAAGTTGAAAAAGAAAAGACTGAGAGCAGATGAATCAGAAATTCGTTGTGATTGTAAAAACTAGCCAGAAGAGAGGCCTGAGCTAATGCCATAAAGAATAAATTATTTTAATGAATTTCCTTTATGATAATCAGCAAAAAATACATAAAATTATTGGACCAATTAGATGCAATATTTGAGTAAAATTAAGCTGTCTCATATAGGTGTGAGAATACATGAGGTTACATTTCTTCATGTAATATATTTTGTCTAAATACATGCATGTTTTTGGCAGTGCTTGCGACTGGTGGTGTGTCCATTAAAGATTATTTTAAAAATCAGGTAATGATATTTTATGGATATAAATAATCTTCTAAATTATTTTCAAGGCTTAAATAAATAGCTTCCAAGATTTAACAGTATAATGGTGCATGAATATATGGACCGTTAGTGGTAAAGAAAATATGTGTTTGAATTTCAAGTGGAATATTGGTGCTTTTTATTTGCTCTGTGTGAGGTTTATCTGTCTATTCAGCTACACATATCTATGAAATCATAGCTAACTTTTTTTATTGTTGTTGCTGATTTCCATAAAACCTGGAATTGAATAAGATGTCAGAGTTTACATCTAAATGGAAAATTATGATTCAACATTGTTCGTAAGAAGCAGCTATCTGGATCAAATAAAAATTAGTTTTTATTCATTCTGATATTACTAGTTTTAGTAGACACAACACAACCATCTGCTGTTTGACTGAAACTTTGCAATAAAGAGTATTTTAGTAATATATATCACATGCCAATGACACAGTCAATTTGAATACATTATTGTAATTCGATGAATTGTAACAAATTGGTTCCTGACATCCCTAAAGGGACCATGTTTTATTCAATTTCATAACATTTGCATTCAGCAGGTAGTAAGTAGTCCACAAATGATTACTGCATTAATTATATAATGTATGTATTACTAAATTAATACAAATATAGTAGTTACATATATAATGCCATTTTAAAGTATTTATAAAAATGTTTCACAAATCCAATCAGTTTAGAAATACTTTGTATTTGAAAATAGACATGCCCATTCCTAAGTACACATGAAAAGCTATACCTAAGTGGAAAAAAGACATTTACAACAATGTTCTTAAAGACATGAATACTGGTAGTTAACGTTGAAAACAAGTCAAACGTCATAATGTAATGGTTACAATAGATATACGCATTATGTATGTTATATATTATACATAATAGATATGTATAGATGAGATATATAATTATATAAGTAATTATATATAGAAATAAATATACATATCTTACCAAGGTTATAAGAATAAATATGTACAAAATGGAATGTACAGTACTCTGTTGGTGCATAGAAAGTGCTTTCTTTCTTTTGGTGAATACATTTTTTTAGTTATTATTTACTAACCCCAATTGCACCTTTCCTGAAAGTGAAATGTTGGCAAACAGATTTAAGAAAAATATTGATTAACATACTTTTCGAAATCCATCAATAAGATTTTCTTAATCAGAAAACACTGAAAATAAAAGTTTTAAACTTTATTTCACTATATGTATCCAATTGCAGATACTTTAGACATTGTGATTGTGTATGCACATGTGTGTTTGTGTGTATATCTATAAACAGATATGTACATAAAAACTGATATACTTTTTAATATTCAAGTTATTTGCAAATTGATTTTAAAATGGTAATGAAATCTAAGATAATTTAATATTGTTAAAAATGGAATCAACTACAATATTTTATCTAGAACTTGAACTAGATATCTGCAAAGGTTTTTTGGAAACTAATCTGTTGGCCTTATATGTGCCATGTATATGTTTACAAACACATATGAGTTCTCATATAAATGTCCTGATACATAAATATGTATATAGATATACCCACACATACATATTATATATATCTATTATTACTATATTTTGAAATACTAAAAAAAGGCAAATGCAAGCACAACTTTGAGCTGACAAATATATGCAATTAGAAGAAGTAGAAGGCAGATGATTTTCTAATGCAATAGGTAACAGTATGGAAAAGGTAATACACTGCCTTCAGGCTCAAAAACTTTGATATGAAGCAACATATTTTCTATCATGACTTTCCTTTCTGTAACCTGAATGAGACAGATTCACCCCGAGGTGTATTCCAAGCTAGATGAAAACATTTCAGTTCCCTGCATAATTAGTATTGTGAGAAACTGAATTCGAGTAATCATCATGCTACACATCCTAGAAGTGACTAAGCGAATGATCGCCCTACTGGGCGGGAACATCCTATTGTGGCATCGGCTCTAAAGTCAAATTGCCTGGTGGAAACTCAGCTGCAGAACTGACCAGCTATGTGAACATAACTTTATTTAAATTCTTTATGACTGAGGCTCCTGATCAATAAAATATGTATCAAAATAACAACTATCTTCATAGTACTTCTGTGATGACTAAATATTTTTGCGGTGAACAGTGTATTTTAATATTTAGTATGTAGTATATTTATAGTTCAACAAGTGACATAAAAATAATTCATATCATATACTTACTTGATAAATGTTATATATTATTAATAATACTAATTTAGTAATTACAAATGTGATCAGAGAAAGAGAGCAAACCTCTACAAGGTAACTTTTCCAGTTAATGATTTGCTAAGATCATATGAATTAAAAATACATAGCAAATAAAAAATGACTAAGAATGTGTTATAAATATCCTAAAGTCAATATTATTCTACTTCATGTATTCAGCAAAAAGTCCAGAAAAAATGTTGATAAATAGTTGGTAAAAGTTAAGATCAATTATATATTATTTCATAAGATTTTATATATTGTTCATCTTCTCAACAGACAGTAGCTTATAAATATATACCTACAAACACACATGCAAACATGAACATACCTATACATATATCCTTATGCATATGCATGTATATATGTATATGCATATACACTCACAGACATAAAACAAATACATATTTGAACATATGTAGTACAGTAACGTAACACTGTACTGTAAAAATAATTTGTTATAATTTTTTTAAAGAATAAAGATCTGACAGAGGCATAGCATTTCTGAAAGCAGAGAAGATAACATTTGAAAATGGAAGAAATATGTTTTGCTCATTATTATTTGGCTTTGTTTCACCAAAGGGTCATGCATTTCATATAAGAGCTACAAAAACAATTGATGAAAACCACACACTTTAGATTGAGACAGCTGGATTTGAATCTTTTCTTTTTTGCTTTTTGTGGAGAACGACGTCTCCCTTTGTTGCCTAGGCTGGTCTCGAACTCCTGGGCTCAAGCTATCGTCCCTCCTCTGCATCCCTAAGTGCCGAATTTGAATCCCAAAAGCAACAATAATCTTCAGTGAGTTACTTGCCATTCATTTCTGAAGTTCTATTTTCTCATTTAGTAAGTAAAGATAGTAACCTACAACTCCGTTAATGTACTATATGAAAATGATGATTGCATATTTAGTTGTGTCAAAATGGTAATAACTATTATTACTCTTCAACCAGATTTGTTTTACATCAAAATTTACGTTGTAACCCTACCTAAGAAACATACCACTTAATTTTACAGATTCACAATAATTTGGATTGTTTTGATAGTTTATTACTATGACAGGTACTCATTCATGCATCATTATTATGCAACTTATTTGATACTTTCTATTTTCCACACAGCTGTTAGTGAATAAGACACAGTCTCTCCTTTCAGGATGCTTTCAAACTCATATGGGAGAAACAGAAATCAAAAGGAAATTTAATCAATTATAATCAATTTCAATATTAATAAAAGCAAAAAAGATTCATAATTATAGAAGAGGATTGTTTCATTAGTTTCATAAGTCATCTGAAAATGTGGTTTATATTACAGTAGGTAGCTAGTCAGGTATGAACAGGTGGTATGGTATAGCTGTGTCCCTACCCAAATCACATCTTGAATTGCCATGTGTTGTGGGAGAGACCCAGTGGGAGGTAATTCAATGATGGGGGAAGTCTTTCCAATGCTGTTTTCATGATAGTGAGTAAGTCTCACAATATCTGATGGTTTTATAGAGCGGAATTTCTCTGCACAAATTCTCTGTGTTTGCCTGCTGCCATCCATGTAAGACATGACTTGCTCCTCCTTACCTTCTGTCATGATTGTGAGGCCTCCCCAGCCATGTGGAACTGTAAGTCCATTAAACCTCTTTCTTTTATAAATTGCCCAGTCTCTGGTATGTCTTTATCAGCAGTGTGAAAAATGGACTAATACAGCAGGGCTGCAGAGGGCTCCTCCTACACCACCAGGAAAGTCAGGTGACCATAAGATGAGGGTCAGGTTGTTGTTTCTCTAAAATAATAATTGGTCACAACCAGCACCAGGGAAAGGAAGGTTCCCCGCAGATAAAAACACCTGACAATCGTTATTGGCAACTACTCAATAAGATCTCAGAAACTGGGTGAGTGAGCTCCTACATGTGTATTAAGAGGCAAAATGGTAGCGTTTAACTGGTATATGACCTTCTTGGGACATTCCACTGGGAAGGGGAAGAACGCCTCAGGTGAGCATGCGTTCAACTCCAGTAAACATAATGTGCACGCTCCCCTCCCAAGTGCTAGCAGGTCATTTCTCATGCCGTCAACCCACTCTCCTGGGAAAGAACAAGCGCAAGACCCCAGAAGTAAGGCAACATATAAAACCTTAAGTCAAAAGGTCAAAACCTGCCCTTGACCTTCAAGTTGCCTGCTTGGGCCTCTTCCAAGTGTACTTTCTTTCCTTCCTTTCATTTTTGCTCCAAAGCTTTTTAAATAAACTTCCACTCCTGCTCAGAAATTTACCTTGGTCTCTTCTTCTGTCTTATGCCCCTCAGTCAAATTCTTTCTTCTGAGGAAGCAAGAATTGAGGTTGCTACAGAACCATACTGATTCAACACCGGTAATAGTTTATACTGATTACAGCAAAACGAAATAGTGATAGCTAGGCAATTGGAAGGGAGAATGTTGCAGACAAGGAAAACATGAAAAAAAAAAAAAAAGTCTTGTGCCTGTAATCCCAGCACTTTGGGAAGCTGAGACCGGTGGATCACCTGAGGTCAGGAGTTTGAGACCAGCCTGACCAACATGGTGAAAACCTGTCTCTACTAAAAACACAAAATTAGCCAGGTGTGGTGGTGCTTGCCTGTAATCCCAGCTACTCGGGAGGCTGACGCAGGAGAATCGCTTGAACTGGGCAGACAGAGGTTGCGGTGATCTGAGATCATACCATTGCTCTCCAGCCTAGGCAACAAGAGCAAAACTCCATCTCAAAAAAAAAAAAAAAAGCTACAAGTAATTATTTATGACTGGATCATGTAATTTATGATAACCAGGAGTGTTGCCTTCAATGGCATGTTCTTCATAAAAAGTGCATATTATGTTAAAGGTGAGAAGGCACTGACAGATTTAAAAAAAAAAAAGTGAAGTGAGAACTGAAATATTAAATTATGTATTTTAGAATAATCAATTAAATTGCATGGAGAAAAGTGCGGCTATAGTCTGGGAGAGTTATTAACAGGCAATTTCAATTATTTAGGCAAGAGATCACAATAAGCTAACTTTTTTTTCAAAAGAGGCATATCAGATAAGTAGATGATTTCAAGAGACATTAGATAAATATTTAGTAAATAACTGGTTTAAGAGTGTAAAAGACTATGTAGGAAACTTTCAGTAATTTAAACCTTTTATGTAGAAGGAATATTATAAGGGGCATATGATGTCTGAATTTTCTGAGGCTATATCAAAGGTAGAGAAAATTTTCTTTAATTTCAGGTCTTAACACACCAATTTCAGGCAACTTCCAAATTAGAATAGGAATGTACTTGAAGTTTTGGATCTAAGGTTTGGCAATGAAAGCAAAATACAACTTTCAAACCACTTTGTGGAATTACTTACAGTATAAATAATGTACAGTATAGTGATTTCAGCTAAGTTTACATCTTTTCGTGTTTGATATTTAAAACGTGTGATCAACTGATTTAAAAAAAACAAAAACAAACAAACAAAAACAGTATGCTTATGCTCAGAATTGGTCTGGGGACCAAGGCTAAAATTGTAAACATTTCTCTTTTAAATCCCCGTGATGGCAATATTTGGAAGAACAAGCTTTGGTTAAGATAGTAGGAGAACTGAACAAAACAAAACGCAAACATCAAAAACAGAAACAACAGAAAAGGAGAGGTTGGATGGGAGAAGAAGTAAAAAATGATTATTCCAAGTTTATGAATACAAAATACACAATTAGTGATATGGGAGGGGATCAGGGAAGGGCTGGGAAGGGAAAGTCATGGTCCCTGGCTAGGGCTCCACCCCCAGGCCTGTGCTCAGCGACCTAGGTGAAGACAGGCATTTCTGTTTTCCTGCCCACATGTGGTATTTCCCAAGACCACCCTGGCCCACCACACCCCAATCCTGTGCCTATAAAAACCCCGAGACCTTAGTGGGCACACACACAAGCAGTTGGATATCGAGAGGAACATAGCAGTGGATGAAGACACAAGCGGCTGGACATTGAGAGGAACGCACTGACTAAGAGCACACCACAGACACGGACAGGCCATGGACTAGTGGAATGATGCGTAGTTTGGCCGGGGGAAAGCTGGGCCACTGAGTGGCCTGACTCCAAGGGATAACCACCTTTCCACTCCGTTTCCCCCCTGGTTCCCCCATCTGCTGACAGCTACTTCCACTCAATAAAACCTTGCACTCATTGTCCAAGCCCATGTGGGATCCGATTCTTTCAGTATCCCAAGGGAAGAAATCCCAGGATATAGAAAGTCTTCTGTCGTTGTGATAAGCCAGGGGGTCTAATTGAGCTGACTAACACAAGCTGCCTATGGACAGCTAAACGGAAATTGCTACTGTAACACAAGCCCACTGGGACTTCAGCTGTAAACATTCATCCCGAGACACTACTGTGGGATCACAGCCCCACAGCCTGTCCCAGTCTGCATTCTCCCGCTGGAAGTTTGAGCAGTGGGTCACCGAAAAAGCGGACCACAACCCCATTGCATGCCCTGTGAGGGGGACAAGGGAACATTTCCCATTTCATTAGTACAAGGAAATCACTTCAGCAAATGAGAATTAAAATGGGTGTAGCAGAAATAAACATAATAAAGGGTCGTGAATGGACATCTCTCAAAAATATCGAGATCTTGCCATGATATTTTAGTTATATTTGTTTTAAAGTTTTAATATAGACAGGTTTGGGGCTAAGAAAGGAATCAGGAATTTAGTGGGGAATCATGAAAGAAGGCAAGCTGCATAAATGGCAAGCCTCAAATTTGCATATAACCTTCAACAAATAACTTGCCTGACCACCAAACAATGCCCGTCTGAAAATCACCATATCACTAGTGAAAGTAACTGAAAGCTGGAAGAAAAAAAAAAAAAAACCGATGCTAAATGCTAAATGTTAGATTGTTCCCTATCACTAGGGGACTAGAACCTGTTCCATAAACCCAGTCAAGAAAACTCCCTGCTACTATACAATTTCCTATTAATAGAACGTAACATAATCCATTGTATCTACAGGATATTAATCATATGGGCCTCATTTCAACAACAAAAAAAGACATAATACAAGACAGAAAAGTGTAACCCATGTTCAAGAAAAAGTCAGTCAATAAAAAAATACCCTAAGGAAACCTCATTGTTGCAATTATAAGATGAAAGCTTATATAAAGAGATCTTATACCTATGTTCCAGGCTTGGGGGAGTGGAAAAAGCAATGAATGACCAGATGTAAACTTTCAGCAGAGAAATAGAAACTGTAAATTACAGAAACAACAACAAAATACACCTGAATTTAACACCTAAGGAGTTAAATGATAATTGAAAAATGGACCTAGCTGGAAGAAATAGAAACAGAGGCAGAGGGGAGAGAAAATGTTTCAAGAAATGGGTTCAACTCCAAACAGCTCACTAGCACCCAAGCATCCTGTTACAAGCACCCAGATCACTGCCGACCTGAATCCAGGCATCCTGTCCGCAAGCACTGAGCCTAAACAGCATGACCTTATAAAACTCGAGGCCCTGCCTCTTTGCAGATTGGATTGTTTCTGCTGTCTTGCCCTTTGTTCCCTTGTAACATATTTCCCCCTTTCCTCTAAATAAATCTTCTTTTCTAAACTCATTACTGTCTTGGTAAATTCCTTTACCACCCACATGCCAGCCTCAGACAGTCATTGACCACGACATATAAAATAAATATCCTTTTGATGGATTAGAGCAGTCTGTAGGTGGGCCAGCCGGAGTCAGTGATTTTGAAGATAGAACAATTAAAATTACCCATTTGAAGAAGAAACAAATATTAAATATAAGAAGCTGGAGCCTCAGAGCTTAGATGGAATTTGATTTCCCAAAGAGGAGTCATAGGATATTTAAAATATACCAAGAAAATTTTTTGTCATTCCAGTTTTCTAGGCCATAACAGCCAAGATTAAAAACAAGCAAGTCCATCAAGCAAATGTTGAATAAACAAATCATTGTGTAGTCTTACAGTGAAGTATTATTTAGCAATAAAAAGAGGGCTGCTGATACATGTAACCTGATTGAGGAATTCATATATTATATGAAGTAGAAGACACACACACACGAACATTATGGTATGACTCAATTTACATGAAATTTTATAACTGGAGAAAGTATATGGTAAATAAAAAATCAGTTGTCTGTGGAGACTGGGATGTGGGCAAGAGAAATTAGCAAAGTACAAGAAAAAATGTTTGAATAATTAGAAATAGATTTTTATGATTGGAGTGAGATTCATATAGCTATACTCTTTTTTAAAAAAAAATACAGCTAAAAATTCGATATTTCAATGTATGCAATTTGGAATTTTAAAAACCTATAAAATCATAATAATCACTATTATCTAGAGAAGAGTGAGGAGTTGATGCAGGCATGGCAGATGGCAGAATATTGATAATTGTTGAACCTGAGTAATGAGTAAATTTGAAGTTGAGAGTTTATAACAAAATTTTGTTTACTTTTGTATGCTAAAAATTTCCATAACAACTGTTAATTTTTTAAAAAACTACAGAGAATCATTTTAACTTACCTCTGAAAATGATAATATTAAATTATTTATACCATCATTCAATAAACATGTCCTGTGTTGTGAGCATGAGACTTAGTAGACTGAATGGATTATAGCATCAAACTTAAAAAACAGTTCTATAGGGTCAATCAACCATTTCATCATTTGCAAACCCTCCATGAGGCTAAAAGGGCAAAATGTAATTCCAGAATCCATGTTCTTAACCTGTATTCTCTAAGAGCTTGCTCATTACTATAAAAAAAACTTTACTTAATAGAACTCTACCATGAAATGTATAATTTTTAATTAAATTCAAATATTTTGGTATAAATAAGTGAACCTCAGTGTGTATTTTTTTAAACATTTATTAGTTTAAATTATATTTTTAAAGCTGAAATATTGCTGAAAATATGAAGCAAACTGTCTAAGAATTCTGCTGTAAGATGTATTTTTAAAATAAAAATTTCTAAGCCAACTAATAAACCAAAAAAGAATCTCAAACTGTACATTAAAAAGAAAGCATAACTTAAAAAGTTTTTCTTATTTTTCAGGATGGAAATTTGTTATGGGTTACTGAGTCTTCCATAAAATGAAGCATAAAGTGTGAATAAAGAAATCAGATTTGTATGGTCAACATTTATGGAGAAAATAATTTTGCAAATGTTTCATCTGTAGAAGCTTTGATCCAAGGATCTAAAAAAATGTCTAAAACTATTTTAGTTTTTACTAAACTTGTCAATTCTGTAATTTACAAACAAGATTGCTCTTCAAATCATGTATTCATGTGATAGCACTTGCTTCTTGCATCTAGTTTTGCTAGTTTATTTAAGACAATTTCACTGAGACTAAAAAATGAATAGAAGTGAACAATAAAATGTAAAATGCAAAGACAAATTTTTAAATTTCTTAAACTAAATAACCTCTCATTGTTCTGGGGAATTTAGAGTACAAATCATGCAACAATTATTTTTAACAAAAGCTAGAGTATTTTAAGAAAAATAGAAATAAATATACAAGAGAATCATTTTGTTTAGAATTTTAGAAGAAAATAAAGTGAATACTTCTTCTCTGGTGTCTCTTTTCCTCAAGGAAGTGTTTAAACTAGATGCTATCTAAGTTTGTTTCCAGGTCAAATATTCTGTGATCTTGCTATAAATATAAATAACATTAGAAAAGGGACATCATCTCTGATTATCTGTATGGATTATTACTTGTGTAATAAGATACCCCTGCACCTATTGGTGCTTTTTAAAAAGGGAAATTCATATGCATATTAGATAACTTTATTTAAAAAACATTTTCTTTGCCCAAATCAAAAGTAGTTAAAATTGAATTAAAATTTTTTTAAAAAATAAAGATTTTTTAATAGACAGATGTAAGATTCTCATCTATTAATGCCCAGAAATGCAGCTCCCTGGAAAAGAAACACATATGATATGAAATATGATTCTTATTCCCCTTCCTATTCTAAATATCATTCTCATTGAGGAAATGAAACTCCTAACAACCTAGAAGTGTACCTTATTCTCTTTACCTTATTATCTCTACCTCTCTACCAAAGGAGAAATTGATAACAATAAGCTCTTTAACACTTTCTACCATCACCACATTTTGGAGAATATTGATACTTTAACAATACTGAGTCTTCAGAGGAACCATTAATATGTTATAACTTTCAATTCAATTTATTTAGGTATTAGCTAATTTATATTAGAAACATTTTCAAGTTCTCAGTGTACAGCCATTGCATTTTGTTCAATATATAATATTGTGTATCCTCTTATAAATGGCAATGTTTCTATTTAATGTCTTTTTTTTTTTTTTTTTTTTGAGAGGAAGTCTGGCTCTGTCGCCCAGGCTAGAATTCAGTGCCATGATCTTGGCTCACATCAACCACCACCTCTTGGGTTCAAACAATTCTTCTGCCTCAGCCTCCCAAGTAGTTGGGACTACAGGAACATACAACCAGGCATGGCTAATTTTTGTATTATTAGTAGCGATGGGGTTCTGCCCTGTTGGCCAGGCTTGTCTTGAACTCCGGACCTCCGCTGATCTGCTCGCCTCAGCCTCCCAAAGTGTTGGGATTACAGGCATGAGCCACAGTGCTCAACCTGTTCTTATTTTAATTTATGATTAGTTATATTGATATAAAGAAATGCAATTAATTATTATTAATGATAATATTATTATTCTATTTTCTTGCCAAGATCACTTGCTAGATTTGGTAGCTTTTTTGTGCATTTCATTAGGTTTTATAAGTAACAATATTGTCTGTGAATAAAACAGTTTACCTGAACCTTTCAATAAAGACTCCTTTTATCACATTTTCTTTTTTGGTTTCTGCAATGGTTACAACCTAAAATACAATGTTGATGCGGTGTGATGTGATTGGAAATACTTGCCTTAATCTTGACTTTAGGGTAAAAGCATTAGAAATTGAAATGCTAAGTATCACGTTAGACATACTGATATAGGAGTTAAAAAGAAATTACTTAGGCAGTTACTGAGGGTATGGGAGTCCTCGATAAGGTTTTCCTTTTAATGAAAACAGCCCCCAAATCATTTTCTTATCTAACAAAGAATAGCCTGTAAAATAGAGCTGCAGACAAAGACAAGCAAGATGGTAACATGCACGGGTGAAAACCAGCAGCCGTGTCAATAGGAAAAGGCTACCCGGGGACTAGGCATGTACAATATCGCAGCTCCATCTTCCCTTCTTGCCAATCATGTGTGCAGTAGCAAAAGGACAACATGGTGCTGGCCAAGTAAAAAATCTATTTGCATAATAAAAAGATTAGGGAGGGGTGGCCAGCTTCTTTGTGTGCTGTGTTAACTTCACACCTAGTCCAACCAGTTTTGGGACCCTAGGTAAATCAGGTACCACCTCCTCAAGCCTGTCTGTAAAACCCTACACACTCTTACAAGGGCTGGAAGTCCCACTTGGGCACCCCTCTCTCAGGAAAGAGAGTTATTCTCCTTTCTCTTTCTTCTGCCGATTAAACCTCTGCTCCTAAACCCACTTCTTGTGTGTCAGCATAATGGATTTCCTTAGTGTGAGACCATGAACCTCCTGTATTTACCCCAGACAGTGACGCTGCTTCAATAGTCTATTTAGATGGCTTTTATCAGGTTGAGGGTATTCCTAGTTTGAAGAATGTTTTCTATCAGGAATTGATCCAAGATTTGATCATTTTAAATGCTCTAAAACAATGATTTTTTTTTTCATTTTGGTTTATAACTATGTTGACTTGCATTGATTGATTTTCAGATAGGAGGCCAACTTTGCAATCTTAGTCCAAACTTTACTTGGTCATGGTGCATCTACATTTTAGATAATGTTAGATTTGTTTTGTTAAAATTTTGTTAAACATTTTTGCTTCTTAGTACTTGAGTGATATTAGTATAGAGTTTTCTTTTCTTGGAATGTTTGTGTCTGGTTTTGGTATCAGAGCATTTTGGGTTATAATTTCTTAAAACAGATTTTCTATTCTCATTTTTTTCTCTTTGTCATACCAATTACACAATATGTTAGGCTTTAGAAATTACTCCAAGCTTAATTGACATTACTTTTATTTTATTGTTGGATTTTTTTTTCACTTTTTACATCCTTTTGCGTAGTTTCTCTTCTTGACTTCCATTCCATTATTCCATTTTTCTGAAAAAGTTTATTCTGCCATTATTCCTTTCATTTCTAGAAATTTGATTCACATATTTTGTAGAATCCACATATCTGTTTAATATGTTGAATCTTCTCTCTAGTTTTTATCAATGAGATATATAATAATGTATGTGAAGTCCCTATGTGCAATCTAGACTCTTTATCAGTTTGAGTGCAGTTTTTATTGATTGATTTCTCTCCTTCCTATGTGTCATATTTTTCCACTTTGCTCATTGTCTGGTTGATAATTATTTTTTATATGTCAGATAATTGTTTCTTGGATCCCAGTTTTCACTTGGATGCTGGTGAATTTCACATTTTGAAGTTATGACTAAGTTTATAAATGTATGTATATACGTGTGTGTGTGTGTGTGTGTGTGCACGCAGTGGCACAATATGGTTTCACTGCAACCTCCACCTCCCGGGTTCAAGCGATTCTCCTGCCTCAGTCTTCTGAGTAGCTGAGACTACAGCTGTGTGCCACTATGCCTGGCTAATTTTTGTGTTTTTAGTAGAGACAGGGTTTCACCATGTTGGCCAGGCTGCTCTTGAACTTCTGACCTCAAGTGATCCACCACGTTAGCCTCCCAAAGTGCTGGGGTACAGGCATGAGTCACCACACCCAGCCTTCAATTCTTTGAAAATTAAAAACATTCAGATATTGTGGGCCCCTACTTTTAAGATTTATTAGGTGAGACAAGAGCATAATTTATTCTAGCCATAATGATTCTGCAGTAATGACTAATTCTTCTTCTCTCTGCTCTATTTCACATTCTACGACTTTTGAGGCTTTCTAACGGGTTTGTGGAAACAGGCATTTTCTCAAGTCTTATGTCACCTCCAGATATGAATTGCAGTATTTCTTTTTGGTTACTTTTTCTCAAGCCTTGAACATTTATTTTTTTCATATTCACGCACTAATCAGTGTTCTGCTGAATGCTTGAGGAAGACCATTTGTAGGTGTCCACGGTTTTTCTCTTTGTGCTTTTATCTTCTTTCTACTACTCTTTTCTCCAGTTCCTATCTACCTTGTTCTTCTTGAATTCTCACTGTATTTATTCATCTCAGAGGTCACTGGATTACCTCTCCCTTTGCCATGGTTTGGAAACTCTGTCAAGGCAGTAGGCTTGCCAACCATGGGCCTCATCTGGTTTGTTTAATAACTCCCTAGGATAACTCTGTTTCATGACATGACTTCCAATGTTTGAAAACTGCAGTTTTTGTTTGTCTGGTTTTATTTCTGTTAAGTGATGGTACCTGTAAAATTTTTATGTCACCTCATCTTGTTAAACAACAGAAGTGTACTTTATCGCCTTTACTATCTGCTTCTCTTTAGCTTTCCATTTTTTAGATCCATGACTCCCTTTTTTAATGTGCTCACACCAAAAGTTTTCTGCTTCTTGCTCTTGCACACCATATCTATTCATGAGCAAATCCTGTGGGCTCTACCATCAAAACATATCAAGATTAGACAGCTTTAAATCAGATTCTTCTAACATTTTTTCCTAAGTCTACATTATTCCTCATTAATAATGAAAAAATGTATATAATAGTTCTACATCCATATTTCCCCCCTTATATTCAATAATCTTCACAGCGGGTGTAGTGATACTCATAATATTGTTCATTGCATATCATATTTTTGCTCAAAATTCACCTCTTCACTTCTACTTATGTGAGTGAAACACAAAGTCTCTTCCCTACTCTTTCAGCCTTCTCTGGTATTGGCTTGTTACTCCCCTTTCTTCATTTTCCTGCAGTTTTCCTCATATATTCTTTGACGTTAAGACACATCAAACATGCTATTAATTTTCCCCAGAAGCATGCAATCACAGTTCCTTCAGGCCCACCTCACCACTGTCTTCCATAACCATATTATGAAATGCATAATACCATTAATCTCTAACCCACTTTAGCATATTTTTATTATAACCGTTAGCACAATTTAACATATTAAAAACCTATTTTCTGTTCCATACTTCCCTAATTTGAATGTTGAAAACAGTACATATTTAAATGTTGTTTCTTGCCATAGTCCTATCTGTACCCCAGGATTCGAGGTCCAGTATCTGATACACTTCAGTCAATAACAAATATTTGTTATTTGTATTAAATAGACGAGATTAAATAGATATACCAATCTATATAACTTATTTTTAACAATATCCAGAATATTTGTGTCAGCTAATTAGTCATTTGAAGAGACGAGAATTTAATTCAGGATAAGTAAATAATTTATTATATATAGCTATGAAGATGCATAAAGTTACAATATTCACCAGGTACCTAGGCAATTGGAATTTATTTCAGGCACATAGAAACAAGTCATTAATAATTGTTTTATATTTTATAATTAAAGATTGAATTTGTTTATTGTAACTTTCTATTAATGTGAGATATAGTTTATACTGATATTCGAGACACTTTGTGAATACTGTACTGGGTCTTCGGAATCATATCAGTCATCAGCCACATGTAATAGAAAATAAAGGATGGGTTCTATGTGGAAAATTCTTTCAACTTTTAAAGGAAAATGAGAAACAGTACAGGTAGTTGATGACATATAGTTCTTTTATTCCAAACACCTAATAAAATGTATCAGTTAGCTAGAGCTTTATGCAAAAAATATCTCCATGTGTTTATTACATGGTTCAATATATCCATTAGGCCAATAAAGTTAGTAGAGGTTTTCAGATCCTCTCTGTCCTTATAGAGCATTTTCTCTCCTTGATCTATGGAGAAGCTCTAAAGTAGGACTATATATAGATAATTTAAAAAGTGATCAATTTACTTTTATCTATGCTTTATATATCTGAAGGTGTATTTTTGAAAGCTTAGAGTTATGAAATTATGTCTTTTGGTGATAATTTTTTTCTGATGTAACAACCGTATTTATCACTAGCAATAACTGTACCACTGTAATCTATTTTGTCTATTAGGTGCATGTTTTAGTCTGCTCTCACATTGCTAATAAAGATAATAAAGATATACCTGAAACTGGGTAATTTATATGGGAAAGAGATTTAATGGACTCACCCATTGTATGTGGCTGGGGAGGTCTTACAATCACAGTGGAAGTGAAGGAGGAGCAAAAGCATATCTTACATGGCAGCAGAAAAGACAGAAAGTGCAGGGGAACTCCCCTTTACAAAACCATCAGATCTCATGAGACTTATACACTATCATGAGAACAGCATGAGAAAGGCCAACCCCATGATTCGATTACCTGTCACTGATCCCTCCCACTACACTCAGGAATTGTGGGAGCTGCAATTCAAGATAAGATTTGGGTGGGTACAAAGACAAACCATATCATTCTGCCCATGGTCCCTCTTAACTCTCATGTCCTCACATTTCAAAATTAATCATACCTTCCCAACAGTCTCCCAGAATTTTAACTCATTTCACTATTAGCTCAAAAGTCCACAGTCCTAAGTCTTATCTGAGACAAGTCAAGTCTCTTAAACCTAAGAGCCTGTAAAAACAAAGCAAGTTAGTTACTTCTTAGACTCAATGGAGGAATAGGCATTGCATAAATACACCCATTCCAAATGAGATAAACTTGCCAAAATCAAGGGGCTAAAGGACCCATGCAAATCAGAAATCCAGTGGGGCAGTGAAGTCTTAAAGCTTCATGATGATCTTCTTCAACTCCATGTCTCACATTCAGGTCATGCTGATGTAAGAGGTAAGCTCCAATGGCCTTGGGCAGCTCTGCCCCTTTGACTTTCCAGGGAATACCCCTCTTCCTAACTGCTTTCAGGGGCTGGCATTGAATGTCTGTGGCTTTTCCAGGTGACAGTGCAAGCTGTCAGTGGATCTACTATTCTGGGGTCTGGAGGAATGTCGCCCTCTTCTCACAGCTCCACTAGGCAAGGCCCCAGTAGGAACTCTGTGTGGGGACTTTGACCCCACATTTTCCTTTCACAAATGCCCTCGCAGAGGTTCTTCATAAGGGCCCCACCCCTGCAGTAAACTACTGCCTGGGCATCTAGGCATTTGCATACATCCTCTGAAATCCACCTGGAGGTTCCCAAACTTCCATTGTTGACTTTCATGCCCCTGCAGGTTCAACACCACATGAAAGCTGCCAAGGCTTGGGGCTTGCACCTTCTGAAGCAACACCAAAGCTGTACCTTTGCCACTTTTAGCTGTGGCTGGAGGGGCTGGGATGCAGGATGCAAAGTCCCTAGGCTGCACAGAGCAGGGAGGCCCTGGGCCTGGTCGATGAAACCATTTTTTCCTCCTAGGTTTTCCAGCCTGCAATGGGAGGGCCTGCCATGAAGATCTCAACATGTCCTGGAGACATTTTCCCCATTGTCTTGGCTATTAACATTTGGCTCCCTGTTACTTATGCAAATTTCTGAAGCTAGCTTGAATTTCTCCTCAGAAAATGGATTTTTCTTTTCTATCTGATCATCCAGCTGCAAATTTTCTAAACTTTTATGCTCTGTTTCCCTTTTAAAACTGAATGCTTTTAACAGCACCAGGTCACCTCTTTCTAAGCTTTGCTGCTTAGAAATTCCTTCCACCAGATACCCTAAATTATCTCCCTCATGTTAAATTTCCACAAATCTCTAAGGTAGGGGCAAAATGCCACCAGTCTGTTTGCTAAAACTTAGGAAGAATCACCTTTACTCTAGTTCCCAACAAGTTCCTCATCTCCATCTGAGACCACCTCAGCCTGGATTTCATTGTCTGTATCATTATCAGCATTTTGTTAAAGCCATTTAAGTCTCTAGAATGTTCCAAACTTTCCCACATTTTCCTGCCTTCTTCTGAGTCCTCCAAACTGTTCCAATCTCTGGCTATTACCCAGTTCCAAAGTTGCTTCCACATTTTTGATTATCTACACAGCACCCCACTCTACTGGTACAAAGTTACTGTATTAGTCTGTTCTCATGCTGTTAATAAAGACATACCCAAGACTGGGTATTTATAAAGGAAAGAGGTTTAATAGACTCATGGTTCCACGTGGCTAGGGAGCCCACACAACCATGGCAGAAGACAAGCAGGAGCATATTGTTCCTTTTATGGATGGTGGAAGTGGAGAATGAGATCCAAGTGAAAGGAGTTCCCCTTATAAAACCACCAGATCTCATGAGACTTATTCACTACCACAAGAACAGTATGGGGGAATCTGGCCCCATGATTCAGTTATCTCCCACTGGGTCTCTCCTACAAATGTCGGAACTATTGGAGCTATGATTCAAGGTGAGATTTGAGTGGGGACAAAGCCAGACCATATCAGTGCATCAGCCTTCTTTGCATACTATTTGCTTGGTATACATTTTTTATCATTTATATTAAATCATTTCAATATTTTGTGTCCATGCTTTTAAACTACATAGGTCACAGCTAAATCTTATTCACTAATTCAGACTGATAATCTTTGGTTTTAATTGTGTGAAGCAGCAATTGTCATAACTGAGTACTGGGCTTTGGTTTAACTATTAGTTAATTATTCTCTCCCTCCACACTGGCAGCTAGTGAGTATAGTTACTCTACTACTTTCACTTTAATTGAAAATACCTAGAAATTCTTAATAAATATATGCTTAATGGGTATGAGATACAACAAATAAATGAATTACAGTTTGAATTTGAATCCTCGAGTGTTTGCTCTGCTCTAAGACACACAATTGTTGGTATGTTGATAAAAATGTTGTAAAATTTGATATTTATTATATCTTATTTATAATAGACAATATATTATAAATAATAACCTAGGCCATTATTTTTCTCTATTGTAAAGGATAAAAATATTTCAATCAATATATTTATCATACATAATACAGCATAATTTTCTAGGATCTTATGGAAAAACAAAATTTTAATGAGAAATCCTCTCTGGACAATATACATTTCAACTATAGGATTTTAATTTAACAAGTCATAATTGACTTTATTCTATTTGCCTTATCCAATAAAGTTGTGATTTGTTTCTAAATTCAAAGTTGTTTCACTGATTAGATAAGATTTGAATAGTGTTATGAGAAGAAAAACACTGAAGACGAATTTCCTTGCCTCTGCTCTGCTGATAAAGTTTTCATTAAGCAAATTAAAATCAACTGCTGAACAAAGAAGACCTAAAAGATAAGTGATAATAATTATTATTTATTTATAGCTTATTTGCATTAATTATGAAAGTATTTGAATAATGCCAACTATACTTTTAATTAATAGCCTACAGTATAAATGAATTTCCTAATATTTATATTGTGCCACTATTTTTAAATTGGATAAAGTTAGAATGTTTATTATGAATGAAATTCATCCTTCTGATAAGGTCTATACTGGCCAAATAAATCAAAGAACGAATGTCTATAGAAGATGTCCCACTTACACATTCATTAAACCACTTGAAGTCTAAGTCATTAAAGCTAAAATAAAACTTCATTATACCTTCACAGAAAAATGGAATCATATTGCTGCCTTGAAAAATTTTTTAAATCTTCCAACAAATTTGAATGTTCATTCATTATAAAGTATGTTTGAAATTATGAAAAATAAATTGCTGTAATGCTAACAGTTAATAGAGTAATCAAAGAGGAAGATAGCAGAGTGTATGCTTTTTGCAAACATGACAAAAAAAATTAAATAATATAGCTCAAATGCTAGTGGTTATTTCGACCTGTACTAGATAGCAGAAAATGAAGGGACATTAAAAACAGTCATACAAATAAAACGTTAGGATCATTTGACCTTGGCAATATGCCCTTTGGTTCTCAAGTTTCTTGCTTTTGATAAAATGAATACCTCTGACCATAATACTCTCACAAGCCCAGCCCATAATATTCTTTTGCCTTGTAAAACCTAATAGGTTTAAAATCTTATAGAATTTTTAGTCTCATGTATCAATCCTTTCAAATGCAAGCCTAAAATTGCTAGCATTTATTTGAATACTAAAAGTGAGCCTCACAATTCTTAGAGAAAAACTCTCCAGTCAGATTTCCTTGTGTTTCCTCACCCTCATCCCAAATCAGTTCCCTTTTTGCCCTTCACCAAGATTACTGTATTTTCTATTTTTTTTTTCCTCTAAGAAATACGTGGAAAAGGAAAAATCAATGAAAGCTTTTACCCTAAATCTTTTAAAAATATTTTGAAGTGAGAACATCTTAAAAATGGGTTTTTTGAGGGACACAAGAAGATTTAAAATTTTATAAGGAAGGTTAAGAAATGTCAAGTGGAGTTTTTTTCTCCTAAGCATTCCTTCTTCAAATTCTTAGAAAGTATAGTAAGTATTAATCACAGGACAAAGAGCATCAAAATTGGTTGCAGATTAGCAGACATACATTCGACAGTTTGTGGTAAGTGAGATGGATGGAAAGAAATAGTGGATGAATTATTTGCAAGGAGCAATGTGATATTTCATTCTTCTGTGAATAAAGAATTGAAAATCGAACCTTGGATCTGTCATGTGCTTTCTCGGATATGTGGGCAAATTGTTAACTCTGTTTGAGTCTTTATTTCCTCACTGCAAAATATGTCTAATACTCACTTTATAAAATTTTTAGAATATAGGTACAACACTTGACAAAATATACAGCATATAGAAAACAAAATAAATAGAGGCTACCATTTGCGGGGTAGTTTTAAGGGTTTCTTTTTGTGGTATCAAAATGTCTCAATCAGGTTCTATCACATTTGAAATGAATCAAACCTGAAAAAAATTGAGGAGTGTTGCGATAATTCCATCTGTTACTATACTTTGTCAAGGTTCCTTCTAGAAAATTCCTGAGACCAACCCTCTGCCTTGCTTCTAGCATCCTTCATCTCCAATCTGGATAATTTAAGTTGTAGTGGCTCACAGCTCAGTTCCTTACTTTCAGTTTCTAATTCATTTAATGAATGTATGCCAATGGCAGATAAAACTTGCCGAACAGTAATTCTAATCCTGTTTAAAACATTCAGTGCCCCCTTATTTTCTACAGGAAGACCTAATTCTTTCGTTTTGCATTCATGGTGATCTGTGTTATCTGTCCCAAACAATTGCCTCTACCTGATTTCTGAGCTTCTTTTTCACGATAACTTTTGTTAGAGTAGGTAGATAGATGTGAGCAGGGCAGGAGAGAGGGCCCAGGAATGCTGGGCATTTGTCAAGCCATGGTCAGGCAGTTATAAATATGTACTCTGAAATGGTGAGCAGGACAAGGTAGAGACCCCAGAGTTGTCTTATTCTCATCGAGGGGAAGACTAGTGGGCATAAAATTAGGCCTCTAACGTTGTAAATGGCCCATGACTGGCGTTTGGAATAGCAGGGGTCTTACAACAGACAGAAGACACCTTTAGTTAGCAAGACTGACAAAGTTTCCAGCATGTGCAGTAGAGTGCAAAAAAGTCAAATTTAACTAGTATTTGACCTTCCTCTGGGGGCCCTTGACCAGTAAAGGCAAATTGCCTCTAATGGGCCTGTGCAGGACTTCATTAAGCACACTGCGCATGCGGCCCCAACAAAGTGCTGACAGAACCGCGTAATACACCATAATTGAGCAACAGCCTGCCCAGAGGAAGAACAAAGGGTGGAGGTAAAGAGCCTAGGAAAAGTTAAGGGGTATAAAAACTCAAAACAAAGATGCAGCCAAGACACTTGATTTTTCAAGTTGCCTGCCTGGCTTTCTTCCAGGTGTAATCTACTTTCTCCAATAAACTCTCACTTCTCTTGAAATAAACTTTCCCTCCTGCTTTAAAAAACTTTGCCTGTGTGTCTCCTTTGAATTATTTCCTTCCAGAAGACAAAGAACTGAGATCTGCAGAGTCTCTCCTCTGGAGTGTCTCAGGATAACTGCAGACTCACATTCCGGTAACACTTTGTACCAGTCAAATTGACATATTTATTTCCTGCCAAATATGCCTTATAACTTCTTATATCTATTTCTCTGCGTATTCAGTTTTCTTTACTCAGAATTCATTTTTTTCTCTGTACCAGTTAAATATCAATGTATACTTAAACCCTCTAAACAGCTATCTTCTTGTTCACAATTATTTTCCACATACGTTAATATTGAAGTGAAGCTTTTTTTCGGTTGAACATTCCTAATGCCGAATTTACATCATTATAACATGTAGATTCTATATCTACATTTGTCATGAATTCCTGTATTAGGCAGAGCTTCTTGAGAGTGGAAGCTGTTTGGCTTTTTAGGTTTCTCCAGGAGACCATATCTCAGTTACTTGACGGCAAAACCCTTTTCCTGCCTCCAAGTGCTGGCATCTTTCTAATATATTATATAATAACACTGTCAACCTTAACAAACCCCTTACTGTCCTACAGAATAACTGGCTTCCATAAAAATTAAAATTGCAAGGTCCTAGCATTTTGGAAATTTTTGAAAAACAGTTTTCAGATAAAAATCTCTTTCATGGCCAGGCGCCGTGGCTCAAGCCTGTAATCCCAGCACTTTGGGAGGCCGAGATAGGCGGATCACGAGGTCAGGAGATTGAGACCATCCTGGCTAACACGGTGAAACCCCGTCTCTACTAAAAAAATACAAAACACTAGCCGGGTGAGGCGGCGGGCGCCTGTAGTCCCAGCTACTGGGGGGCTGAGGCAGGAGAATGACGTAAATCCGGGAGGCGGAGCTTGCAGTGAGCTGAGATCCGGCCACTGCGCTCCAGCCCGGGTGACAGAGCAAGACTCCATCTCAAAAAAAAAAAAAATTCTCTTTCATATCATTTCTGAATCTGGACTATCTCATGTGTTATGCCTTATCAATACATACTGAAAAACTGAAGGTAAGGATCTGTAAATGTACTTGTCAATGCAGGACAGTTTGTTTTGGAAATGATTTGCATTGTTTCAAGATCATATATTTTCAGTTCTTTTTGATCGTACTTATCCAGGGCCACTTTTGCAGAACAACAGTTTTCTCACATCTCATTCTCACCATTAGAAGTTCAAAATAAAGGCTGGCTTCTGGGTTACATCTACTGCAAGTGGAACTAATTAAACGCTAAAAGACTGACAGGAGGTTTAACATTTGGGAGAAATTATTTTGTAGGATTTGGGAATAGATGGCCTGTAATGAAGTAGGCTAAAACCCATGATGGAAGTTTAAATAACATTTACTTCATCACTGTGATTTTTACTGACTCAGATGCATAATGTGTACAATATACAGTTTCAAGATTTAAGAGAACACCAAGTATTACTGGTTTTTTTTCAATATTTTATAAGCTGAGTGATGAGTAAACTAAAATAATATGATAATATGCCTTAAGAAGTAGAAAACATCAAGGTAAATTATAACACTAGGTTTGACATTGAAAGATTTTATTTCTAGAACCAGGCTCTTAATCCAAATTTTATATAATTTGGGGCAAATCTATCAACATTTTAAGTTTGTTTCTGTCAACTACGAAATTAGGAAAAAAGTGACATCCACCTTTGTTATCTTCCAGAAATTTAGCTAAGGCAAATTGAAATAATATATGCTTTAGTTTGTAAACTATAATGTGAGGTAAGTAACACTGTGATTTTACTAAACAGAATTGGATCATAATAAAAATAATAGAACATTTAGCATAAATTTGGATGATTGTAAAAGTGGATATGTTCTTTGGTTTTATTTTTTAGTAAATCTCACATACAACACTTTCTAAGAGTCTATTGAGTATTCCCTAACAGGATAAAGCAGTATAAGACAGCAGATAGATATCAAAAAGAATTTATGTATTAGAATAGATCAAATCAAATAAACACATATGAAATAACTTTAGACTTCAAAGCTAATGTCAACGTTTTGAGAATGTGGTAATAGGCTTAAAGTAAGGACAAACTCAGCCTCAGTCATGATAAATCAGAGAAGACATCAGCAGGCAGGTTTATCTTTTGCTGGCCATTAAATAGTTTGTAGAACACATATTTTGCACAAATGGCAGAACCTTATAAATAAGTCAGAAGGAAAAAAATATCAAGGCCTATTTCATGAATAGCAAGGAAAAGAAACCAGCTGTAGTCAAAGAAGAGTGAAAACCAAGCTTGAATTAGTCATAAAGTTTCCATAAACCACAATTTGCAAGATCTAGGAATAAATTTCATTCATGTCAAGCACAGTTTCTGCAATGGTCTCTGAATAAAAAGCAATGATGATTTAAAAAAATGGATGCCAACCAAAAATAAGCAAATAAGCAACAAACTCTATGTTAATCTCATATGCTTCCCAACCCAATTGAAGAAAATCAGGTCTAAGTAAGAACTAAACTGTGATTTTCCTAGTTTCAATGTTATCTTTAGTTTTACGTCATTTCCAAACATAATATGTCTGACAGCATTGCTATTTCTCAGTTTCTCACAAATATAACTATCGTGGGGATTATTGGAAAGAAGTTGATAAAGGACAATTGTCAAGCAACTTTCACTGTAATGTGAGCTATACTCCATACAATTCAGAGAAGGGTCTTAGAACCCCTGATACTCACCTGGCATCAATCAAAATAATAAACCTGCTTTTGCAGACTATGTCTAGTCCGCATTTCCAGTATATATTGAGTTGAGGATTAAAACAAATCTGCACTATTTCTGGGAATATTTGAGAGATGGCTTAACTTTCATCATCATAAGTGGATTTGCCTCTGAGTAGCTAGCTAAGCAGAAAGGCAGGATAATAGAATGGGGAAGAGGCTGGACTGTGGAGTGAGTCATTTGATCTGAATCTGCCATGCATGTATAGGAGACCTTGGGAAAATTACTTTTTCTCTCTAAGCCTCAGTTTTCACCAATGTAAAACTGAGAAGTTCAAATGTATCTCAGAAGGTATTTACAAATTTAAAATAATTTTTTAATTTTTAGATAGTACTTATCATAATGCCTGGTATGCAGAAAATGTACAATACATGGTAACTAATTATAGATCACTAGATCTCAAGATTGCCCCATTTTCTAAAAGCAATGTTACTATGAATATCAATTTGCATTAGGTGTTAGAGGGTTGTCAACCCCTTTTTACACTGAATGGCACCATAAGGCTTAGAAGTTACATTTAGACTTGTAAATTAGGTTACAAGCTCTTTGCAATCAGGGACAAAATCTTATTTGACTTCTTCCTCCCTAGTGCCTAACAAAGTTCCTAGTAAATAGTATGGCATGTGGGAATAGACCAATTTAGATAACTTTAGTTGTTAAATGAGAAACAAGTCTGAAGGGCTCGACACAACTAGCTTTGAATTGAGCTGTGATATTCTTCAGTACATCAGGGAACTAAAACAATCATGCTGGGCTGGCAAGTTCCCACAACGCTTCTGACCCAATGTGCTTCTTACACATTACGAACTGTTGCTGCTGTTTACTTCCAGGGTCTTTTCCACTTTATTGTGCAATGATATTATTTTTGTAAAATTGAAAGATATTCTTTTTTAATATACGCGACAGGAAAAATACTCATTGCTAATGTTAGCAATAAGAAAAAAATGCACACTTTTTACCATTCAGATATAAAAAGCATTAACATGTTGAAGAGTATGCCACATACCCCCCATGCATATGTGCAGATTTGCCTAGACAGACAAATATATTAATTGTGAAACAATTGTGTAAAGCAGACATATTAAAGCTACTATTTTTAAATTATAGATATTTTCATCAGAATGTAGGGAATAAATAAAAACACTAAATTCAATCTGATCAAATTACTGAGATTCAGATAAGTATTTTCACATAAAGAAAATGTTAATTTCTTTAAAAATTAGTGAGGGCAAACTATTTTAATAACAATGCTAATACATAACTTGTCCTTTCTACTCTGTTGACATTTATACTGATGCTGTCAAAGTGGATGACGGTTAAAACCACTGGCACTTTATCAAAAATCAAGGCAGTGACACATCAAATTGTATTAGCATTCATTTTACACACATTTGTGGTGGGTATGAGGTTTGCAATTTCTTTAAGAATGTCTTTAAAGTATCAGTAAAATTAATAAGTTTATAAATTCTGGACCCTGGAGTGTACATCTTTTTTCAATTTTTACTTTTTATTTTATTTATGTATGTATTTATTTTATTTATTCATTCATTCATTTATGCATTTATTTATTTTTGAGATGGAGTCTCCCTCTATCTGCCAGGCTGGAGTGCAGTGGTACAATCTTGGCTCACTGCAACCTCCAACTCCCAGGTTCAAGCGATTCTCTGGCCTCAGCCTCCCAAGTAGCTAGGATTACAGGTATGTGTCACCATGCTCGGCTAATTTCTGTATTTTTAGTAGACAGAGTTTCACTATGTTGGCCAGGCTGGTCTCAAACTCCTGACCTCAACCATTCGCCTTGGCCTACCAAAGTGATAGGATTACAGGAGTGAGCCACTGCGCCCAGCTGTATACATCATTTTTTAAATATTTGGTGTTACAAAATGGGATGATAATGCATTCATTTTACGTATGGAAGTTGTATTTTAAAAATATGCTTTTGTATTCATTTTGTAATTGCTTTTGATAAATTTTTAATCTATACAGTTAGGGGGGTTTTTTTGTGCTGTATTTTTTGGGTTTTCATATCAGAGTAATGCTGTTCACTTACAAAAGAAATTTTGCACACGTGAAAATTAGTGATAATGCCATGTTAGTCATGCGTACATTTAATTTCAGAGTTCTTATATATCATGTTATCAATTTAATATATGCACAGGGACATAGGCAATATAAAAGAATTCATGATTAATACAAAAAACCTGTGTTACATCCTTCATTAGAGCAATGTGCAGTCTCCAAAAGGAAATTAATTTTAATTTATAAAATTAAATTAAATTTTGTTATAAACAGAATAAAAAATGGGAAATGTAATATCATCAGCCCTTCATTTAAAGTGTACAAATATAAACATAATGCTACACTATAACTATATGTTAAAAATGTAAAGAAAATAGTATATTATAATCAGATTTTAAATCTATAAGCATATTGCCAAATTATAATCAGATTTTATACAATACAATTTGTTTAAAACTTATCTGACGATTTACTAACATTCATTCCTAATAGATTTGATTACTAAAATTAATGTAATGTTTTCTGTTTTGAATTATTTTCAGTGAGAAATGTTCTGTTGTTCTTTGTTCCTCTGTACACAATGTTTCTATTTTCTCTGTTTTAAAGATACTTTTTCATTATTGGTATTAAGGAAATTGGTTATGTTTTGAGTTCATATATTATTCTCTTTGTTTCTTATTTGTAAAATGCATTGAGGCTTTACTCAATTGTTAGATGGATTTATTGTTTTTATCAAATTAGGAACTATTTTGATATCTATTTCCTCAGACTTTTTTCCATCATTTCCTTTCCCTAAGGACATCCTTATTTTATCTTAAAGTTTTTTTATTCAACTCACTGATGGTATTTTTTTATTTTGTCTGTTTGTATTTTGTAATTGTTTCATTTTTCGATAGCTTCTATAGCTGTAAATAAGATCTTTTTCCCCACTATCTAATCTTCTGCTAATACATGTATTAAATTCCGAAGGTTCAGTAGCAAATTACCACAAACTAAATGGCTTAAAAAAACGACTCTGTCACAGTTTTGGAGGCTAGGAGTTCAAAATCGAAGTGTCATTATGCCCACACCTTCTCTGGAGGATTTCAGGGAGGTTCATTTCTTGCCCCTGCCAGGTTCTGTCAGTCTTCAGCATCCTTCAGTTTATTGCATTCTCGATTCGTTCTTCACATCGACTTCCCCTCTGTGTAGCTCTTTTTAACTCTGCATCTTAATCCAGAGAATCCAGGATGAAATCTTCATCTCAATGTTTTTAACTAAATGACATCTACAAAATTTCCCTTTCCAAATAATGTAACATTCAGAGGCTCTGGGGATTAAGACATAGGCATATCATTTGTGGACCAACTGCTCTGTCCGTATCACTCCATAGAGTCTATTTTTCGTCTCAGACATTTGATTTTCTATCTCTAGAAATGTGGTGGATCTTTTACTATAACTTTCATGTTCCCAGTTAATATATTCATCTCCCTTTTGAAAGTATTTAGTATTTTTGTAATAATGTTTTTACTTTCCTTTCCCTCTTATGATTGTTGCCACAATGGGATTTTTCTTTTACAAACTTAACTTTGTATTTTCATTATGTAATACTACATATTTTCTTAGCCACAAATTCTGTTCCATTATGCCTGGAGAGAAAGCTATGTTAGCTTGGCCTGCCACGTTAATCAGAATTAAAGCCTAATTTTCTAATTTTATTTTTATTTCTTAGTTTACCACTGCCATCAGCTATTGGTTTAACAAATGTACACAATTTGTCTGCCATTAATTTAGATTTTCCTATTTCTTCTCAATACTTTATAACTATATTGAGTGTCCCCATAAGTAAAACTACTATATCTAAATGCTTACCATCAATATAAGAGAAATATACCTTTTAAAATTCTAAAATTAATTATATCAATTAATTTTTATCTAATAATAATTACCATTAACATTATTTTACAATGTATATGGTAGTGTGGCAGTATACTTACGCTGTGTGCCAAGTGTGAACATTTGCCCTCATACACTTTTTCTGCTCTATTACTTGTTCTGCTAAAGCATCATAGGGTGAGTGAACCTTATGAGCTATGTCCTGTGAAAGTTCATGCCAACTTATTGCTGGCTGATTTTCTCCAATGAGGGGTGCTGGTTAGATATTACAAAATGAGAGGGCCAGAGAGGCTGGTACTTCCTTTCCTTGTTGTTTTTAGCATCTTCTTGTCATTGCTACCTTTTTTCTGGGTGCCTTAAGAGATGCCTAAGCAGATCCCTGTGATTCTACCTTTTGTATGTTGGTCCTGTCTTCTGGGCTCCGGAGATACTATCTCTTTCTTTGTCTCAGCTACTTATTATCTATGAAAGAAGTTATCTATGTCAAATTCTCACTGTTTTTATAACTTAAGAGTAGTTCTTTAGCTCCTAAATGAACTCTCACTGAAGTCATTTTTATTGAAGAATTGTTATTAGAATATTACTTTTCCAAGCTTTTTTCCTAAGGAAATGGGTAAGTTTAAATAGACAAATTAGTAACATAAGATGTCGCAGAATATCTCAATGAGATGAGACTATATAGCCTCAAGAACAACAGACAAATGAATGATATTAACTAGTACGATCATGTGACTATTAATAAGTAGGGCAACAGTCAGCTAGCATTAATCTCAGTATACAGAGACAATATGAATGAGAAGCACTCAAAGTGTCTAAGAATGAGTAAACAGCTGCCAGCAAAATAAACCCTTTTAAAAGGTATTGTAACTGAAAACCAGAATGCCCAATAAGATGGGGTGATTATGTCATATACCCATGGGTACCAGAAGCAGCTGCATCTTAAGGAAGTTGGAGACAACTGTCTTAGAAAAAAAAAAACACAGATAAGAAATAATAATAATAAATATAATAATATATTTAATATAAATAATAATAAACATAATATTATAAATAATAGACATATGATTAAAAGTATAGTTAGTAATAGGTATATATCCAATTTAAAAGGGTTGTATTTAAAAATAACTACAGAAGCATAAAGCTGTAATTCTTTATATAATCTTGAGAGCATAACATTCAATTTTTCTACTTTATTTGAAAAAGAAATATAATAAAACAAATCACATTGTATTAAAAAGTAAAATGACCTGAAGTCTGCTTAGGAAATCTGTAAACTCAGTCTAGAGGTCAGATATTTACCTCTTACTTCTTTTTTTATTCCACTATTTGTCTATTTACAAAATGGTTATGGACAAGATAATTTTAATTGGAAGGTCATTGCAAAGGATTTTAAAGGGGTTTGGGTTAACCTGATGGCAGTGTTTCCAAAAGCATAGTCCATAAAACAGAATCACTTTAGAAGTTGTTATAATACCTCTTGCTGCACCCTCCAAACCCATTAAATGAAGCAGAATTCTTGGAGTGGGTCTTGGCAATCTGCATCGCTAACAAGCTTCTCAAGCAACTCTTATGTGTAATAAACTTGGAGACCCTTAGATCTAAAGTGATGCTATTGATTAGATGCTTGACTAAGGAGAGGGTTATGTTTCTAACGAATGGTATGAGATACCAATCACAGATATCTTTAAATATAGGATTTTTAAAGATCTGCTCCAAGTAGATAAGCATAGCTGTGCCTGGAGGTGACCTTCAGTTCTGAGACTATTCTTTTTTTTCTTTTAAAGCAGGATTAATCACCTATCACTGAGTGGGTGTTAGTTCTAAGTAGTTCAATTATTTTCACATTCCACATAATTTTGTTTATGACTCATCAAGCCTAAGCAGCTTTAAAAACAAATTTTACTTGTTCTAACAAATGATCATCATGTATATACAATACACTTGCTTTGACCTCAAGTTGGATTTAATTTGTAAAACCATCATTCATACATGCCAGGTGTCTAATTATTTGATAAAAACACAAATAGGTCACAGTGCAAGTCACAAGACTGTCCTCCAGTTTTATCTTCCGTCCTCATTACTCAGGATATATCTATTGTTAATTTCACACGTTTCAAAAAGTTTATGTATTCAGGAATTGAGAACCATGGGCATCTACATGGCTTTCTGGTATATTGACTGGTTTATCTATGTAAAAATAACTTCAAAATGGACCTTGAGATAACTATTGCAGAAGAAAAGAACTAAGGATGGTTTAAAAAGGGACAAAATACATTAGTTGTGGCAGAAAATGTATTAAATTCTTACCGTTTTTAAAATATTTGTTTCTAAAACCAAATACCTTTTATATATAATGGCATGAATAAACAAAAAGAACTCCCCTTTTCCAGGGAGAAAATATCTAGAATCATTGCCCAGTTTACTTTAGTTCAAAGTTACTAAATTAGGACACCTCATGATCTTGTTTTATAAGTTGAATCTCTTTGGGGAGGAAAATAAGAAAAGTTGGAGTCTAACCAAAGACATGGATAAAGATTATAAAATCAAAGCTTTACACTAAGAATTAGAAAGCTATATTCGCATTTTGCATTGGTTATATGAGAAGAAACAAGAAAATTAATTTGTGTGTGGGAAATTTTACCACAATATTTTCATTAGTAGTCTCTACTGATTCTGATCCTTTAAAAGATGGCAAATAAATTGGACATCACCCAAAATGAGGCTTGCCAGAAGGCGAGAAAAGGAATATTATTTTCCAAGTTTTTTTCCTAAGGAAATGGGTAACTTCTTGTATTGTGACTGAAATGAGAAGTTTTTATTCACAAGTTGAGAGGCAGCTTCTTTTGAAATGCGTAAGTTTTTTTTTTTTTCTGATTTGGATTTAATGGCACCTTGGTTAATTCCTGAACAAATTCAGTTTGATTTTCAATCCATGTAATACAGAATTTTAAGCATTTCCTGTGTTGTCTGTAGATGTTTATTTTTATTATTATACTTAAGTTCTAGGGTACATGTGCACAACTTGCAGGTTTGTTACATATGCATACATGTGCCGTGGTGGTTTCCTGCACCCATTAACTAGTCATTTACATTAG
>NW_012115055.1:7026627-7030853 GCF_000951035.1 Colobus angolensis palliatus | reverse complement strand
AGAGTTCTGTAGATGTCTATTAGGTCCACTTGGTGCAGAGCTGAGTTCAGGTCCTAGATATCGTTGTTAACTTTCTGTCTTGTTGATCTGTCTAATGGTACTCTGAGGTGATTATTGTTTCCTACCTGTCTCTCTCATTAGCTGGCAAGCTCTGCAAGGGCTTGGCCAGTACCTTTCTTTCAATCGTTTGTTCAGAAACACAATTTAAGTATCTCCCTTGCTCCAGGAACTATGCCAAGAACTGAAGGATATAGCAGTGAGCAAGATAGGCAAGAACTATCCTAAATATATATGCACCCAATACAGGAGCACCCAGATTCATAAAGCAAGTCCTTAGAGACCTACAAGGAGACACAATAATAATGGGAGACTTTAACACCCTGTTGTCTGTAGATTTTAAGAAAGTAACCTCTTGCATTAGATGCATTCAGATGTTTTACATATTCTGGAAGGAGCTGCATTTTTTATATGTGAGATAGATTGAATTTCTGGCAATTTATATTCCTGTGCATAAATTGCTATATATTACCCTTGTATTCACTTTGGACTTTACATTGTATGTTTTCTTAATTGGATTTGAGACCCTTTTCTTCACTTTTTTATATCATGCACACATTACACACATAACTATATATATATTTTGCTTGCTCCAAGATTCACAAACTTTTACTTACAGTCCCTAACAGTTTTAAATTACTTGTCCAGGGAAAACATCTTTCTCTGCAGTCTGTATAGTCAGTATAGAAAATAGGCTTTTATATTAGGAATTGTCAGAAACAATGTTATTTAAAGGAAGTGATTACAAAAATTAAATCTAAATAATATAAAATTTAATATTATATTTAAGCATTTGAATTTTAGACATGCTTTATGTTAGAAAAATACTTAGCTAGATTTTGGCATAAGCTCAGCTATATCTGTAAATGTTGGTATTTGAATGATGTGAATATTAAAGTCACAGCCATGTGTAACTCTATGACGTTTGTGATGTTAGGCAATAAATATACTAATATATCACTTTACTCACCTGTATGATAGGAATTATAGTAATAATACTATTTTCCATATGCTCATACATTAGCTCTTATTACGTGTTTTTTTTTTTTTTTTTTACACTGAATCTCACTCTGGTGTCCAGGCTGTAGTGCAGTTGTACAATCTCAACTGACTGCAACCTCCATCTCCCAGGTTCAAGCAATTCTTCTGAATAATCTTCCACGTAGCTGGGATTACAGACTCATGCCACCATGCCTGGCTAATTTTTTGTATTTTTAGTAGAGATAGGGTTTTACCATGTTGGTCAGGCTGGTCTTCAACTTCTGACCTCAGGTTATCCACCTGCCTCAGCCTCCCAAAGTGCTGGGATTGTAGGCATGAGGCATGAGCCACAGTGGCTGGCCATGTTTCTGTTAGGTTTTTAAAACATAGTGTTCTGGCTGGAATTACGTACACCCCCCAAAAATATGTTGAAGTCCTAATCACTAATACTTGTAAATGTAACCTTGTTTGCAAATGGGGTCTTTATATGTATAGTCAGGTTAACATGAGGTTATATGGAATTAAGGTAGGACTTAATTCAATATGACTGGTGTCCCTGTCAGAAGAGAGGGGACACTAAGAAACAGAGGAAGTGAATGTCATGTGATGATGGAGGCCAAGAACAGGTTGATGCATCTAGAGCCAAGTAACACCATGGATTGCTAGAAGCTTCCAGAAGCTAGGAGAGAGACATGGAACAAACAGGTTATTATTCACTACTTTCTGAAGGAGTTCATTCTGCCTTGATTTCACACTTCCAACATTCAGAAGTGTATATAATAAATTCATTGTTTTAAGCCACCTAAATTCTGGTACGTTGTTCTGGCAGCACTAAGAAACTCATACACAGTGTACTAAAATTATAGTCATATGTGCAGTTACATTTGAATAGTTAACACTAGTGAATGCACTCCATGTACCAGGCTGCTTGTGGAGCAGGGCAAAAACGTAGATGTAGAGAGATGACAACCAAGAAAATACTCAGCTTTCAAGCGAGATCAGCCATGCTGTGAACCATTCGGACAGACGTCTAGCAAAAGGAAATGGAACAGTTGTGTGCTAATCAGAAAAGTTAAATGCAGGGATTTAGTAACAAGGTTGAATTCAATAAGACTGTGAAATATATCAGAGCTATTTGTTCTAGATTTGCAAAATACTATCAAATACTATAACTTGAAATTGCATCGTCATGTGCTACTGATCTAGATCTCAGAAATCACTTATTTATCAATAAATTTTCTAGTTCAGAAAAGCCTTTGATCTTAGGACAGCTAATCTTAGGAATAGGAGTAGATTTTTGCCTAGGATAAAAGTGATGTGGCAGGTAATTCTGCAGCAAATTAGAGAACTATTTTAAAATCCCCCTCATAACCTCTTCAGGAATTTTGTCATTATCGTAGTATTCTATGAGTATTGTTAAAAAAAACCCTAAATTTTGAATAATTATACACACATATATATGTGTATCAGATCTTACTATATGTCAGAAGTTGTGCCTTTTAGTTTATCGTGAATTTCCATCCTTTCCTCAGCTTAGAGATTTTTATTCAAATAAACTGGAATAAGTAATATAAATATTTGTCTGAAGATGTCTAGGAATTAGAAAAAATTGTTATTTAGATAATGGAAATGATCACTGATTCTACTGAACTAATAAAATACTTTGACTTGGGGTTTTGTTAAAACCCAAATCTTAGTCGTATTGATTTTTTTTTTTCCATCACTGTGTTGGAATTTCCATAGGTACCTGACTCATTCTATTTGTCAGTTCCAGTGAGTTTTTTTTTTTTTTTTTTTTTTGTCTTATAGCTTTAGTTGAAACTAGATATAGTAGGCATTGGCATCCATAGAGCAATAAAATAAATATGAATAATTTCATGCTTATTTCTACCCTCTACATGCAAACACTCATTTAATTCTATGTTAAATTTGTGCTGTTTAAGGAATCTAGAACATTTTTTGCAAAAGCATTCCATCCAACATGCTCTATAGATACAACATGCCACATAAATTCCACCATACATAGAAACACACACACACACACAGACATGCGCCTGCACACAGTGTTGATCCCATCTACAAAAGACATCCTCAACAATCATAAGAATCTCTATTACATGGGTAAAGTGCGTGTCACATGTTATGTGATAATTTAGATTAAATATTGTTTTTCTACATTTCTAAAAAAATACTTATTATTTAAAGAAATTGATCTATTTATAATTTGTTTTCAAACTCTAACCATAATAAATGTATAAAATGGAAAATGCACTTGAGTAAAAGTGGTAATTAAAATTCAATATGAAGGTAATTTTTACTAATTAATGAATTTTACATTTAGACTTTCTATTGTTTTCAATACAGACAGCAAAAAGTCAAGCAATAATGTAGTTTCTCTGTACAGTATGAGCAGATTTTTAAAGTTTCTTGAGGAGACGTAAGAAGTCACCCTTTAATTCTTAAGTACCTCATTCTTATTTCAATAAATCAGTAATATTTTACACTTTAACTTTGTTAACATAAATTTCAATTGTGTTTTTAACATGTTAAAATAATTGGTGAAATATTGCATTTTAAACAAATCAACACTTCATATAGATTCAGATTTAATTATCATCTGGAACTTACTATGAAAGAAATATTCAGTTTCTTACTGAACTTCTCATATTGTCAGTAATGTTTCACAAAAGTAAGCTTACCAATCAAATACATTTAGATATGTCTTCTACCCCTTTCTTGTAAAACCTGAGATTTGTATTCAGAGTATAGTTCTTTAATAGCCAGCTCCTATTAAAGAACTCCCACAGCTTTTTCTTCAAGACTAGAATTATCTTCCTATTAAGACAGAGGGTATTCATGAGCATTCATGTTTTCTCAGGAGCACTAGGAGTCTGCAGGTGGCTGGGGATAAGAATGGTGAGTCATTGGCCAAATAGGCAAAAATCTGACTTCTTTTTTTTCCCACTAACTATAGACACGTCCACACGTCGTACAGCTAGCTTTAAACATGATACAGATTATGCATTTGACAAAACAATTACAAGCAGAATTTACACATAACTTGGAGTGTTAAGTGTTAAATGAAAAAAGGAGCCTTTGCCGAGTGTGGTGGGTCAAGCCTGTTATTGCAGCACTTTGGGAAGCCGAGGCTGGCGGATCACCTGAGGTCAGGAGTTCGAGACCAACCT
>NW_012115055.1:7021558-7026432 GCF_000951035.1 Colobus angolensis palliatus | reverse complement strand
AAGTTACATGTCTGGGAAGACAGCAGCCCTGTTTTGGAAGTTTCTGAGGGGCTATGTTGGATTGGATGAATCAAATGCCTCCAATCTTTTTAAAGATTATCTCATATTTTCCCCCTTCTGCCCATAGGAACAGGAAAAGCATTTCACTAGCCCCCTTTTCCTAACATTGTTAATACAGTAAACGATACCCCTGCTTACATCTTCCATTGTTCAACTTCCACGACTCCATGTGGAGAAGAAATCTAAACCAATCAACTTTCCTACAAAGTCTAGCTCAAAACAATTACTCCGTGATTAGAGTCGAGTCTTAATAAACAGCAATATTTGACATTTCTTCAGAGCTTTATATGTGGTAGGCACTCTTCTGAGGCCTTAGGTTTGTCTTAGTCTGTCTGGGCTGCTGTAACCAAATACCATCACCTGGGTGGCTTATAAACAGCAAAAAGTTTTTCTTGCAGGTCTGGAAGCTTGATGCTCAAGATCAGGGCGCCCCCAACTTCATAATCTGGTGAGGACTTTCTTCCTGGTTCATAAACGGAATCTTCTTTCTGTTCTCACATAGTGGAAGGGAGAAATCATATCTCTAGGGTCTCTTTTATGAGGGCACTAATCTCACCATGAGGGCTGGATACTCATGACTTAATTGCCTCCCAGCGACCCTACATCTTAATGCTGTCACATTGGTGGTTAAGTTTATTTTTCTTTTCTTTTTTTTTTTTTTTGAGATGGGGTCTTGGAGTCTTACTCTGTCATCTAGGCTGGAGTGCAGCGTCCTGATCTAGGCTCACTGCAACCTCCGCTTCCCGGATTCAAGCGATTCTCCCACCTCAGCCTCTCAAGTAGCTGGGATTACAGGCTCCCGCCACCATGCCCCGCTAATTTGTTTATTTTTAGTAGAGACGGAGTTTCATCATGTTAGCTGGGCTGCTCTCGAACTCCTGACCTCAGGTGATCTGCCTGCCTCGGCCTCCCAAGGTACCAGAATTACAGGTGTGAATCACCACGACCAGCTGTTATATTTCAACGTATGAATTTTGGAGGAATATAAACATTGAGAAAATAGCATTCGCACTTACTCATACAAATTTCAAAACCGGTGGGAATTATACTACCTTTATTTCATAAATAATGAACAGGAGTTGAAGAATGGAGAAGGAAGTAAACTGTTTATGATTATCCAGGTAGTAAGTGGTAGATCCTTGATGCAAATCAAAACATTGTGTATCCAGAATCTGCATCCTTAACAGTAAGTTTATTTTATGTTGACACATGGTGAATTTTCTTCTTGTTTTCTTGGAAAAGCACAGAATTATGATGGTATACAGCTGAATGAATTAACATAAACTACCGCATGGTTTTAGCAGAAACTCTCAGAATCTTCCTCAATTGTTACCCCTTCTCCAGAGGAAACCATGACCCCAAAATCTAAAATTATAAATAAATATGTTTGTTATTCAAATTCTAAAAGTGGAGTCATTTGGTCCAAACTGTATATTCTAGCATTCATCTAGCAACATTATACTTTTGAGATTCATCCCTGTTATTTGTACAACATTAGTTTAAATCACTTTTATTGCTGTATAAACAGTCCACTATTCAGTAGTCAATTTATTTACTAATATATTGTTGGCCATCTAGGTGATTTTTTGTTTTTTTTTTACTATTAAGGATGATTATTCTATGAACATTCTTGCATATATGTTTTCTTATTTCGGCAGGGATTTGTTGAGTAACATGTAATGAATAGGGTCAAATTTAGTAGCTGTGGTCAAAATGTTTTTCACGGGTTTTGAAAATATTTACACTTTCACCAGTAGAAAATCTTTAACTATAATTGTAGGTGAGTATTGATATTCTCCAATTTTTATTTTACACTCCCTTGATGAATAATGGAAATCAGCATGTTTTCAAATTTTGGCCTCTTGGATAGCTTCATTTGTGATGTGCCTGTTTGTGTTCTATGAACCTTTAATTTTGTTGGGTTATTTATCTTGTTCTTACTCATATGAAAGGTCTTTCATGCACTGTAAACATAAAATTTATATTATGTATACTTTTTGTAAATATTTTTCCTCCCTCTGTTGTACACTGTTTATTTTCTTAATATTTCCGATTGAGAAACAGAAGTCCCTAATTTAACATATCTAAATGAATAAATGAATAATTTATTTTATGCTTAGAGGTTTGGGTAAACACTTTAAAATCTTTTCCCACAAGTTCATGAGGATGTTCTTAAATGTATTAGTTTATTTTTTTCTCTTTTAACTCTTTCCATTTGCATCTGCAATTCAACTCAATTTAATATTTTATGGTGTGAGTAGGGTCAATTTTTATATTTTTCTTTCTACATGGATATCCAATTGAATCAGAGGAATTAAGAAGACTACTCTTTCTTCTTGATGTTAGATTTTTCTCTTTGTTATAATCTTTATGTCTATTTATCTATATTTATGTCCATTTATGTATCTGGCTTTTCTATTCAGTACCGTTGATCTACCGCTCTAACCTTGCCCTAACACCAAGGGCAAGAAAAAATATCTTTCTGAAGTGTTGAAAAAATATCTTTACCTCACCCATCCTAAGTTCACAGAAGCCCCTATATCAGGAGACAATTAATAAGAGAAAGCATACGGATATATTTCATATAAAAAGTACATGACTTGGGAGTCTTCATAAGGAAATGAAGGCCCAAAGAAATGGGTGAACCTGTGGATTTTTTACAGGTTTTACAGAGTGGACAGTTTCAGAGAAATATGATTGAACAAAATGTATGATTTAATGGGAATAAACTGGGAGGAACTTAGCAAGACCTGTTTGTTCGGATTTTTCTTTGTATTCCTGTGTCCTCAGAGATAAGGATGCTCCTTTCCTCTTGGTATAGAGGATACCCCTCCAATGAGGGTCTTATGACCTGCTTCAAGGGAAAGCTGTAAAATCTTTCCTAGGTTTTATGTCTTGCTTTAAGAGAAAAAGGTCAGAGAAAATCAAAGGGCAGCTTTTCTGATTCTGTTGTTTTTCTCAAATGCCAATGTGCTATATGGGGTAGGAGGTCCTGAACCTCATCACCACTCTGCTTAATTAAATTGTTTTATGATATAGATAGATACCAGTCAGACATTTGCTCTACTTCCTTTTATTTTAAACTATCTTGGTTGTTTGGGGGAATTTGCTTTTCAATGTATGTTTTAGAATTGACTTTGAGGTTTATGAAACTTCCAGTTAGGAAAAAATAGACATGTGCATGATATAGAGATTTACTCTTGTAAAAATATTGTTCTAATTAATTTAGATTTTCTTCAAAGACTTTTAACAAGTTAAATAAACTTCTTCATAAAATGATTGTATATATCTCATTAGATTTGTAATGAATATGGTGGTGTAGCCATCCACCCTTTTTTAAAAGATTTTTTTTACAGTATTTCTTTCAGTATCTTGCTTTCTTTGCATTTTCAGGTGCATTTTAGTGCAACTTTGTTGAACTGCTACCATATAGCCTCCTTCAAAATATTTTGGGAACTTTGTTGAGATTTCATTGAATCTATAGATCAATTTGGAAGATGGAAATTTTTATAATATTGAGCATTCAAATACACAAACATGGCATACATTTTGATTTATTGAGATCTGTCATATTGTATCTTAATAATATTATATTTCTATGTGTAAAGACCTGGTATATATTTGAGTAGAACTATTTCTATGTGATTAAATTTCTTTAATATAATGAACAGTATAGAGTTTGTAAACCTTCACATCTAATATTTTCTTACTGGAGTTTAGAAATAAAGTTTATTTTTTATACTGATCTTTATCCACTGGCCTAGATAAATTTATGTATTAAATACACCAGTGTCTGTAATTGTTATAGCATTTCTAGGTACACAATGCTATCTATGAATAATGGCATTTTTATTTATTCTTTTCCAATCTTTATACCCACTATTTTATTTTCTTGTCTTAATGTACTGACTACATCTTCTAATAAAATAGGGAAGAAAATAGCAGCTAGCTTTATTTTTCCCAATCTTGCTGAGAAATTTTAGACATTTTACTGTAGGTGAGGGATTATCAAATGTTTTCTGTAAAGAGTCGGGTGTATGTATCTTTAGACCTGCAGAGCATAATCTCTGTCATTACTATGAAACTCTGACAGTTCAGGACAAAAGCTACCAGAAATAGTAATCAAATGAATAGCTGAGGCTATGTTTCCATGTAACTTTATTTGGAAAACAAGAATGGGTTACATTTGTCCTGTGGGCCATAGTTTGCCTTTTCTAGTGTAAGAAATATCTGTAGTATTCAAATTTCTAGCAGTTTTGTGTAATGAATAAGCTTTATTCAATGTTTTCAATGTAATATTAGGCAATAGCTTTATCTTCCTTGTTCTAGAAGGAATTTTCAGAATTGCCAAAACATTTTTAAAATAGTAAGCAATTTGCATTCCTGAAGGATACCCTAACTGTATGTGCTGAGTTATTTTTTATTTTTAATCTACTGATGGATATTGTAAAACATATTTTTAGAATTTCATTTAGTTCCACTGTGCTTTAACTTTTAAAAATGTAATTTTTAACTATTATGGGTACATAATGAGTGTATATACTCATGGGGTACATGTGATGTTCTGATACAGGCATACAATATATTATAATCAAATCAGGGTAATTGGGGTATCCATAATCTCAAGCATATATCATTTCATTTTGTTAGGAACATTTTAATTCTATTCTTTAAGTTATTTATTTATTTCTTTTGAGACGGAGTTTCACTCTTGTCACCCAGGCTGGAGTGCAATGGCACGATCTTGGCTCACTGAAACCTCTGCCTCCCGGGTTCAAGCAATTCTCCTGCCTCAGCCTCCTGAGTAGCTGGGA
>NW_012115055.1:7015160-7021508 GCF_000951035.1 Colobus angolensis palliatus | reverse complement strand
AGTAGCTGGGATTACAGGTGCCAGCCATCACGCCTCATTAATTTTTAGTATTTGTAGTAGAGACGGGGTTTCACCATGTTGGCCAGGCTGGTCTCGAGCTCCTGACCTCCATTGATCCACCCGCCTCGGCCTCCCAAATTGTTGGGATTACAGGCATGAGCCACTGTGACTGGCCAAGTTATTTTAAAATATACAATAAATTCTTGTTGATTACTGTCACCCTGTTATAGTGTCAAATACTGGATCTTATCCCTTTTAAGTGTATTTTAGTATCCATTAACAATTTGCACTTGCCCCCAGCCCACCAACATTTTCTCTTTTACTATTTTTCTCTTGCTTTTCTGTCAGGATTATATTGTTCATACTGAGTATGGAAGCATTTTTTCCTTATTTAACTCTGGCAAATATCATTTAAAGATTTGCTATTTTTTTCCCTTAATTATTTGGTAGTTTTTTCATGGTGAAATCATTTGAGCATGAAGTTTTCTTCTGGAAAGACTTTTAATGGCACATTAAAATAATTTTATAGATGCAGTACTTTTCAGAATTTTTATATATCTTCTCCTGTCAGTTGTGCTGTGTTTTTCAGGCACTTTTTTTAAAATATAAAAAACATCAACTTAGTTGGCAAGTTTTGTCATTAAAGTGTCATTTGTAGATTTCTGCGGACTCTATGATAGCAGAATAGATCCTGCAGAATTCTTTCATTCTTATTTTATTTTGTCTTTTTTTCTCTTTCTGTTTTTTCTTTTTACCCCCTTGCTAGGATTTACCAATGTGTTAGTCTTGTTAAAAACTAAATTTTGATGTTTTTGCTACTCCATATGCATTTTTTGTTTCATTAATTTCTTTCTTGTCATCATTGTTTCCTTGCTTCTATTTTTTTTGTGTGTGTGTGTGTGTTTGCCTCTATTTTCTTTTCTAACTATTTGAAACAAATCTTTACTGTTACTGCCCTCAGCTACTCACTGCCTCAGAAGTCCTTCAGACTAACAATAGAAAGAATGTTGCTTTAGGTTGATAAAATTAATCACTTCCTACCCACTATTGTAACCTCTCAGTAAGTGTGAGTTAAGTTTACAGGGACACTGAAATTGCTTCTTCTTTTAATTTTGATATCTTTTAATTACTTTCCATTATACTGCACCAACTATTAAATTTATTTTGACCATGCTCATTTCATTTATGCAGTCTATTCCCCTTTGCTAGTGAACTTAAGACTAGCATATATCTATCATGATTGCTTGTAATGAGGAATAAATAAAAAATATTCTCAACTTATATATGATCTATTTCTTCTGATAATCTTTTATTCTTATCAGATATACTCAACTTGAATGCAAAAAGCAGGGAAGGCCAAACTTAGTCATTCACAGAGGGAAGTTTCTCAGGGCACAGAACAAGGCAGAAAAGGGCAGGATTTGATCTGAGTGTGTGGCTGACAGGAAAAGTGTTTCTTTCCAGTAATAATTTGTAAATTATGAGTTGTGGAGACAGCTACTTAGAAACTAAATATTCATTTCCCTCACAAAATAACATTAACTTATATTTTATAGATAAATGATATTTAGAAATCGATAGGCTACAATTTTCTATTTTGATTTCATGATGAACTTGATTTTGACATTTTATTAACATAACCACTTGGTTTACTTCATAGATATATTAAGTTATACTTATGTAATCAAAGTTGAATTGTTACTAGGCAGCCATGATCTTGATTTCTTGAATAATATTAGTTTTTTTTCTATAGGAATTTCTCCCAGTCACTTTTATTCAAGTTGAATTAACAACAATATTTTGATCAAATGTGCTATTTCTGAATATTTATTTACCTCTTTTGTAATCAGCAAATGATTAATACTAAAGAGCCTACTATAAATTTATCTTTGAGTTAGTGTAGAGAAAGAGATAGTACAGGAAATAAAATCTATTGCTTATCTTCCTAATCAACTTCTATTCCATATGAGAAGTCAAGGGAACCATAAATCATATGAAAGTGAACACAATGAAGATGGTTATTTCATAAACCAATTGGAAATTGTTTGCCCACATTAAAATTCATATACATATGGCAAGCATCCATTTTATGCAATGCTATGCAATAGAAGTGTGGGGAAAATGTTTCCACCACAAGAAAACTACGGCCAGAATGTATTCATCTCGTGATCCTCTACAAAGCCGCAGCTCTGATCGGCATCACATAATAGTACTGTTTTTAATCAAGGTATTGACATCAACCCAGTTCAATATTCAATTATATCTAAAATTTCTCTCCACTTCCTTTTATTCAGTGTACAGTTAGATTATTCAGAAATAGTAGAAGAAAGATTTACCATATTATACTTGTGCATTTGTTGCAGAGTTCTTTCTTACCAGTATCTGGCCTTCATTTATTTCAAGGTTCTTTGTTACTGGTTTAGGTCTAGATTTTTTATATACTGCATTGGCCGAAGCCAAATCTCTGTTTAACAGAATCAAATTAATTTGATTTCATAGATCTCGTGAGGCTTTCATAAACTTTCTTTATATTTTAGTCATGAGGATGCCATAAATAATTAGCGGCAATCAAAAATCTCTGCAGCTTAAACTATTCTAATTCCCAACTTGACAGTCAATTACTGCTACTGTTCCTACCTTACCTTTGAAGGTTAATTACAGCTACCTGGATTGTGCTACCCACGTATCTTATCTTCCCTGTTGAAACTGGGGAAACCACTTTCATGCAGAATCATCTCTGGTCTACAGAGAACAACCAACAGAGTATTTTTCAAATAAACTGACCTTTTCCTCACCAATGTCCTTCTTTGTGTTTTGGTGAAACAAGGCTTTTATGGTTATCCTCCAGGGTCATAATGAGGGAATGGGTGAATAACCTTATAATTTCCACTTTTGCAGTACTTAGGATAAATTCTTATGTATTGCAAAATAAAACCAAACACATATCGAGCATTTCACCTTCATTTCCCATTGGCCACCATCAAGTACAGGTTTCAAAAATCAGAATCTCTGGATAGTGCAGGCATATTAATGAATTCATTACAATCTAAACTTCTGTTTAGTGCCCTAAACATAAACTTAAAATGTAATTCCCTAAAAATATATCGCAAAACATGTCCTCCTTTCTTTTTTTGGTAAAAAAAAAAAAAAAAGTCAATCAAATTTCCATATTTTTTAAATATAACCAAATTATTTTGTTGTATTTCTCCTATTGGGTTAGTCTTATTCAATAGTGTTTCAATCATTTTCTCTTCTTGTCCATGAGGAAGGGATTCCCACTCCAGGTTATGAGAATGATGCAACACATGAAACCTACAATTGGACAGATGAGATGGACAGCATTGTTTTAGTCACGTAGACTCACAGTCCCAGGGAGAAGGGCACAGCATGTCATGCAGAGTTACATGGGGGTGTCCTTGAAACAGAGTGGATTAGCAGCAGCTGTGGAAAGCAGGCTTTGTAGTTTCAAGAGAGTGCTTGTCCTTTTTCCCTCCCTGGGAAAATGTGATTGCCTCATTTCATCTATGGTCTGACAGAAAACTGAAACCTTCTGTGCTCAGGGATAAGCAGGAACTTCACCTGGTCGTGTTGATAAGGAGAGTTGTTCAGTTAGGAGACTTTATCCACATGAGCGGAGGAGAGGAAGTTGTGGCCACGCCATTTGAGACCCTCCTGATTTCAACAGATATTAAAGCATCATATAGTGTTGGACTTAAATGTTAAACTTTACTTCACAATTAGGCTTCTCTGGATGTTTAGACCTAAAAAAAAAAAAAAAGTTGAGAGAGCTGAGAAATTGTAACCAAACCCAGATTCAACCATTTGCTGCTCAAAAACCAGACTTCAAAGACAAGGGTTGGTGTTGATATGGCTCCGATGACTGGAGGAACACCAGGGTCCTTGGTCTCACGCCGGTTTGGATAAAATGACACAGACACACACGTGGAGTGGTTTTATGGAGCAAAAAGTTTAATAGGCAAGAAAGAAGGAAGGAAGAAGAAAACAGGTCTCCCATACAGAGACAGAGGGAGGGGGGACTCGAACAAACAGCAAACCCCACGTGCAGCAGCGAAGTGGCTGCTTATATTAGGGTGCTGGAGGAGGCTGTGTCTGCTTTGCATAAGGCTTAGGGGATTGGTTTGACCAGGTGTGTCATTTACATAGCCCATGAAAAATGTGGCCCTCCCACCTTAGTCCTTTCATATGCAAATATGGGTCACCATGATGCTCCAAACACATGGCGTTATCTGGAGGTGGCTATGACCCCTGGTACACTTGGTAAGAAGGAAAGGACAGCAGGAATCACCATGTCAGCGAACTCAATTTCTAATGGCTTTCATTTGCATATCAAAGCCTGCCGGCCCAGCCCTTCAAACAAACAGCCTTTTCCGTTAGAAAAGAGATGGTTCAGGGTTTGATTCCTATTACAGGAAAATTTCCACCGAGAATCTTTAACCTTACTATCTGCATAAAGAATTATTTCTTAATAACTCCTGTATCAGTTAATTTCCCTCTTAACAGGAACAGTAGGTTTATCCAGAAAAACCAGCAAAATCAAAAAGATCATGAACTAAAATTCTAAAGTACCGTCTGAAGTCAGTACAAATTTTAGGCTCTTTCTACATTAAGGGCAGGGAGAAGAGGCAGGGGTTGACATCAAGAGGCAACTGATAACTACAGATATCTGGGCGACACCAAGGGTGTGAAGAAACTGGGAACTTCTTTGCCCTCAGGTCACAATTCACCTCTAAATCTTTAATAAAAGATAGTCAGTTGTTTTCATACTTATCTTTTAATTCCAGAGTTATTTTTTAAAAACTACATGATTGCCATTACTGCCTATTATCTCAGTAGTCTAAAATTATCCTAACCTACCAGCAGGGACCAGCAAAGGCCCTTTAAATAAAAATGGAGTTAGGCTAGTCCTTTCCTTGTTTCACTGTTACAAAATGAGGGCTATTAGCTTCCCCTTGAAAGGTCATTGCCTTGAGCAATATTCTTACAAGTCCCCAAACAAGACAGAGGTGTCTGCCTCAACAGGAATGAAAAGGCTCCTTTGGCTAATAAGGACAGCTCAATTTGGTTTGGGAATTGGGGTGCTCTGAGTACCCCATATCCTCTCCAGAGTCCCTATTTTAATTCTCATTCCTTATTATTTTATGATCAATGTTCTATTTTTCATATAAGAGAACTGGTAATGTGGTAAATTTGATTAGTATAATAATTTAATAATGTACATGGTCAGATTATAATTTTTTTCACTACTTTAACTCCATGATAATTAGACAAAAGTGATTCATTTGGGACACTTATTTAAATGTTGATTTTCCTTGAACTGAGAATTTAAAACTTTTGGCATACAATGTACTTTTTTCAAGCTCTCAGTGCAATCACAAGCACCACTCAACCCACGGTTCTTATATTTATCTTGTGGTTCACAATGTTCCATGACAACAGCTATTTAGTAACTAAGGTTTTAGCTTCAAGATGGACTTCACTTTCAGTAAGTGCAGGTGGTCATTGCAGAAGATTCCGTGGAACACCATGGTTACATATATTTATACAAATTATTTTTAAACTCAACCAGCTTATTTTACCAATACCTATTCTCATTTTTATGATGATCCATTTCACAGAGTAATTGTATTTACTGATTATAGTGTCAATTAAGATTCTAACTTGCAGACAAAGCAGGCTATTCTGATTTGCTACATGGACAAATGTAAGATTAATATATATTAGAAAGCTTATAGAATCATTAATAAAGCTAGAGAAAAGGGTTCATAGAAAACTTTAATAATGACAATCAGAATCACTCCACAAATAGATTTGAAAGACAACACGGTCATTACTACCTACAATACAATAATGCGATTGTAATAAAACCTCTACATCTACCAGGAAACTTGATCATATACAATTTCTATCGATGCCTTTGGTTGCCAAGCTTCTCTAAAACATCTCTTTCCATTACATAAATGACTTATGAAGAGTCCTTTTTCTTAAATAGCTCCCACATTATCCAAAATGCCTTTGGGTCTGACTGGTAAAACATTGGTAGGTTACCTTCCTTCTTTATATTGGAGGGACTTTTGACAAAGACTATTTATTCATGACAGGACATAATTCCATTATGTTAGCAGTCCCTATAATTGAACGTTAAATCCTACTTGTGGAGAACTCTACTATATTAAAAAACATTTCTTTGAGACTGCTGTGTGTGTGTGTGTGTGTGTGTGTGCTATGTGTGTATGAGTGTTGGGACTGGGATTGGTGTGTGTATTTGGCTTTATTTTTGTATGAGTATATTTTATACTACTTACCCTGAGGACTATTAGAAGAATAAAT
>NW_012115055.1:6912146-7015110 GCF_000951035.1 Colobus angolensis palliatus | reverse complement strand
ATTGAACGTTAAATCCTACTTGTGGAGAACTCTACTATATTAAAAAACATTTCTTTGAGACTGCTGTGTGTGTGTGTGTGTGTGTGTGTGTGTGTTGTGTATGAGTGTTGGGACTGGGATTGGTGTGTGTATTTGGCTTTATTTTTGTATGGGTATATTTTATACTACTTACCCTGAGGACTATTAGAAGAATAAATGGATCTGAATACAAATCTAAATGTTTAACTGGTGGGCATAACTAGTATGTACCAATCTATAACTGTTTTATCTATCTTTGAGAATCCTTCTGTAAGCCCCTGTGGAAAATTTTACAACAAATACCTAAGGGAAATGTACTATGGGGTGGAAACTAAAAATGAGTAGGCAAGTTGAGAGAAAAGTGGTCTTTGTCGGTGGAGTCAGGTGAGATTAGGAGAAGGAGGTAATTTCACAGACTCTTCAGTCAAACCTGAAGAAAAAAATGTTAAGTGTGTAATGGAGGCATTTATGAGACTGACAGTTTGACTTTGAAGATGTAATCTATTTGTTTTTATAAAATAAGTGGTATTTAACATATAATTGCATTTTTACTATTTATAATGTATTTTTATATTTTCCCCAAACTTCAGTAAATCTGAAACATGTAGTCTTTCCTTGTGGATGATGGGAAATAATGAGAGGGAATAGCAAAGGAATATGTATCTTACCCAACATTGATTTCCCTCTTAACATTCATTGAGAAGGATCAGCATTTTCTCAAAGGCACTTTGTCCAATAAATTGAGAAGATGAGTAGCCACGAGTAAGTGAGCTGCTGTCCATGGCAAAGTGGGGACAGCAGTAAAAAAAAAAAAAAAAAAAAATACAGAGAAAGTGACAGAATGACAAATGATGACACAAAACCAACACCTAGCTCTCCCTCTATTATGAATAAGTATATATATTGCATCTCCTAGATAGGAAGGAAAAAAGCAACACTTTACTAAATTATATTAATAAATGATAACATCCAGTCTTCTCACAGCAAAGATAATAACTCTATGAGACAATGCACAAGTCAATTATCCAGAGTCTGTCATTCCACAATATGTATATACTTCAAAACATCACGTTGTACACAATAAGTACAAACAATTTTATGTCAATGAAAAGGTAATTGAAAAATAGCTATAATAATTATGTTGCCAAACTGTATAGGACTGGTATTCAAAATAGAATCTTAAACAAATTTGCTAACAAAATATTAAATCCATTTTGCAGTGCTGATGTTTGTGGATGTGTTACAACCTTTACAAATATCATAATCATAGAAGAAAATTAACAATTTTTCCACTGTGAATTGACAAATAAATTTCCACTGAGAATTGACAAATAAATTACAAATTGACAGTAAACTCAGTAATTTTTTTTATCTAGCTAGTACTGAATTCTAGACTCTTTTGATAATCTTCTTTGTAAGTCATGTTCCCTCACCTTTTTTTTTTAGCTTGCTATCTTCCTTTGACAATCTCTGAAGAAAGCCAGAAAGCTACTTTCCTGTTCTTTCCCATTATTCAATGTAAGAAAGTAAATACTAAAAAAATGAATGGAATGAAGGTAAAAGACTGTTCTGAGTTTCACATTATGCAAGGGTTATCCAGAATTATCTGTAGTTTGGAGTAAATCATTAATCTACCATAGAGTCACACTTTTCTATCATGTTTTTTGAATATATATTCAAATAGGTCCAAAGGAAGGTAAGTGAGGCTAATAAATACTGTGAAATAGTCAAAGTAGAAAAATGTGATTAGCATTTTCATAAAATCTAAGTCTATGTTAGCATATATATATAAATATTACATAGATATAGCTTTCTATGTATATGTAGATAGATATTAAGTAGATATCTAGACAGAGAGGTATTGTATATATATACACATATATACAGAGAAAGACAGAGTTATGTGTATGTGTGTGTGTATATATATATATATATATATATATATAGAAAGAGAGGGGAGAGAATTATATGTATGTAACTAAACCCATCTAAACCAAAATAATCATCTATCTATCTATCTATCTATCTATCTATCTGTAAAACAAGTATATCTAAATGTAGTGGAAAAATTTTTAAAACATTCTAAATGACCAATAATTCTCACTTTTGGTAATGAAGATGATACTCTTGAAGTCAACAAAAAAGTAACAGCAAGAACAATAACAAAAGCCTTTGAGGCATACATTTTCTAGCTGAAAGCAACATAATTCACAAAAGCATTGATCAGAAGAATGAGTTTGCAGAAATGATATTTTTCTCTGGACACCCTGAAAGATATGGGGATTCTAGTCCATTTAATCATCAAAAGAAAAACAAAATCCTCTAGACTTAATAGCTTGGAGATAATTCTAGTTGAAACAGGAAGCCAATATAAATCTGCCAAGATAGGACTAATATGTTGTCTCTTCACAGTGAAACTTAAATTATGATCCAACAAGTTCTAGACATGCTGTAATTTGAAGATAGTCTTATCAAAAAATCCATAAAAATAAATGTTACAGTAATCGGTTGCTGTAGCAACAGTGATGTGGAATAAATAAATGAGAACTTCATAAACGCAAGTTATACCAAACATTCAAAAATGTGGCATAACTCATAAGATATTAAATTCACATAAATATTTTAAAATCTCATTAAAATATGAATGCTTCCATGCTTTTTTTGAAAGTGTCAGGTGTTTAAAAGCTTAAAGGTGCATATTGAAAATGTAGGCAAATGCTGCACATGGTGGCACACGCCTGTAATCCCACGTTGGGAGGCTGAAGTGGGCGAAATTCTTGAGCCTAGGAGTTTGAGACCAGCCTGGGAAACATGGTAAAATCTTGTCTCGACAAAAAAAAAAAAAAATTAGCAGGTGTGGTGGCACAGGCCTGTGGTCCCAGCTACTGTGGAGGCTGAGTTGGGAGAGTCACCTGAACCTAGGAAGTTGAGGCTGCAGTAAGTCACGATTATGCCACTGCACTCCAGCCTGGGAGAGGGAGTGAGACCCTGTCTCAAAAAAAAAAAAAAAAAAAAAAAAAAAAAAATGTACACCAGGTGCTGTTACTCATGCCTGTAATTCCAACACTTCTGGAGGCTAAACCAGGAGGATCACTTGAGCCTACGAGTTTGAGATCAGCCTGAACAAAATAGCAAGGCCCTGTCGCTACAACGAATGAGAAAAAAAATAGCCTGACATGGTGGTACACACATGTACTCCTAGATACTAAGAATGCTGAAGTGGAATAATTGCATGAGCCCAGGAGTTCAAGGTGACAGTGCCCTGCAATCATGCTACTGCACTCCAGCCTGGACAATACAGCAAGACCTTGAGTTTGTTGTTTGCCAGATGGAGAGCTCCCATTTAAAAGGAAAAAAGCTAGCCTTTATGATCCCATGAGTTATAAATCTGAAGATTAATTATTAGTAATACCACTGAAGCATATCTTGTTTTTAAAAGTCATCTCTTCTTACTTGCAACAACATGAATGAAACTAGAAATCATGCTTAAGTGAAATAAGTCAGGTACAGAAAGACAAATACTGCCAAATGTGACTTACTTAAAAAGTCGAATTTATAGAAGTAGATGGTTCTATATGGTGGTTACCAGAGGTGAGGGAAGGGAAGAGAAGAAATGGGGAGATGAATGCAAAGTTTCAGTTATATAGGAGGAATAATTTTTTGAGATCTACTGTATAGCATGGTGATCATAGTTAATGTATTATACATTACAAAAGTGCTAAGAGAGTAAATGTTAAATATCTCACTACAGATTATATTATGTATGTGAAGTGATGGATATGTTAATAAGCTTGATTTCAATATTTCACATTATATACAAATATAACAACATCACACTGTACTCCATAAATGTATACAATTACCTGTCAATTAAAATTTTCGAAAACTGAGAAAAAATAGCATCTCCTGAAACAAGTTTCTTCTTTTATCTCCTACCCTCCCATGTTTACATTTCTGTCTTTCCTTAGCCTTGTTTTTATTGTTTTTCTTTAAAACTTAACATTTTCAAAATATTTTTCTTATTATATGTCTCACAATTCAGTAGGTAGAACAGTATTGTTCCTCTTTTTCAGGTGAGTGAGCATGAGCTTTAATAATATTCTATATTGGTGTAAAATTTTAGTTTTTAAAAGTCTTCCTTCAAAGTCATGGAGAAATATCTTACTGAGCTTTCTTTTAGAATGCCACAATGCCCTCACGAGAAGTATATAGTGGTTGAGTACATGATGAAAGAGTTAGTTTATTTAACTAAAATTAACTATGAGAAACTAAGAGAAAAATTAATCATGAAATTTTAGAGATAGACTGAAATATGTCAACGTTTCTATTGAGTTTATGCAATCTAATCCAGAATTTAATTTAACTGATTTGACTGTAGGAAACGAAATTTCTAGTACGCTAAGTAACTAAAATGGCAGCATGTTTCAAAATTGCATTCTTACTGTGAGCCAGTGTACAAAGAAATCTCAGAAATTTGCTCACAATTCAAGCAGCTTTCCATCTTGTATTCAAAAATATAATATTGAATACCTAATATACTTTACGAAAAAAATTTAAATGAAGTAGGTGCTTTCCTATCTTGCATCTAGAACGAAAGTCTTCACCTAAGTCAGTACTTACCTCTTTGAAAATTAAGAAGAAAAGATCTGTTAAAACAGTATGAGATCAACATAAAGAGATAAATTGACATAACAAGATATACAAATCTTAATCACATATAAGCATTAGGACTTCATATGTTGTTGTCTCATTCTGTTTATATTTTTTTCTTACATCTGTGAGATACTTTGTGTCAAACCCAGCTAGCTGTCTTTATAAAACCAATCAGTGTCTTATACCTTATTATTATATTCCCAAGTTTCTTTGGGGAAGCAAACAGTCCAGTGTCCAGAGTAATGGTTACTTTCCCAGGCTCCCATGAAGCAGTGGATAGAAATCTAACATGCTTGCAAAAAATGAGATGTAAGTGGAAGTCTACTTATTAATAAGAGTAGTTACCTTATAGTGTTATTGCAAGAATTAAATCAAGTGGGATTTTCAGACAACTCGATTGTTCTTCTGACAAGGTTAAATAATTAGCTTGTGTACTCATTTTGTCATTTTTTTTAACCTCCTTTACTTTCATTTGTCTTTTCCACTCTTCTTGCTTAGAGTGTGGTTGCAATGCTGGAGTTCTCAGCCCATTTTGAGGACATGAGAATGTAAATTCCATGTGAAGGTAGATAGACTGAAAAGATAAATAGTGCAAATACATTGATGATACCATTAAGGTACAGAACAGTGAAAATTTTGGCTTGTTCAATATCAGGGCATGGCTTTTATGTGAGATTAAAGAAAAAAAAAACTTCTTTGACAATTCAGTTTCCTACAGCAGAAATGCGATATAGCTCTATTGGTGTCCTAAATGCTCTATTTATATACAGGTTTAGTCACATCAGGAAACACAATGTTTTCTATCATTTTATTTTATTATAAGGGTCCCATTTTTCTATACTTCTTAAATGCCATCTATACCATCAGAATATGTCAATATTTTCCTGGCCCCCTTTAGCCAGTTTTTAAAAGGCCTGTAACCCATAACCTCATTATCTGATTTGCCCCAAAAATGTGGCAAAGTGTCCCATCAGAGATTCACTATAAAATCTTAGAGTATTAAAAGGCAAGGTAGTTTAATTTTAGTCTTGTCCTCATCATATAAATATAACAGTTTTCCCAAAGAGTACTTGTTGTAACCTAGTATTGATTGTTAAAGAGAAAATAATTATTCGACAGCACTTGTTAAGGTATTGTAAAGCAGACTTTATTCAAAACCATCACAATTGGTATATATGAGCCACAGCAATGGGATTTTGCAGTGGTGGAGAGAGATTGGACTCCACTCTGAATGTAGCATGGGCAGGTGGGACTTCATAGCCATGGAGCAGGCTTGAAGTCAGTGGATGAAAAATTACTAAGAGGACACATCAGGAATTAGAGGTATTCTGGCTACACTGACCTAGCAGGATTCCTGCGGAAGACAGTCCAGAGTGATCAGGTATCTCCTGGAGGATGGCGAATAAAGAACCCGATTAAATACTGAGGGTGATTAGACATCACGGGGAGAGGAATTGATTCTAGTTAAACTGATTTAGCAGGGTTCTTTGCTAAAGCTGGATTTTGCAAGGAAGTGCACAGGCAGGCTTAGGAAAAGTTTCCGGAGGCTGACTAAAGTTTGGTCAAGCAAAGAATCTTTGTCAGTATGAAGATAATCCAAATTTATGCACACCATATGCTTTGGACTCACTTTATGGTAAAAGCTGAAAATTACTGCAGCGCAGTGGTGATTTGTGATCAGAAGAGTCTTAAAAGGGCACAGCTTCAACTGGTTTAAGGAAAACGATGTGTCTGCTAAGAACTAGTAGCCGTGAATGACTTTAGTAACCTGCATGCACAGAAAGAAAAATGACTGCCATCCTAAGACACTGAAAAAAGGATAATGTATTTCTTTTACATTTCTCAAGGATTTTGCCATTTTTGTGCCTTAATCCTGCCACCTGCTGGTGCTACAGAGAACTGAAAAGAAATTGCAAAAATATTTAAATATGAATTTTACAGGAAACATACAATTGTTTCAAATTGCTCTAGTGTAGTAACTCATGTTTTTTCAGCAAAGTTAGTGTTTTTCTTAGAATATATGCCTCTTTAAAATATATTAATATACTCAGTGAAGGAAAATATGGAATGTTAGCAAATGTTAATAATTTTCTTTTATTTTTTTTTTCATAGTTGTTTTGAGGACTTGATGTATAAATAAAAGATTTTCTCACCAGGAACTAAGAAACGTATGCACAGTAGCAAGGTATTTTTATAGGAACTGCAAGTAATGAATTCAAGTGTGGCTTTCAAAACTGTTATTTTTTCTTTTAATGAATTCTTATGTATCTTCGGTTTTTCCAGCTTCTTGGCTTCCTATGCCTTTTGTGCAAATATGAGCCAGGAAATCTTAGCCACAGCTGAGCCATGTGAGGAGATGCTATTGTATCACTGCTATACAATGATCATACAGAAGACTTGAGCTAAATCTGTACTGAAAGAAATTATAGGGAGACTGGGTAATTATGGTTTGCAAGGAAACCTATATGATTATAATTTGAGAAATTTAAAGAAATTGTTTTTTCACATTTGGGGACACAATTTTTGTCTCATGAAAACTGATTATTTTTCCTTTTCAGGAGAGCAAAGACAATTATATACTCAGAAACATAATTGGTACAATACTGATTAAAGGCAAAAGACACTTTAAAAAGACTGCTTCTTAGTCATGCATTTTTTTTCACTTTATCAAGAGACTGTCTTAGAAAAAGACAAAAAAGTAAAAATTTCAAGGAAATAAAACAAATTCTTCAGTATAGCTTATGCCTCATTTTTCAGTGTTTAATTCAAATTAAAATTATTTTGCTGACTAAATTGACATCAGTAAAATGCAAAAAGACAGTCATATTTTCTTCAAATAGTTTTGGGTAATGTCATCTTAGCTAGCACTTTGTCAAGGAAAGTAATCCAAGAAAACAAAAGGGAACATGAGGAGTGAGCAAGGAATAGAAAGCCAATATGTAAATAGGTTATGAAGAGGGCTGGCTCCAGGGCGACTGATGGGAAGATGTGGTAAGAATGTCCTCTAAGAATCCGTGAAATTCCCAGGAAATTGATGGGAAAGACTTGATTCTTCAGCTCCAGTGTCTGAGTTGTAGGTGCTTTACTCCTGAGATGTTATATGTCAGGCACTTCTGAGTTGTGCATGCATTGACACCTCAAGGCAGTAGCTGAGATTCATATGGTATGGATATGAGGTGAGGTACTTTCAGTTGCATTTGCATTAATGAGTTGAAACACACAGTGACTGGATCACTTTAGCAGCAGCTTGAACATGACAATGAAAAGTTGAAGAGCTTCCAAAGAGGTAGATCAAAAATGTGACAGGTAACTCAATATTCAATATTTATTACATAATTTACATTTTACCCATATGTCATAAAATCTTAAAAAAGGGAACTGCACATTTCAGTTACTTAGACAGACGTATGGTATCATATAGAGAAGGTATGTGAGCATCTGATTGTCATTCAAGAGTTATAGAAGGAGGCTGGGTGCGGTGGGTCATGCCTGTAATCCCAGCACTTTGGGAGGCCGAGGCTGGCGGATCACCTGAGGTGGGGAGTTCGAGACAAGCCTGACCAACATGTAGAAACCCCGTCTGTCCTAAAAATGCAACATTAGCCAGGCATGGTGGTGCATGCCTGTAATCCCAGCTACTCAGGAGGCTGAGGCAGGAGAATTGCTTGAACCCGTAGGTGGAGGTTACAGTCAGCTGAGATGATGCCATTGCACTCCAGCCTGGGCAACAAGAGCAAAACTCCATCTCAAAAAAAAAAAAAAAAAGTGTTATAGAAAGATAAATGTTTAGACAAATCTACACAACAATGGCCCAAAGTGTTTTAGTTTGTGTCTTTGTTAGTTTGTTTTTAATATGTGTTACTTCAGAAATGAACATTTCAATTGAGGATGGGAAAGACATGGCAAATTACTTTTAAATAAATTTATTAATAATAATATATATATGTTATTTCACATAATAGTAACCAACCAAATTGATGATTTTTAAATATTTTAATGTGTCCTTTCTTATTTGTTTATATTATATCTCTATCAGTTTAGAATTTGAGACATTGAAGGTACTACTCATATCACTCCTATATGACTGTCACTAACTTTCTTCTCTCTTGCTTTGGGTCACTGTGTTCACAGCCTTAATGGTCATGACTCTGAAAGCTCCAGAATGATCATGACTGGCAATGATTGCTAAAGGTGTCATTATTAAGGGATTTCATTTGAATTCTAAGAGTGTTATGCACAGTAAATGTTCCTCCACGTTTGTACCAGGGCAATCAGAGCTTGATGTCGAAGGAGTTACTGGTTTGGCTAATGGTTTATTCTTGTATTGCTATCCAAGATATTAGCCTGCTTTCCTTTGGTATACAAAACACTGGATCAACTACCTGTATTTACATCATGTATTTTTTTCTGGAAGTCAAATCTCTTACCTTCAGTCTTTAAAAAATATTCTGTTACATAAATTATAAAAACATGCTTTTCTTTCAGATTTCCTTCAACCCTTTCGACTTTTATTTGCAAAGTCTTGTACCTAGACTCCACAGAAAATAGGCAAGAATATAATTTCAGTGAGTATATGTGACTTTCTACTTATAATAATTTTCCTTACAAATTGAGCATCAAAATAAATAATGTCAAATTGTGTAATTCCACTCATTAAACAAAACAATCACCCATTAAATAGAAAGATAAGGAAACAAGGAAGGAAAAAAGGAAGAAAAGAAGGAAGGGGAAAAAGGGGGAGAGGGCAGATAAAAAGGAAATAAAGGAAAGATCTCCCTTATAGCAGAAGTTAAAATTGTTTATAAGTGTGGGTGTGTATACCAAAAAAAATCCTCAAGTAGTTCAAATTTGATAAACAACAGAATTTTTTTTATAATCTCAAGTTAGATACCTACAGCAAGCTTATTCATTAATGGCACTTATTAATTAAGCTTACAGGACAAAACTTGCGGTCACCTTCTTAACTGAGTGATAAAAGCTAATGTTACCAATACTAGATGAAAAGCACATTATACATATGTCTTCAGCTTTGATGTGCTGAGAAGGACACAACACCAAAGGTGTGGTGTGCCTGACAAACAGCATAACATGAATCTAATCTTTAGGAAACATCAGAGAATGTCCATTTAGAGAAATTGCACAAAATAAATGGCCTGTACTTTTTAACAATGTCAAGGTTAAGAAACAGAAATTAAATCTGTGTAAATGTTCCAGATAAATAGATGCTTAAAAGATGTGACAGCTAAATACCGTATGTGATTCTGCGCATAATCCTGGAAGCAGCAACTGTAAACTATAAAGGTCATTACTGGAACAATTGATATTTAAATGTGGACTACAGGTTACATTGGTGGTGTTTCAATGTTAAATTTTCTAGCATTTTACTCTTCTGTTGTTATGTTAGAAAATTCCTTTTTTCTTTAAACATACAAAACTGAAGTATTTAGGGGTAAAAGGGTCCAGCACATCCAAGATGCTCTCAACAGGTTCTGAAAAACAAATATATGTATACATGTAAACTTATGAATAGAGAGAATGAGATAAAATGTTAACAGCTATAAAACTGGGTAAATGTTCTAAGAAAATTAATTGTATTATTCTTGCAATGACCATGTAAGTTTAAAGTTGTAGCAAATCAAAAGATTTGTAAAGCAACCTTCCTTCCTATATATCTTTTCATACTGGTTCATCATTCTCAAAAATATTTGTGATTCTTGATCTCCTGGTCCCGTAAAATATTCCAACAAACTTCATTTTGTTAAGTGAATTGGTCCATTAATATATTATAGGGTGGTCAGATAACATTTAAAAGGCAGTGTATCATATCAAATTTTAACTGAAATAAAAATAAAATTTATTTCATTATTAAATTTTTTAGGGTTCAATGTGCTAAGAAAAAGATACAAGTGAATTTAAAGGATTGTCTACAGAGGAGACAATGAAGGATAGATTCAGTCAACATTTCTAGGCCTTATTCTCCCGACTAGTTTAATGTGAAATTAGCTTTGTGTTTTGTGGCTTTTTCTCCAGCATAGTGTTGGTCATAAATCCCATGTTTTGTTTTGGCTACGTTATTTTCTTTCTTTTTTTTTTTTTTTTTGAGGCAAAGTCTTGCTCTGTCGCCCAGACTGGAGTGCAGTGGCCGGATCTCAGCTCACTGCAAGCTCCGCCTACCGGGTTTACGCCATTCTCCTGCCTCAGCCTCCCAAGTAGCTGAGACTACAGGCGCCCGCCACCTCGCCCGGCTAGTTTTTTTTGTATTTTTTAGTAGAGACGGGGTTTCACTGTGCTAGCCAGGATGGTCTCGATCTCCTGACCTCGTGATCCGCCCGTCCCGGCCTCCCAAAGTGCTGGGATTACAGGCTTGAGCCACCAAGCCCGGCCTACGTTCTTTTCATAGTGAAATATGTTGAGCCTTAAACAATTTGCTGTTTCATTGAAAAGATATTTCCCAGAGGCACTTTGATCTTTCATTCAAATAGATCCCTAGAAATCTGATTACGTAGGTCTTCCTTGTAAAACATGTATACATGTATACACAAATATCCTACATTTTGTGATAAAAATGTAGTTAAGGAAAAAGAAAAAGAGGCTAATATCCTGTCAAGTATAGTTAGTAGATGTCTTATACTAATGTCGTAGATTAAGAGATAATATTATATAATTTTAAAATATTTTATTGTAGAATAGTGATTAAAAATGCATCCTATATAGGTAGCGTTCAACATTAGGTCCTATTATGTATTCTGGATGAAAATATAAATAACTAAGCATGTAGTAAACAAAAAGTTTTCTCTTCCCTCTCAAATTAATAAAAAGTAGTCTCATTTTTTATCAATTCTGGTTTCCCCCATGAAGGGAGATTAATTGAGCTTAAAATTTCTAATTAAAGAAAAACATTCTCAATTACTTAGTTTTACTATGTCTTGATTTCAGCCTAAATTAATTCTTTGATATAGAAGTTACATTTAGAAAAGTAAGATGTTAAATTCCTGTTTGTTAGCATTGAAATGTATTTTCATATTTGGTATAATAAAATATGCACATCATAATAGTTATATGTATATTGACACTGTAATTATTATTATTATTATTATTATTGAGACAGAGTCTGCTCTGTCATCCAGGCTGGAGTGCAGTGGCATGATCTCGGCTCACTGCAATCTCTGCCTCCCGGGGTCACGCCACTCTCCTGCCTCAGCCTCCTGAGTAGCTGGGACTATAGGTGCCCATCACCATGCCCAGCTAATTTTTTCTATTTTTAGTAGAGATGAGGTTTCAGCATGTTATCCAGGATAGTCTCAATCTCCTGATCTTGTGATCCGCCCACCTCCACCTCCCACAGTGATGGGATTACAGGCATGAGCCACCTCACCTAGCTGACACTATAATTATTTTATAAAAAAGATGATATGACTGTTTTTTATCCTGGTGAAACAAAACAGAGTGTTGTTGGTTTGTTAAGGTGAATGCCTGAAACCAAAATGTATCCTCAAATGACCTATTTCTTTGCTTTAGTTTATTTAGTGCTTCAAATTTGTTAGATACACTTTTTACGTTTCACAAATATTGACCATTTTTACTTATAATAACTCTATGAGATAATTACATTTATTATCTTAATTTTAAAAATTTGGAACAGGCAGCCTATTGACTTTAATCAACTTGTCCAGACTCCCATGCCTATTTTGCTTCTCAACAAGAAGACAGGTAAATACCAGATTATTAGTTTTATTTCTGGAAGATGTGACATATATATTTAATAGTAAATACAGAAGACATTCAGTTTAAAACTATACTTGTAAATGATATAACCTCAGCCCCCATAATATTAACAACATTTTTATGTGGTAAATATGTTTTGGAAAGAGCTCTACAGGTCACTGAAACTAAAAAATGCTACCCCTTCCCCTCTTTGTCTTAACAATTGAACTTAAATCTTGGTGATTAAAGTTAACGTTTTAAATTGTAGTCAGTAAACTTGATTTAAATTATTTCTGTGTTATAATTTATAAATAAGCTATTTCATGGCAAACCATATAAATCAATTAGCACAACTTACAGCACTACTGTAACCAGCAGAATTTGGTTTAAAATAGCATATGACAATTTAGGCATTTTTTTTTTTCATGTGAGTGATGTGTGTAGCAAAAAATGCATCATAAAGCATGTGAATACATGACTGGAGCTACTAGTTTCACCAGGCTCAGCAGCTCAGTTTCTACCATGAAATATTAGACAAACGCCCAATTAATCAAGAAAGATATGCATAGGTTTTACTAAAATCTTTGTCCCATTATTTCATTTGTAAACCCTTGTCCATTCTCTTTTAGGTGCATTAAATGTACCTGTTATTTAATTAACAGGCCAATAATCAAATTAATCTTAATAACCAAATTCAAAAGGTCAATAAATTTGAATAGACATTTCTCCAAGTCAAAGATACAAATGATCAATAAACACATGAAAATAATACTAGGCATCATTAGTCATTAGAGAGGTTAAGATGCAAATGAAATACCATTTTAAATCCACTAGGATGGCTAAATAAAAGTGACTGATGATAACAAGTGTTTGTGTTGATATGAAGAAATTAGCACTCTCTTATACTATGATTTACAATGTGAGATAGTGCAGCTACTTTGAAAATCATTTGACAGTTTCTCAATAAGTTAAACATAGAGTTAACAGAGTCCAACATTTCCTTTTATGGTTATATACCAAAAATAAAATATTTTTCTAGTATATAACTGTCCAGGAACCTTTATAGTAGCATCTATAACAACTGAAAGGGGGAAATACCTCAACAGCACATGAAATAGTGCACAAACAAGATATAATTAACCTTTGAAAAACAGAGATTACTGCATGAGTTTTGTATTAGTCTGTTTTCATCCTGCTGTAATGACATACCAAAGACTGAATCATTTATAAAAGAAAGAATTTTAATTGACTCACAGTTCAGCATGCCTGAGGAGGCCTCAGGAAACTTACAGTCATGACAAAAGGGGAAGCAAACATGTGCTTCTTCAAATGGCGGCAGGAGAGAGAATGAGAACCAAGCAGAGAGGGAAGCCCCTTATAAAACCATCATATCTCATGAGAACTTACTAATTGGAGAACAGTATGGGGGAACTGCCCAGATGACTCAATTACCTTCCACAGTGTTCCTTCCATGACACGTGTGGTTTATGGGAGCTACAATTCAAGATGAGGTTTGGGTGGGTACACAGTCAAACCATGTCATTCTGCCTTGGCCCCTCCCAAATATCATGTTCTCACAATTCAAAACACAATTTTGTCTTTCCAACAGTCTTTCAAAGTCTTAGCTCATTCCAGATTAACCCAAAAGTCCAAGTCCAAAGTCTCATCAGAGACAAGCCAAGTCCCTTCTATCTGTGAGCCTTAAAATTCAAAAATGATGTCCTTTAACTCTGTGTCTCACATCCATGTCATGCTGATGTAAGAGTTGGGCTCCCATTGCCTTGGGCAGCTTTGCCCCTGTGGCTTTGCAAGGTGCAGCCCCCATCCTGGCTGCTTTCACAGGCTGGCATTGAGTGTCTTCAGCTTTTCCAGCCACATGATGCAAACTGTCAGTGGATCTACCATTCTGGGATCTGTAGGATGGTGGCCATCTTCTCACAGCTCTACTAGGTAGTTTCCAGTGGGAACTCTGTATGGAGGCTCCAACCTCACATCTCTCTTTCACACTGCCCTAGCAGAGGTTCTTCATGAGGGCTCCACCCCTGCAACAAACTTCTACCTGGACATCTAGGTGTTTTCATACATGCTCTGAAATCTAGGAAGAGGTTCTCAAACCTCAGTTCTTGACGTCTGTGCACCCACAGGTCCAACACCACATGAAAGTTGCCAAGGCTTAGGGCTTGCACCCTCTGAAGCAACGGCCTGAGCTGTATGTTGGCCCCCTTTAGCCATGGCTGCAGCTAAAGTAGCTGGGATGCAGGGCACCAATGTCCTGAGGCTGCACAGAGCCGGGGGGCCCTGGGCCTGGTCCACAAAAGCATTATTCCATCCTAAGACTCTGGGCCTATGATAAGAGGGCTTGTCAAGAGGTGTCTTACATGCCCTGGAGACATGCTCCCCATTGTTGTGGTGATTAACATTCTGCTCTTCATTGTTACTTATGCAAACTTCTGCAGCAGGCTTGATTTTCTCCCCAGAAAATGTTTTTTTCTGTTATATTTCATCATTAGGCTGCAAATCTTATAAACTTTTATACTCTGCTTCCTCTTGAACCTTTTGCCACTTAGAAATTTCTTCTGCCAGATATCCTAAATCATATGTCTCAAGTTCCAAATTGCACAGATCCCTTGCGCAAGGGCAAAATGCCACCAGTCTCATTGCTAAAGCATAACAAGAGACAACTTTGCTTTGGTTCCCAGCAAGGCCCTCATCTCCATCTGAGACCACCTCAGCCTCGACTTCATTGACCATATTACTATCAGCATTTTGGTCAATGCCATTTAACAAGTATCTAGGTAGTTCCTAACTTTCTCACATTTTCCTGTCTTCTTCTAAGACCTCAGAACTGTTCCAATCTTTGCCTGTTACCCAGTTGCAAACTTGCTTTCACATTTTTGAGTATCCTTATAGCAGTGCCCCACTCCACCTGGTACCAATTTACTGCATTAGTTTGTTCTCATGCTGCCATAAAGACATATCTGAGTCTGGATAATTTATAACAGAAAGAGGTTTAATTGACTCACAGTTCAGCATGGTTGGGGAGGCGTCAGGAAACTTACAATCCTGGTAAAAGGGAAAGCAAACATGTCCTTCATGTGGTAGCAGAAGGAAGAATAACTGAGTGAAGGCAGAGGCCTCTCATAAAGCCATCAGATCTCACGAGAACTTACTCACCATCATGAGACTAGCATAGGAGAAACTGCTCCCTTGATTCAGTTACTTCCTATTGGGTCCCTCCCATGACATGTGGGGATTATAGAAACTACAATTCAAGATGAGATTTGGATGGGGACACAGCCAAACCATATGAGGTTCCCTTACATGCCCATTTTTTTTCAACCAATGTGATTCTAAAATACAGTATTCACTGAATTAGAAACCTGCACACGTGGAGGGCCTACTTTTGAATATATGGGTTTTGCAAGCCTACTGCAGGACTTGAGTATGTATACATTTCACTATACATGGGAGTCCTGGAACAATCCCCTGCATATATCAAGGCACTTGTATAATGTATATCCAAACAACCGAATATTATTTGGCAGTGAAAAAAATGAAGCATTGCATGGATAAAATTTGAAAATATTATGTGAAGTACAAGAACTCAGTCACAAAAGATGAGATATTGACTGATTTCATTTACATTAAATGTCCAGAATATGCAAGTGTATAGGCTAAAGAGGAGATTGGTGGTATGTAGAGAACAGAAGGGAGTGAGGAGCTGGGGAGTGACTGTTACGGGTACAGAGTTGCTTTCAGGAAGTAAGATATGCAGAAAAATATGTTTCAATCCTGGCTGCATAACTCTGTGGATATTCTAAAAACCATTTCATGATATATCCTACATAAATAAATGAAATGTCATGTTGATGTTAGTGTAGCTTACTAAGATGTCTTTTGGTGGTAGAGCAGACAGGATAGCCATTGCAAATAGACAGAGATATCAAGCAGATATTTTGCTGCTTTATGACTATTATCTCAGCCTAATTAATAGCATCCCATTTTACTTTCAAAAGTTTCCTGAATTAGGTGATGCATGACATGATAACTAAGTGAATAAAATTATGTCCTTTCCTGGATAAGAAAGAAAAATACAGAAGGAGGTTGAATGTAATGATCAAGAGATCTCTTTGGTCTGTTCAGTTTAAGATGTCTATTAGACATTTTTTGGGAAATGCCAGATAAGTTGTTATACATGCAGTTTGGAAATCCAGTGGAGCTAATTTGGAGCTTGGGCATTTTCCAAAATCATATTTGGTCAATAAAACATTGCATGAAACAAAAGGACTAAAGTACTAAATTCTGAGTGATAAAGACGTATGTCTAAACAGTGGTGATAAATATAAATCAATATTGATTTAAGTGATGGAATTCTTTTTTATTTCAACATTTAAATTACAAAATGAAGTCATGACACTAAGTAATTCAAGATCAAGTTTATGAAGAGCATTGGTGAACTCCTCAAGAATGTCCATTGGTATACAACACTATTTTTCCCTACACCTATAATATCCCCAGTTACACAGAGAATGGATGACTTGGAATTGCATTTCCCAGAAGGTTTGACAGCACTATCCAAGTTTAAATTCTGCCAAAGAAAAGCATGTGCTTGAGATTTGGAAGGTAAAATAGAAATCAGGAGTCATTTTCTTCCTCCAGCTGTGGCTAGCAGAGGAGTGAATTTTAGCAGGTGTGGGGATTTGCAGCAGTCTCCAGACTTTACTCTGCAAATTACTCCTTTCAGTTCTTAGCTACTTGTGTCTGTGAGAAGTTAAATAAAATATTGAACCATCTAATTTAAATGAATTTTAAAGAAATAATTCCCTATGGCAACATATCAATTATTTTTAAAGTATTATGTCCATATATTACTTGGATATATAACAATATAATATACATCTTTATCAGCCTGAAAAGAACCTTTATAATTTTAAGTCATTCCTTATAATCTTAACAAGTTACTAATTTACTTATTTAATAATATTACAAATAATTAGTATATTACAATATAATAGGGAATATTAGTCTGTAGCATGCAGATAATTTTGGGAGATTACAGTGCTTTAATATTTTATATAACATACCATGTTTTGACATGTTACATGATTCACTGCAAAAACTATGCAAGGATCTCAGATCTCCTATCTAAAACTAAATACCCATACATGTACCTGAAATGTTCAGTTATTTCCTGCAGATGTTATGGACCAAAAAACAATTATGATACACTTGCTTGTGTTTTTATTTCTTATTTTAAATCTCAGCATATAAAGAATTAAAACAGGGCAATTGCCATATAATCATCATTCTTTTAAAACTGTAATTCAAAATGGTTATATTAAGAATGTCTAATATAAAGTCATGTGTCATGCAGTACGGAAATGATAAAGACAAATAAAAGCCAAGTCCAGAGTTTATTGTGGGAGATCAGGGCCTTTATGTGTGCTATCCCTAGGATACATTCTCCAAATGATTTTGTAAATTTTAATTGAAAATGTAAATGTTATTAAGTAACAAAATAATTATTAGAACTTTCCAAAATATTGCTGTTCTTTTTTTTCTAAAATTGATTATTTAAATTTATAAGAATAGGACTTTAAGACATTTTAAAATATTTCAAAATCTACCATACTAACACTGCTTCATGGCTCATTCAATGGAGCATGCAAGAGAAAGATAAACGGTTCAAAATACGAAAGAAAATAGCATTTTTAGGAATGCGAAAATCTAAAAGATGAAATCATCATTTAAATCAGTGCAGAAGTTTACAGTTAGAATGTTTCATAAATATTATATTGTTCTTAAGTCATTTGTCTACTAATATAAACAAATAAAAAGTTAACAGACAAGTTGAGTTTATTGTTTCCATTGATAAGGCAAAACACCACGTTTCAAAGCTCTGTCAGTATCTCTGAGAAGGTAAACTCTAAATCTAGTGAGATTTGTAAGTTCAATTAAAGGAGGGTGGTTCAAGGAGACGACTTGATTGGGTTTGGTAAAGCTAATAAAACCAACGTAGGATTGTTGGGAATGTATGAAAAGGATTTTAAGAGGAGTAATGTATAGCATTTTAGCCCCCAAATTGTTGATACTTTGTTTTGAGGAACCGTGAGTCTTTCAGCAACTTTCTATAATGAATATTCAAATCATTTTCCTTGGGAAGGGTCTTTTAGGAGAATTAAAATAATGCTAATGAAGATCATGGAATAGGAGAATCATGTTAATATAGACAGTAAAGCATGGCTTATGTTGTCAGTGTCTAGGCTGAGTGTTTGGGTCAGTAGTTTTGTTTGTGAATGACATCATTAAGATTAATGTGCATATAATCGTACAAATGTATCATTTAAATAATAGCAATCTGGAAACTGGACTTTTAATGGTTTGCAATGACAAATAAATGAAATAAATGCCCTCACGGTATCTTTTCAACCAACAATGGAGCAGCTTGTGCACCTACATAACATTCACACAGTCCCTTTGGAGACCACCATATTGCCAGAAAACCAACGGAGGACAAAGGAATTTCAAAGCTTTCTCTAGGGTCATTGATCCGGAGTAAAGATTAGACATATTACTGCTGATATTTTTTTTAAATATAGATTCTGAACATCCAGGTTAGATGGGGAACATAAAGAAAAGAGAAAGATACAAAAATAATATACCATAGAGTTATAAAATTTTAATTTACCACTCCAGAAATGAGAAATATTTGTTAAACTGTTTGGGAAGATATGCAATCATTATTTTAATTTTAATTTTGAATAGCTCAATTTTCTATATATGCTCTATATACTCTTGCAAATTTAATGGAAATAAATAATGCACATTCGTTTTCACATAGTTTCCATAGTTGAAGGGTATGGAGCAAAACTGGGTCTACTACTGGGGCATTCACCATTGCAATAAGGTGTCAGGGCTGGGGACTCATCTGAGGTTCTAGGTCATCTCCAAGCTCTAAGTTTACACGGTATTGGTAGAATGAATTTCCTCAAAGCCTTATATATCAGAGAAGAGTTTTGCTTCTTCAAAGACAGTAGAACAAAATATCTGATTTTCAGACCCTCTTTTAAAGGGCTAGCCTGATTAGGTCAAGCCTAACAAGGATAATTTACTTTCTATTAACTTACAGTCAACTTATTAGGGGTCTTTATTAAATTTGCACAGTCCTTTTACCTTTACTATACTCCAACAAAACATGGTCACAGGAGTGCTATTCCTTTCCCTTTGTTATATTCTATTGGTTAAAACCAAGTTAAACCACGTGCAGTGGCTCAAGCCTATAATCCCAGCACTTTGGGAGGCCAAGGCAGGCAGATCACAAGGTCAGGAGATCGAGACTATCCTGGCCAACATAGTGAAACCCCATCTCTACTAAAAACACAAAAATTAGCTGGGTGTGGTGACACATGCCAATAATCCAAGCTACTCAGGAGGCTGAGACAGGAGAATCCCATTAATCCAGGAGGCGGAGTTTGGAGTGAGCATTGCACTCCACCCTGGTGATAGAATGAGACTCCACCTCAAAAAAATACAGGACCTGTTCATTTAAGAGAAACGTTGGAGTCATGTTATAGTTTGGCCTATCACAAAAATCGTTACTGCTTTTCAAGTATTTATTGGAAAAGTATAACTTATTCAAGATAAGCTATTAGCCATGACTTACATATGGATATTAAATTTTGATATTTTTTCCTATTATATCAAGGGAATACTTCTAGGACACAACTTCAGCTTTGTAATTCCTGATTAGTTTAATGGGTTGAATTATCCAGATTTCTTTCATTCTTTTTTTTTTGACTCAGTTTTGCTCTTGTTACCCAGGCTGGAGTGCAGTGGCGTGATACCGGCTCACCACAACCTTCACGTCTGGGGATCAAGTGATTCCCCTGCCTCAACCTCCCAAGTGGCTGGGATTACAGGCATGAGCCACCGTGCCTGGCTAATTTTGTATTTTTAGTAGAGACAGGATTTCTCCTTGTTGGTCAGGCTGATCTGGAACTCCCAACCTCAGGTGATCCGCCTGCCTTGTCCTCCCAAAATGCTGGGATTACAGGCATGAGCCACTGCGCCTGGCCCCAGATTTATTTATTTCTCACTGTAGTAGTGAGTCAGACCCATTACTATAGACTATTTCAAGAACACATTGGTCTATATTGAGTACAAGTTACTGTAATGACTCACAGGGGCCTATCCTACCTTTAGAAAGAAAAAGAATTTATTATAATGGGCAAATGCATGAATTCATAATTTTTGATAGTTTTATACAATGCTACTATGAATATTTCCACACATGTGTAACTATTTTTCTAGGTGATACCTGGGAGTGAAATACTTGAATCTCAGAATATATACTTATTCACAGTCATCAAATATGCAAACAGTACTCCAAAGTTGTTAATCCAATTATAACTCAACTAGTAATGCATAAAAGTTCTCATTACTCTACATGCCCCCGCAACCTTTGGCTTCGCAGAATTTCTTGTCTTGTCAACTTAAATGTTATGGGTATTTCTTGGTGCATTATTGATTGTTAGATTCTATTTTCTCTGTTTCTAATGATATTAAACCTTATTTTATGTTTCTCATTTTATATTTATATTTGAGAACTATTTAAATCTTTTGCCCATTCATTTAGACAATACTCTATGTTTCTCTGTATTGAGAGATGTGAGCCTTTTATGTGTTCTGTATCAAAAATTTAACTGCTTACATGTATGGCATGCATTATCCCTAGCTGGTGATTTAGATTTACTATTCTACTTGTATTTTCATAGAAAAATATTTAAATATTTTTTTCTACTTTTAAAGTAATATAGTCAAATTTTAAATATTTTTCTCCATAGTGATTTTGTGTTTGTTGAAAAACAAAAAAAGATCTGATCCCTTTAAGTCATGTCAATTGTGTTTTATTTATTTAAAATATTAATTATTTCACTTCTAAAACTTAAATCTTTAATCTACTGAAATTATTTTACTGTAAAAGTGCAGTTCATTTATTTTCATATGGATTCCCAATTCATTAAACAGCATTAGTGAAACTTCTATAATATACACTACTCTTTTTTAAAACCACCTTTTTCTATATATTATGTGACCAGATGGCTTAAGTCCTTTTGGGCCACTATAAGAAAATACCATAAACTACGTGACTTGTAAACAACAGAACTTTATTCCATACAGTTCTGGAGGCCAGGAATGCCAAGATCAAGGCATCACCAGATTCAATGTCCGATGAGAAATTTCTGATTCATGGATGGTATTTGGTAGCTGTGTCTTCACTACATGAAGGGGAGAATTAGGTCTCTGGTGTCTATAAATGCACTATTCCCATTATAAAAGTCCTACTCCCATGACCTAGTCACTCCCCAATGCTTTTACATCTTAGAACTATTACCTTGAGATTAGATTTCAACACTGAAAATTTGAGGTAGACACAAACATTCATACAACAGCACAGATGTGTGAGTATATTTTTGTGTATTTTTTAATCTATTCTAATGTTAGCACCATACCTTCTTGATAGAAATTTATATTGATGATTTGTTTCTAATAGAACATTTCCCCCACTTTGTTATTTTTATTCAAATTGTCATATACATAATAGAACCAATATAATAATGTCTATGAGAAAGAGTTGGAATAGTGATGAAACCAAATGTTATCTAATTCATTTCAAGATTTGGTATGTATTTCTAAAACTACACCAAATGTATACAAATTTCTTTTCAAGAGGAAAACTACAAATAAAAAGCTTAAACATTTAAGTTGTAGATATGATATTTTATAGTAAATAATTTATATTACAGGTAATATTTGAGAATTAATGTTGGGAGAATTATATAATGGTACTAGTCTTCTTTTAATACCTACATACAAAATGATATATGGGAAAAAGTTACATAAAAATTGAGTAAAAATAAAGCAACTACTTTTCTGGCTTGCATTTTAATAATCTACTCTTAATTATTCATGCATACACTTATTTTAAATCTCTTCAATCTAATTTTATGATTTTTGCAAACACTAAATATTTTTTATTAAAAAGGACTGTTAAGGCAACGTTATATATTTGTAAGGTGAAAAAATTTGCTTTTGCTTGTTCATTAGCCACCAGAAATTTTCTCTTGCATTAACTCGTAATTTTCTCACAACAAATGTTTGAAGTCTGAATTCTCATTACCATTTAAAATAATTTTGTTGAAGTACACAGGAGTTAATTAAATTGCTAAGTTTTATATGAACATTTTAGTGTAGATCTGTGATTCATGCTAATGTCTTTTTATCTGCATTTTGTACTTTTTGCCTTAGCAACCATCTAACAAAAAAGTAATAATGCTGCATTTAAAATATTTATGTTTCCTATATTTATATCTACAAAAAGCAATATTGTTTTTACTTTTGTATTTTTAACATAACTTTTATTTGTTTTTCTTAATCTAGGATCTGTGACTCGATTTTTTTTCAGCTTTTATTTTAGGTTCAGAGGTACATGTGCAGGTTTATTAATGCAGGAAAACTCATGTTATGGCAGTTTGTTATACAGAGCATTTTGTCACCCAGGTGCTAAGCATAGTACCCAATAGTAAGTTTCCTGATCCTCTCCCTGCTCCCAATCCCCTCCCTGAAATAGGCCTCAGTGTTGGCTGTTCCCTTTTTCGTGCCCATTGGTTCTCATTATTTAGCTCCCACTTATAAGTTAGAACGTATAGATTTTGTTTTCTGTTCCTCCATTAGTTTACCAGTGATAATGACCTCCAGCTCCATTCATGTCCTTGCAAAGGACATGATCTCATTCTTTTTTATTGCTGCATAGTATTTCATGAGGTATATGTACCATATTTTCCTTATCCAGTCTACCATCAATGGGCATTTAGATTGAGTCCATATCTTTGCCATTGTGAATAGTGCTACAGTGAACCTATGTGCACATGTGTCTTTACAGTGTAATTTTTTTTTTTTTTGAGATAGAGTCTCACTCTGTCACCAAGGCTGGAGTACAGTGGTGCAATCTCGGCTCACTTCAACCTCTGCTTCCCGAGTTCAAGTGATCCTCCTGCCTCAGCCTCCTGAGTAGCTGGAATTAAAGGCGCCACCATGCTTGGCTAATTTTTTTTTATTGTTAATAGAAACAAGGTTTCACCATATTGACCAGGCTGGTTTCAAACTTTTGACCTTGTGATTCGCCCACCTCATCCTCCCAAAGTGCTGGGATTACAGGTGTGAGCCACCGTATCTGGCTATGGTTTAAGTTTTATACTGTTTTGGGTATATACCCAGTAATGAGATTTCTGGGTCAAATGGTAACTTTATTTTTAATTCTTCGAGATATAACCATCCTGCTTTCCACAATAGTTGAACCAATTTACACTCCCACCAGCAGTGTGTAAGCATTCCCTTTTCTCTATAACCTTGACAGTATCTGTTATTTTTTGACTTTTTAAAAAATAGCCTTCTGACTGGTATAAGATGGTATCTCATTGTGATTTTGGTTCATATTTCTCTAATGATTAGTGACATTGAGCATATTTATATGCTTGTTTACTACATTTACATCTCCTTGTGAAAAGTGTCTGTTCTTATTCTTTGCCTACTTTTTAATGGAGAGATGTTATTTGCTTATAAATTTAAGTTCTTTACATATTTTGGATATGAGATCTTTGTCAGATGCATAGTTTGCCAATGTTTTGTCCCATTCTGAAGATTATCTATTTACTCTGTTGATAGTTTGTTTTGCTACGCAGAAGCACTTTAGTTTAATTAGATCTCATTTGTCAATTTTTACTTTTGTTGTAATTGCCTTTGATGTCTTTGTCATGATATCTTTGCCAGTTTTTATATCCAGAATGATTATTCCTTTCAGGGTTTTTATAGTTTTAGGTTTTACATTTTAGTCTTTATCTTGAGTTGATTTTTGTATACAGTGTAAGGAAGGGGTTCAGTTTCAATCTTCTGCAGATGGCTAGCCAGTTATCTCAACACCATTTATTGAATATGGCAGAGTCCTTGCCTCATTGCTTGTTTTTGTCAGGTTTTCCAAAGATCAGATGGTTACAGATGTGTGACCTTATTTCTGGGGTCTCTATTCGTTTTTATTCGTCTATGTGTCTGTTTTGGTACCATTTTCATCCTGTTTTGGTTACTGAAGCCCTGTATTATAGTTTGAAATTGAGTAATGTGATGCTTCCAACTTTGTTCTCTTTGCTTAGGATTGCTTTGGATATTCGGGCTCTTTTTGGTTCCAGATGAATTTTAAAATAGTTTTTTCTAGTTCTGTGAAGAATGTCATAGGTATCTTGATAGGAATAACAGTGAATCTGTAAATTGCTTTGGGCAGCAAGACCATTTTAACAATATTGATTCTTCCTGTCCATAAGCATGGAATGTATTTCCGTTTGTTTCTGTCATCTCTGATTTCTTTCAGCAGTGTTTTGTATTTTAATTGTAGAGATCTTTCACCCCTGGTTAGCTGTGTTTTTAGATATTTTATTCCTTTGTAGCACTTGTGAATGGGATTGTGTTCCTGATTTGGCTCTCAGCTTGGATGTTGCTGGTGTGTAGAAATGCTACGGATTTTTGTAAATTAGTTTTGTATATTGAAACTTTGCTGAAGTTATGTATCAGATTAAGGAACTTCTGGGCAGGGACCGTGGGGTTTTCTAGATATAGAATCATGTCTTCTGAGATCAGGGATAGTTTAACTCCTCTATTCCTATCTGGAGGCCTTTCATTTCTTTCTCTTGCATGATTGCCCCAGCCAGGACTTCCTATACTTTACTGAATAGAAGTGGTGAGGACTTCTAATACTATATTGAATAGTGTTGTCTGGTTTTTGTGCTGGTTTTCAAGGGAAATGCTTCCAATTTTGCCCATTCCATTTGATTTGGACTGTGGGTTTGTCGTAGATGGCTCTTATTGTTTTGAAGTATGCTCCTTCTATGCCTAATTTATTGAGGATTTTTAACATGAAAGGATATTGTATTTATGAGAAGTGTTTTCTGCATGTATTGAGATAATCATGTGTTTCTTCTCTTTAATTTTGTTTATGTGATGAATCACATTTATTGATTTGCATTAATTGAATCAACCTGTTATCCTAGGGATAAAGACTAATTAATTTGCTGTGGTGAATTAGCTTTTTGATGTGCTGTTGGATTCGATTTGCAAAGAATTTTTGAGAATTTTGACATCATGTTCATCAAGAATACTGGCCTGAAGTTTTCCCTTTTTTGTTGTTTCTCTTTGCCAAGTTTCAGTATAGGTATGATGCTGGCCTCACAGAATGAGTTGGGGAGGAGCTCCTCTTCCTCAGTTTTTTTCTTTTTTTTTCTATTTTGGAGTAGTTTCAGTAGGAATGGTACCAGCTCTTCTTTTTATGTCTGGTAGCATTCAGCTATAGATCAGTCTGGTCCTGGGCATTTTTTGATTGGTAGGCTATTTATTGATGATTCAACTTGGAGTTCATTATTGGTCTGTTTAGGGATTCAGTTTCTTCCTGGGTAAGTCTTGGGAGGGTGTATGTGTCCAGGAATTTATCCATTTTTTCTAGGTTTTCTAATTTGTGTGCATAGAGGGGTTCATAGTAGTCTCTGGTGGTTATTTGTATTTCCATGGGGTCAGTGGTAATATCCCCTTTGTCATTTCTAATTGTGTTTGTTTGAATTGTCTCTCTTTTTTCTTCATTAGTACAGCTAGTAATCTGTCTTCTGATTACTTTTTTAAAATAACAAACTCCTGGATTTACTGATCTTTTGAATGTGTATTTTTTCTGTGTGTGTGTCTCAATCACCTTCGTTCAGCTCTGATTTTGGTTATTTCTTATCTTCTGCTAGTTTTTGGTTTGGTTTACTGTTGCTTCTCTAGTTCTAGTTGTGATTTTAGATGGTCAATTTGAGATCTTTCTAAATTTTTGATGTGGAGGTTTAGGTTTAATTTTCCTCTTAAGACTGCTTTAGCAGTGCCAAAGATTCTGGTGCATTGTATGTTTGCTCTCATTAGTTTCAAACGACTTCTTGATTTCTGCCTTAATTTCATTATTTGCCCAAAAGTCACTTAAGAACAGGGTGTCTAATTTCCAAGCAAATGTATGGTTTGAGTGATTTTCTTTGTATTGAATTATATTTTTATTGTGCAGTGGTCTAAGAGTGTGGTGGTATAATTTTGATTCTTATGAATTTGCTGAGGATTATTTTATGTTAGATTGTGTGATCAATTTTAGAGTATGTGCCATTTGGTGATGAGAAGAATATATATTCTGTTGCTTTGGGATAAAGAGTTCTATAGATATCTATTAAGTCCATTTGATCAAATTTGAGTTCAACTCCTGAATATCTTTGTTAATTTTCTGTCTTGATGATCTGTCTAATACTGTCAGTGAGATGTTGAATTCTCCCACTGTTATTGTTAGGGAGTCTAAGTTTCTTCAAAGGTCCCTGAGAACTTGCTTTATGAATCTGGGTGCTTCTGTGTTGAATGCATATATATTTAGGATAGTTAGGTCTTCTTTTTGAATTAAACCCTTTACCATTATATAATGCCCTTCTTTGTCTTTTTTGATCTTTGTTGGTTTAAAGTCTGTTCTGTCTGAAATTAGGATTGCAACCCCCGTTTTATCTGATTTCCATTTGATTGGTAGATTTTTCTCCATCCCCTTATTTGGAGCCTCTGGATGTCATTGCATGTGAGATGGGTCTCTTGAAACAGCATACCACTGTGTCCTGCTCCTTTTTCCAGCTTGCCACTCTGTGCCTTTTAATTGGCATGTTTAGTCCATTTAAATTCAAGGCTAGTATTGATATGTGTACACTTGATCCTGTCATCATGTTATTCACTGTTTGTTATGCAGGCTTGTTTGTGTGGCTGCTTTATATTGTCATTGATCTGTGTACTTAAGCGTGTTTTTGTATTGACTGGTAACCATCTTTCCTTTTGGTATTTATTGCTCTTTTCAGAAGCTCTTGTAAGACAGGTCTGGTGGTTCCAAAGTCCCTAAGCATTTGTTTGTCTGAAAATGATCTTATTTCTCCTTCACTATGAAGCTTGAATTGGCTGGATATGAAATTCTTGGTTAGAGGATTTTTATCTTTAAAAATATTGAATATGGCCCCCAATTTCTCATGGCTTACAGAGTTCTGCTGAAGATCTGCTGTTAGCTTTATGGGATTCCCTTTGTAGGTTATTTGCCATTTCTCTCTATGTGCCTTTAACATTTTTCTTTCATTTTGATATTAGAAAATCTGACGATTATTTGCCTTTGGGATCATCATCTTGTTTAGGATTTTACAAGGGTTGTCTGGATTTCCACAATGTGAATGTTGGCCTCTCTAGTGAGGTTGGGGAGGTTTTCATTAATGATGTCCTGAAATATATTTTCCATGTTGCTTGCTTTCTCTTTTTCTCTTTCACAGACACTGATGATTCATGGATGGGGTCTCTTTACATAATCACATATTTCTTTACATCATTATGTCATTTTGCTTGTTCCTTTTCTTTATTTTTTCTTATTTGTTGTTTGATTGTCTTATATTAAGGATCCAGTCATCAAACTCAGATTCTTTCCTCAGCTTGGTCAATTCTAATGTTAATACTTGTGATTGCAGTATAAAAATCTTCTACTGTGTTTTTTCAACTCTACCAGGTTAGTTAGGTTCTTCTTTATACTATCTATTTCATCTGTCAGCTCTTCTGTCATTTTATTGTGATTCTTAGCATCCTTAGATCGGGTTTTGACTTTCTCGTGGATCTCCATTATCTTCGTTTCTATCCATATTCTGAATTTTATATCTGGCATTTCAGCCTAGTTAAGGACATTTAGTGGAGAATAAGAATCCTTAACTAGGCTGAGATGGCTAGTTGGGTCATTAGGAGGACAGAAGACACTCTGGCCATTTGAGTTGCCAGAGTTCTTATGCTGGTTCTTTCTCATCTCTGTGGGTGTTCCTTTAGCTGTGGTATAGGTTGAGTACAGTCAGTAGAATTCTTTTTTTTTTTTGGATGTTTCCAGAGGGCTGAAGCTCTGTGAAAAGTCTTTATGTGCAGCTCACTCCTTGTATTTGGTTTCACAGGGTGGTATGGTAGTAAAGTATTTTTGACATTGAAATTGTGGAATATGATCCAGTAGATAGCACTTAACCATAGTGTAGAGTAGGTAGGCTGTTGTTCAACCACATGGCTCCTCTGTGTTTCCTTCCAGTTGTAGCCATGCTCTCTCTCAATGTACTGAAAGTATGCGCTCCTTTACCACTTGAGTGTTAACTGCATTTCATGGCTTGGCACTCCCAGTCTGCCCACCACAGTCCTGGGGCAATCTCAAGGTTTATGTTCTCTTCCCAACTTGCAGGCAACAGAGAAAGGGAACTTAGCAGTGCTTGTGGGCAAAGGTCTTTCACTTTTCTCCTGGAGCTCCACCCCAGAGACATGCAAAACTGTCACCAAACAGTGCTATTGGCCTAGTATAAGGGGGCTGCACTCTGGGCCCAAGCTGTGGGGGGTTAGGGAGGGCACCTTGACTGGTGCCAAGCAGGGGGAGTGGTTGGGACCTGTGGGAGACAAACTGGCCTCCTCTTCTTGTGGTTACTGCAGCTTGCTGGAGGTCTGGATAAAGAAGTTAGGGTCTTTGTTCCTTCTCCAGTCTAAGAATAGCAGAGGCAGTGATGGAGGGGCTTTTGGTTGCCCTGGGAGCTCCACCTCTGACAGACACCGAGATACTGCTACAGGGAGTGTTCAGCCAGGGGGTGAGGCAGCTGCACTGCAAGCCTGAGCTGGGGATTCCACTTGTTGTGGAGCATGGATCAAGAGCTCACAGATAGGAGAGACTGCTGTCTCTTATGGTGATGGTAGAATACTGTAAGCTCTGGTGTAGCCCTCAAGTTTTGTTTCTTCCCCAGACCAAGGGCAACAGGAGTGGAACTACTGTTGTGGTGCGTCCAGAATTTATTCCTTCCGGTGGGTTCTTGGTCTCGCTGAATTCAATAATGAAGCCACAGACTTTGCAGTGAGTGTTACAGCTCTTAAAGATGGTGTGTCCAGAGTTTGTTCCTTCAGATGTTCAGATGTGTCCAGAGTTTCTTCCTTCCAGTGGCTTTGTGGTCTCGCTGACTTCAGGGGTGAAGCTGCGGACCTTTGCGGTGAGTGTTATAGCCCTTAAAGGTTGTACAGACCTAAAGAGTGAACAGCAGCAAGATTTATTGTGAAAAGTGAAAGTACAAAGCTTCCACAGTGTGGAAGGGGACCTGAGTGGGTTGCAGCTGCTGGCTGGCATGGTCAGCTTTTATTCCCTTATTTGGCCCCACCCACATCCTGCTGATTGGTCCATTTTACAGAGTCCTGATTGGTCCATTTTACAGAGTGCTGATTGGTGTATTTACAATCCTTTAGCTAGACACAGAGTGCTGATTGGTGGATTTACAATCCTCTAACTAGACACAGAGCATTGATTGGTGCATTTTTACAGAGTTCTGATTGGTGTATTTGCAATTCCTTAGCTAGACACAGAAAGTTCTCCAAGTCTCCACTCGACCCAGGAAATCCAGCTGGCTTCACCTCTTGGTGGCAGTGGCAGAGGGGCTGTTGTTTCCTCTGGGAGCCTCTCCCCAGTGAAACTCAGAGCCACTACCAGTGGGTATGCTCAGCCTGTGGGCCTGTGTTCTGCAGTCCTGAGATGGGGGCCCTGCTGGGTTGAATGTGGTGGGTGGGGTTTCCCAGGATAGAAGGACTGGTCTCCCTGCAGTATGGTGGCTGCTCTGTGCTGGAGATGCCTGTGTAGTGATTAAGCCTTTGTTCCTTCCTCAGCTGGAGTGTGGTTAGGGTGTTACCACTGCAGCTTCAATAATGGAGGGACTGTGGGTTGACTCTGGGATTTCCTCCTCAGAGAAATGTTGAGCCACCTTTGATTTAGGTGATCAGATGGGGGGGTGCAGTGATTGTGCTGGAGTCCCAGGTCAAGAGGCTCTGCCCAGTAAGGAGAAGTAAAATCTGGGACCTGTGTGGAGGACATTCCCATCACTTTTTTTGTGTGGCGGCTGCACTGAGCTAGGGTTCCACACCAACCCCCCTTCCCCTTGGGATGCTCCAGAGTCTGGAGGCAGCAAAGACAAAAGCTGTGAAATGGAAAAGATTACAGCCCACCCCTCCCTCTGTGAGCTCCATCTCAGGGAAGTGCAGAGTGGGTGAAGGCTTGAGAACACCATGGTGGGCCACTAGAATCCCAGGTCAGTGGGTCTTGGTCTTTGAAAGATGCCATGGAAGCGAAACCTGGAGACCATCGCTGCCTAGCCCCATGCACTCAGCCACTTTTTGGGGTAAGATAAGGAAGGCTAATATCCCCCTTTGCCCGAGTTCCAGCTACTTATTGCCTGGATGCCCAGGGATTCACTGCTACTAGGATTCTGCATGTGTCTGAGCAGCAGCTCTGCTAAGACACCACATAGCTCTGCATGTCAAGGCTGAAAGCTCTGGTGAAATGGGTTCATGGGGGATCTCCTGACCCCAGGGTAACAAAGATCCATGGAAGAAGTGTGGGAACCCAAGGTCTCCCATTCACTCACCATTTCCCTGGGTTGAGGAGCCACCTTGACTCCATTGCGCTCCCAGGTGGACAGTCTTCTTGTTTTGCTCCTATTCATTCTCTGCTATTTCCTTGGCTAATCCCAATGAGTGCACCTGAATGTTTCTGCTGAGGGTATATTCACTCGTCACTTTTCTTTCTTTCCATGAGAATGACTCACACTAACTGCTTCTTGTCGGCCATGTTCCCTCAACATAACATAACATTTTACATGCTTATGTCTTCTAAATTCTTATAGTTCTTTCTAAAATTTCAATTTTTTTGAGTGCAGTTTTAAACATCATCATACAGAGATTTGAGATCAATCCCTTAATAAATGTCTATATACCCAATATTTCCATTTAATAACATGTTGACATTTATCCATTTATACTATTGACATCTGATGTAACAATACAGTTTAGCCAAATTCAGTACTCATATACTTATGTTTTCTACATCAGGTCCTTATTAAACACAGCAATATGTATCCAGACTATATATTAGATTAGTCATAAAGAACTTACAACATTTTTGTGTTTGTGCTGGGAAGCTACAAAATGTGCAAACTACCATAGAATCTAGTTCTGAATAAAAACATAACTAACAAATGCTGAATTTAGAAGCAGAATTTTTAAAAACTCTCCCCAAAAGACTGAAATTTTAAATGTCTCCACTGACCCAGACAATATTTTCCCTTTATAAACGATGGTGCCAGTGATAACATGGAGCGTCCTATGTCAGTTGCAGAAAGTATGTTGCAATTTTATGTACATTTGTGTATGTGTATGTGTGTGTGTGTGTGTGTGTGTGTGAGTGTTGTAATATTAGAAAGAGGTGCTATTTTTCCTTAACATGGAGTTTTGAGTGGAAGTCAACCCATGGCTGAACTGAACTAATATTTCAAGTTATTTTACAAAGACTGTCATCCAGTATCATCCTCAGGGTTGCTCTCAGTATCTACTTCTGTGGCCAAAGGAAAAAGTACTTTTCAAAACTATCTTCAGAACTTTAACTTCAGATTCAACAATGAAGATGACTTTGGTGTGAAAAGCTAAAGTGTTATTTTCTTCAGGTTGTTTATAACTCTCCAAATTTGTTTGAAACATCTGCTCATTGGATAACAGGGACAAAGTTTGTTTCCCAGTTTAAACTCAGGCATAACTAAGGAAAATGATTTCATTTCAACAGTGCTTCATTCTCTAATTCAATGTATGAAAAATATATGTTCATACTTGATTTTATCCATCTGAAAAAAAACCTCTGAATTTTGTGTTAGAGATATTACTGCCTGAGAGAAAGCTATGCTAGCTGTCATGCAAAATGTTCCAGATACTCAGCTCACCTATGCACACTATTATTTTCCCCATTATTATTTAAGCATCCTACCTTAGTTTATGTTATCACATAAATCATCAGAAAATAAAATCCATTCTAAAACATTTAAACACCTTAAAGAGAACTTTCATTTCCTATGTTCTTATCATTTGCAGGGGCTAATATTTATCAGACTTTTCCTTTCATCATAACCAAGAAGTGATAAAAATTTTCTTAAACTACACTTTATGACAATAAATTGCACACAAGACAATTTAAATGTAATTTGTTGTGCAGAAAGTATTTTCTTAAAAAAAAGTTAATTGATCTCAGTGTACAGACATTAATTTAAAAACACAATGAAATGTAATCAAGGTTGAGAAGACCCTGCTTATATTGTCTCTGAGATATGATAATTTCCCAGTAGTATAATGATCTCTAATGAAAATAAAAAACCATAAGGACATAGAAACATAATACATTTTCAGTTGGAAATCAAATTGTAAGTCAGGAAAATAGAAAGATATTTTTCTTTCAGAGGGACAGAAGACAAAAGTCTTACACAAATTGAGAGCTTCACTGAGATTAAGATTATTTTAGATTCATATTTTTGTGACAGAAAATTCACCTTTATAGTCTTTTGAAATTTTTTGAAATGTTCAACACTTAAACAAAATTTTAAATCATTTATCTATTTTTTTTTTGAGATGGAGTCTCGCTCTGTCGCCCAGGCTGGAGTGCAGTGGCCGGATCTCAGCTCACTGCAAGCTCCGCCTCCTGGGTTCCCGCCATTCTCCTGCCTCAGCCTCCTGCCTAGCTGGGACTACAGGCGCCCGCCACCTCGCCCGGCTAGTTTTTTTTGTATTTTTTAGTAGAGACGGGGTTTCACCCAGGATGGTCTCGATTTCCTGACCTCGTAATCCGCCCGTCTCGGCCTCCCAAAGTGCTGGGATTACAGGCTTGAGCCACCGCGCCTGGTCATCTATTTTGTTATGTCTAGTGCCAGCATGCTATATATATTATTAACAAAATTTTAAATCATTTATCTATTTTGTCATGTCTAGTGCCAACATGCAATATATATTATTGTCTTAGAGGAGGTATTAACTTTCTTTTCATAATATTGCATTGCATATTTAATTAGCCGTAACAGGGTAAGTCGAAATTAAAAATGGTATATGTGTTGAATATCTTAAAAATATCAAAAACCACTTTACTTTGAATAAATTTTAAAGCTTGTATCCAATTAATTGAAAAATATTATTAAAAGTGGTTATTTGGTGGTGGAATGAGTTTAAATCTCTAATAAATAATTGTATCTAAATCAGTTTTAAGAGACTCTAAGACCATAAAACAAGTAGCTATGAAGAATGTATTTGGTTACCTTTATGTTTATTTTTCAAAGTATATTTGGAATCATTTTGACAGTAGATAGCTTTAATGACCCAAATTTTGTTACCTTTGTTTGTGTTTGCATTGTGTAAATATAACTTACAGCATATCAAATAGGATTTAAAAGTGTGAAAATTTACTTTTTTAACATTAAATTGAAAGAAAAATATAAATTTCTGATTCAACCCACTTAATACTATTGTTTTGTCCACTTATCCAATAACTTGGAGTGGGAAACTGGTATTACTTGAAAAGGTAATACCTTCAAAGACCATATCAGACAAAAACTTCATCATTTTAACTTGAGCTTTGCTTAGTCTTAGTTATTTTTATCAACCAAGAAAAAAAAAAAAAAAAGACAGACATTTCCACCTAGTATTGAGTCCAAAAGAAATAATTATTTGAGGCCAATGACTAGAGAAGATTGATACAAGGAGGACAAGTATTGAGTACGTAGAACAAGATGCAACAGATGCTCAAATTATTTGTTACCAATTATATAATTCAGCATACAAACATGCAGTGGAAAGTGGACATTTTAAAATAAAAATGAATGTTACAAAAATTAGATTTTAGCAGTAGTTGGGCCAGAGAAAAACAAAATTTTAACTATTTGAATTTGCAAGCAGAATTATTCACAGTAATCACGATATGGAATCCACCTAAGTGTGCACTAGTAGAAGAATGGATAAAAAATGTGACATGTACATATATATGAAATACGATTATAAAACTATACAATTACAATGGAATACTGTTTAATTATAAGAAGGCATGGAATTCTGTCATTTGCAACATGGATTCACTTGGAGGACATTGGGATAAGTGAAATAAACCAGGCACAAAAAGGTAAATACCACATGATCTCACTCATATGTGAAACCTAAGAAAGCGGAACTTGTACAATTAGACAGTAGAATGGCGGTTATCAGGAGTTGGGCTGGAAGGTGGGGTAGCAGGGGAGGGTTTAGAAGATGTTGGTTAAAAGATACAAAATTTTACATATGAATAGGTTTATTTAGATAAGAGGAATTACTTTAAGCGATCCATAGTATTCAATATATTGCATTTTTGAAAATGCTCAGAGATGTAAAATGCTCTCATCACAAAACTGATGGTTCTCATCACAAAACGGATGGTTAAGTAATTTTTGGATGCCCTGTAGTCCATTCGTTTATATGTTTGTTTTTATGCTGGTACCATACTGGTTTGATTACCACACATAATTTTGTAGCACGTTTTGGAGCCAGGTAATTTGATACCTAAAGGACAAAAGAATTTTGTCCCTTTTGACCAAGATTATGTTGGCTATTTGAGGTTTTTTGTAGTTTCCTAATTATTTTAGGAATTTCTTTTTCTATTTTGGTAGAGAATATTATTGAGATTTTAATAGAGATGGTATCAAAGCTGTAGATTGCTTTGACTGCTATGGACAGTTTAACAACATTAATTTTTGCAGTGCCAGGAATTTTTAATTACACAGTTTATTTTGTTGACTACCTTCTCATAAATCTAAAACTAATTAGTATCAAAGCCCTAAAAGATTAGAGCGTAATCGTTAGCTAAGCCAAAAAATAAATAAATTTGTATGCATTCCATTAACACATGGGAAAAATTCAGTTGACTGTCAAAATATCACCTTTTGCCATTCATGAAATTATTCCATTTTGCTAAAACATAATATTTGCTTATTTGATATGTGTTAACAAAATATAACTCTTAGAGCCAAATAAATAATGTTTTCTTGGTGTAAGCATACAATTCTCTTGAGTTGTTAAGTAATACTAATTCCTAAAAATAATTAACATACAGGAAAAAGATAAGGAACCAAACACTGAAGGCTAAATCAATGTGTTCAAAGTAGTAACTACAGAACCAGGGAAACATGAGCCTACTTTCATAACTTCAGACAGCACAGATGGAATTTTAAAGGCATTATACTTGATTAAATAGTTAAGTGCCGTCCGATGCCATATGAATAACTGTATGTAATCAATAAAGATTATCAATAAACTAACTATACCAAGTATTGTTGATACATACAAGTAAAAATTCACATAAAGTTTATAATTGTGCTTCAGATCAATATGTTCTGGACTATTTTGTGAAGAGTACATATCATATGTGTGTCAGATATTGACAGATTATAAGAAAAAGACAGTTCACCTGAATTTTTAATATTCCGAACAAACTTTGAATGCAATATTAAAAAATGATAACTTGGCATCTGTTTAAAAATATTATATGCAAAATTATTATTCATTCACCCAGTCATGCCAACACTCAACAAATGTACATTGATATATTCCTTTACCAAAGAAATAGAAATCTGAAACTTTTAAAAATTAATTTTCAATCTAATAAAAATTAATCTTCAATCTAATAAATTTTCTGTTAAAAAATTACAGAAGTCACAATATGCAGCGTGCTAAAATGTGTTATAAGCAATGTGTTAAATTTACGCATATTAAGTAACCTTCACTTCGTATATACAGACACATCAGGCAGCTTACCAGCTTCATCTTCTTGAAGAAATCTTTTCACTACTTGCTGCTCTATTCTAATTTGAAATGTGGTCTCTATGTTTCACACTAGTCATCTTGGGGTTCTCCATCATCATTAACCTGACAATTCCATTGCCTTTATCTTACATATATCTCCTTATCTTTAGATCCTGTTTCTTCCTCTTTTTAAGTTTAATCTCTTGTATTTGTCAAGCCCATTTTCAGTAGCTTCTTCTAAAATATTTATTGGGAGGGTAAGCTTTTTGATACCTTGCTCATATAAATGTTTTCATATTCTACCCTCATACTTAAATCAATACATATTCTGGATATAGAATGCTTCCCTTTCTCCACAACTTACCACCATGCCAACTAGAGTTCATTATAATAACAGTGAATGAAATTAACAAAACAAATAGGTGAACCACAAAATGAGACAATTTTGCAAACTGTATACCCAATAAGCAGCTATAATCAAAGGATGAGGGGACTTCAAACAGTTGTGGAAAAAATAGAATTAAAAGATAAAAATTGAAATATAAACTTTATTTTTCAACATATTCTATCAAAATCATGACACTTTTGTAAGTGATGATACCAGTCATTCTTTTCGATTCCTAAAGAACTTATGTTCCTGGAAATTTAACCATTTTGATGAAATATTTTTTTATCTTACTAAATGAAAGAAAAAATGAGTGGCCTTTAAATTGTTTTTTTAAATAAGGATACAAAACAAAGTCAGAAGGAGCCATATGAGGAGTGTAAGATGGATGCCAATAATTTTCCATCAAAACTCTCACAAAATTGCCCTTGTTTGATGAGAGGGATGAGCAGGAGCATTATCATAGTAGAGAAGGATTCTCTCTACTGAGGCTTTCCTTAGTGTTTTTCTAAGACTTTGGTAAATTTCTCGAAACACTTTAGTAACAAAAAATTATTCATTGTCCTTCCATAAAGTTACCAAGGAATATGCCTTGAGCATCTCAGAAATCTGTTGCAATGACGTTTGATCTTGACCAGTCCACTTTTGCTTTGACTGGACCACTGCCACCTCTTGGTAGCGATTGCTTGAATTGCACTTTGTATTCAGGATCACGCTGGTGAAGGCATGTTACATCTCCTGTTACAGTTTTTCAAAGAAATGCTTCAAGAACTTGATCCCACTTGTTTAAAAGTTCCATTGCAAGCTCTGCTCTATTCTGCAGCGGATTTGGATGCCAGGGTTTTGGCACCCATGGAGTGGAAAGTTTGCTCAACTTTAATTTTTCAGTCAGAATTGCATAACCTCAACAAATTGAGATGCCTGTGGCATCAGCTATTGTTTCTGCTGTTAACTGTTAGTCCTCTTCAATTAGGACATAAATTTTTTTTTTCTCACAAATTGATGTGGATTGTTTGCTCCACAGGCATCATCTTTAGTATTGTCTCTTTCTTTCATACAATGAGTTATCCATTTGTAAACTTCTGATTTATTTGGAACACTGTCCCTAACAACTTTTGCAAAGCATAAATAAGTTTACTTTCCTTCACTCAAACATCATCATAAATTTGATGTTTGTTCTTGATTCAATTTTAGCAGAATTCATGTTGCACTGATAGGGAATCTTTTCAACTCTTCTTAGTAGTTCAAACTAGATCCTGTTTATGTATGTTATAATACGTTTATTGTAACTTGTACAAGTTTATTTTGGTAACTTTTTTAAATGCATGCATAATTATTTTTATAATACAAAATTTTCTCATGAACTTTTTGAAATTCCTCTACATAAGGAAGTCAAATAATTTAATAGCAAAACAACAAAAACAAAAACAAACAAACAAAAAAACAAAAACAAATGACCCTACTAAAAATGGATGGAAAAACCTGAATAGACATTTTCTAAAGCAAACAAACAAATCAGCAACAGATATATGAAATTATGCACAACATCGCTAATTATTATGGAAATGCAAATCAAACCACAGTAAAATATCACATCACACATTTGGCTGTTATACAAAAGGATAATAGATAGTAAATGTTGATGAAGATGTAAAGAAAATTCTACATTGTTGATGGGAACGTAAATTAATTAGCATAGCCATAATGCAAAGCAGTGTAAAGGTTACACATAAAATTAAAAATAGAACTACCTTACGAACCAGCCATCCTACATCTGGATATAAATCTAAAAGAAATAAAATCACTATCTTGAGGTGATTTGTACACCCACATTAATTGCAGAGTTATTCACAATAGCCAAGATATAGAAATAACCTAAGTGTTCATCCACAGGTGACTGGATACACACATACAAACATACATCCAGACACACACTGAAATTTTATTTTGTATGAATAAGGAAGAAAATCCTGCCATTTGCAACAACTTGGATTAATCTGGAGACATCATGCTAAATGAATAAACCAGACACAGAAAGACCAATAATGAATAATCTCACTTACATGCAGAACCTAAAAATATCAAATTCATAAAAGGAAATAATAGAATGGTGGTTACCAGGGGCTTGGGAGTCAGGAGAAATGTGGAGATGCTAGTCAAGAATACAAAAGATCAGTTTTGAGAGATAAATAAATTCTAGAGTTTTCATTTACAGCATCGTGACTCTAGTTAATAACACTGTATTGTTTACTTAAAAGTTGCTAAGAGCGTTGATCTCAAGTATTTTTACCACACACGCACAAAATATAACAGCCTGGGGTAGTGCATATGTTAATTAGTTTGATTGTGGTAATCATTTAACATTATATGTGTCCATATATAAAAAACATAACATTGTACGCCTTGAATGTACTGTATGTAAGTTTTTATATATCAAGTATACCTTAATAAAGATGAAAAAAACAATAGATTCTAGCAAAAAGAGCTGGAAGGTACCAAGTCTATTTAAGAAAAAGTTAAAGGAAATCTTCATGAGGAGATAAGGGCAGAGACATTAGAATAATTTAAGCCTCTGACACACACAGCTAGAGCTAACAAAATTATAGCTTAATTCCTGCCACATTAACATTAAAAACTCACAGTAAAGTCTTCAGTTTCTACTGTATCATACATCATGTTTGATTTTCAACAAAAAGTTAGAAGATATGCCAAAGGCAGTAAAAAAAAAAAACATAGACACATTCAAATTTGATAGATATTGTAAATCCACATAGTTCCGTAGTTCCATGGCTGGAATCCATTGTCTATGTGGTGGTGACTTTCAAATTGATGACTCCAATCTTGACTTTCTCTTTGAGCTTCAAACTCAGACACCAGACTAAACAAACAACATCTCCACTAGGATGTCTAATGGGCATCTCATCATACAATTTCTAAGAACTCCAAGTAGCAATCCCTATAATGAGATACTTCCCTAGTCCTCCCTACTTTGTTAAATGGTACATTCCTCCCGGTTTTCACAGTATGCACATATAATTTATCCTTATTCCTTTTTCCTACTGTTCTGATCAACTGGAATACATTCATGGTTTACCTTCAAAATATATTCCAAAGCCACATATGTTTTAGCAGGTCCTTATTGAACATCTACTAATTTCTGTAATTTTATATAGACTTTATTTCTTTGAATAATTTTCAATTTATAAAAAATAACGAGATAGGGCAGAGTTGGCATATATGTCACACCTGGTTCTCTCTAATATTCACATCTAATAATGTTACGTTACAGCTTTTACAATGATTAAAAATTATTAATATTTTCTTACAATCCATAATTTATTCAGATTTCCTTAGCTTTCATGTGATTTTCCTTTTCCGTCCCAGGCTCCTATTATACATAACATTTAGTTGTTATCTTTCCTTATGGTGCTCTTAGTTATGGCAGTTTCTCAGATAAAAAGGAGCCACTTCCAGACTTTATTGAAACGACCCTATATAAGCTGTGTATAATAGGTTTTGAGCCAAATACAGTGATTTGTTGGGATGCTTGTTGTGGGGCTGAATGTGCTCTGTGGATTAGATGAAGGAAGCAATGAGGTGTTGGAGTGGAAACCAGCTATTTCAATTGCAACTGATAGCTGTTTCTGAAGTCAATGCTTTTCATCATTCTTTTTGGCAAAATATTCAGCTTTGCACATGGTGTTCTAAAATGAAATCTCCACTCCCCACCTTATTTTGCAGCTACATGAGTACATATGGCTGAATCCTGACCAGTTGGGAATAAGTAGGAGTATTGTGTGTCAGTTTCCAGAACCTTTCTTTAGGAAGTAGTTTGTGAATCGTCTTTGTTTATTTTGCTTCATTCCTTGTCTTCATTCTTTTTCTAGCTGGGATGTGGTCCGAGTCGTGGACAATGAAGACAAAAGCCACATTATAGAAGGTGGAGTGGTGAAGAAACCTTGATACTGATTCTCTGAGTACCTAATGTAGCAGTTTGCCTTTTTCTCATAATCATATTCCTCTGAGCTTTTATTCTATGTGTAAACAAATTTCTCTCATTTTAAGCTGCACTTATTTTGGGGATTTCTTTTCCTCATCATCAACAGTGTAGCCTAATGTTAACTAATATAGACGATGGAGATAAATGATAGTCACACATATCACAGTGCTGGGCACCATGCTTTGTTGGCGTATTTTTCCACTGGTTTTTACATTAATAACATACATGTGGATATTTTCAGATTAAACACGCAAGCTGTCATTTTGCTTATCTCTGAGGGGAAGGATATGTTTCACAGTTTTGTCTGTTGAACAGTAACTGAGGTACGCGAATGCTGGGAAAGTGTGTGGGATCTTGTGATACTAAGGGAAAAAGGCAAATAATGCTGATGTTTGCCATGGTGTGAGTAATACTATATTTTCTCTGAAATAGGAGTCTTCTGTTTTTATTTGAATCCATAAAACCGTGGAATACTAACATGGTAGCTGGCAAATAGAAAAAATGTCAGACGCTTCACAATTCCTAATATAACAAACATCCTCTAGCAAGATATCTAACTCAGGTAATCCTCTGCAAAGTCTCCAAACAAACAAAAGGAAACTGTTCTATAGCCAGGAAAAGAAATACATTTGTACTTACCAGAGGTTTCAAGGGAATCTGAAGGTTAGTTTCTCTGGCACATCCACTCACGTATTCTCATTTTATGTGACTGCAACTCACTCCTTCCCTTTAAGAAACTGACTCTAGCATTGGGACTCATATAGGCAGTGAATTCAGCCAGTTTAGAAATTTAGCTATTTTTCCATTATATCCTCAGCCTGATTTTCTATCACAATTGGCTTTCTGGCTGTTCAAGGAGAGATCTTTCAATTCTTATATAAAGCCCATCTGACTTTCACACTGTCCCTTCAGTTGTTATTTGGCTTACTTGACTCTCCAAGGTCCCACTCCTCAGCATGATAATAACTTAAAAAAAAAAAAAAAGTACTTACTTCACTACTCTTAGAATTCACTACCCCTGAAAATTCTCAAAGGCAAAGCATAATGCTTTGTCCAGTATATTTTCTTCCACCAGTTTGCCTTCTACTGTTTGTGATGTTATCTGAGAAAGAGGTAACTTGATTGTTTATCCACCAAGTTACATTAATCATTGGTTAAACCCATGGCACTTTCAGACTTCCTTGCAAGTAATCACTCAGGTGGTCAGAGACAGATCTCAGACAAATATTTGCATTTAGAAGTCTGACTGATGAACAGGAAAAAATAGCAAGTTTCAGGCATTCGTACAAGACATAGTATTTGCAACTTCTGGAAAGGTCCTTCACAGCAACACTGCAAACATTTGTTTTTCCAGGGCACAGCTCAAGTGTACCTGTGGAGCAAGCACATATAAAAGTGGAAAATTGTGACAAATTGATTATTGAATCAGTTGTAGTTATTGTATTTACCCACATTCACTCTAAAACACTGCTTAGAATGGTAAATTTCCTTTTACCTGAATTGAAAGCAAAATGAATATATTTTTATTAGTATATTCTAATATTTACTAAGAATGAAGATTTTTAAAAAAACTGTACAACATTAAAAAACAGGCTGGGTGCAGTGGCTCACACCTGTAATCCCAGCACTTTGGGAGGCCAAAGTGGGGAGATCACCTGAGGTCAGGAGTTTGAGACCAGCCTGACCAACATGGCGAAACCCTGTCTCTACCAAAAATGCAAAAATTAGCTGGGTGTGGTGGCACATGACTGTAATCCCAGCTACTCAGGAGGTTGAGGCAGGAGAATCACTTGATCGCCGGAGGCGGAAGTTGCGGTGAGCCGAGATGGTGACAGAGCCAGACTCCAACTCCAAAAACAAAAAAAGTAATAAACCATTTTAGAATTAATTTCAATATGTGAGATGTGAGGCTGGTTAAGTAAACTATAAAAACACCAACTGGTTTAACTCTTAAAAATCATTAAAGTACAGTTGACAGTTAGAAATGTTTTATTATTGGGCGATTAAGAGCAATAAGGATATTTGAGTACTGTAATGCACCCCCAAACAATGTTTCAATGAGACAGATTATATATACCACAGTGATCTCATAAGATTATAATTGAACTGAAAAATTCATATTGCCTAGGAGTTACTATACTATAATTTTCATCATTACTTATTGAAAACAAAAATTAACTCTAAAATGACCCCTGGCTGTTCCTTCAGGAGGTATTCCACAAGAATACATTGTTAGCATAGGAAATGACAGATCCATGTGTGTTCCTGCCTCTGAAGACCTTCCAGTGAGACAAAATGTGGAAGTGAAAGACAGACAGTGATACTGATGATCCTGACCCTATTTAGGTCTAGGCTAATGTTTGTGTCTGTGTCTTAGTTTTTAACAAAAATGCTTAAAAAGTAAAACTAAAATAGAAATTTTAAAAAATAGAAAAAGCTTGTAAAATAAAGATCGAAAGAAAGAAAATATTTCTGTATTGAACAACGTGTTTGACTTTAAGTTAAATGTTATAAAAGAATCGAAAAGGTTTTTAAAAATTAAAATGTTTTAAAGTAAAAATGTTACAGTAAGCTAAAGTTCATTTATTATTTATTATTGGGTTCTGTGAACATTTCAACAACATTAATGCCTTCAATCCATGAACCAAGGATCTCTTTCCATTTGTTTGGGTCGTCTTCAATTTCCTTCATCAATGTTTTATAGTTTTCAGTGTACAGGCCTTTCAAATCTGATTAAATTGTTGCCTAAGTATTTCATTTTTTTGTAGCTATTCTGAATGGAGTTTTTTAAAATTTCTTTTTCAGATAGTTAGTGAAAAAAATCTCAATTGTTTTTGATATGTTGATTTTATATCCTGCAACCCACTAAATTTATTAGTTCTAACCATTTTTTCTGGTGGAATTAAAGAAATCTTTATATATGAGATCATGGTGTCTGCAGAAACAATTTAACATTTCTTTTTCTGATTTCAGTGATGTCATTTACTTCTTTCTCTTGCTTAATTGCTATAGAGTCTAGGACTATATTGGCTAGAAGCAGTAAAAGTTGGCATTCTTGTCCTGTTCTTGATTTTAGAGAAAAGTTTTTAATTTTAACACTGAGTAAGATGTTAGCTATGGGATTGTCAGATATGTTCTTTATTGTATTGAGGTACACTCCTTCTAAAATTAATTTGTTGTGGTTTTATCATGGAAAAATGTTGAATTTTGCCCAGTGGCTTTTCTGCATCTATTGAAGTGACCATATGGTTTTTATTCCTCATTCAGTTAGTGTGGTGTTTCACATTTGTAGATCTGTGATGCTGAACCATCTTTACTTGCTACACATAAATTTCTCTTAATATGGTGCATTATTCATTCAATGTATTATTGAATTCAATATGCTTGTACTTTGTGAAAAATATTTGAATCTATGTTTATCAAGAATATTGGCTGGTAATTTTCATTTCTTGTAGTGTCCTTATCTGGCTTTCTTATCATGGAATGGTTTGTTATCACGGAATGCTGGTCTCATAAAACAAGTTTAGGAGTATTCTCTCTTCTATATTTTGGAAGCAGTTGAGACAGATTGGCATTAGTTTTCCCTTAAATGTTTGGTATAATTTAGCATTGAACCCATGAGGTCCTGGGCTTCTCCTTGATGAAATATTTTTTAATCATTGTTTTAATCTTCCTGCTCATTCATGGTCTGTTCAAATTTTCTGTGTCTTCATAATTTAGTTTTGGTAAATTGTGTGTGCTTCATAATTTCTTTCAGGTTATCAAATTTGTTAGCATAAAATTGCTCAAAGTTGTTGCACAGTCCTTTGTATTTTTGTGATACTCACCCATATTAGCTGTAATACCTCCTTTTTCATTTCTGATGTTTGTTTTTGAGTCTTCTTTCTTAGTGTAACTAAAAATTGTCAGTTTGTTTATCTTTTCAAAAACCAGTTCAGTTTTGTTGACTTTTTTTATTGTTTTTTAGTTTCCATTTCATTCATTTCTGCTTTGATTTTTATATCCTTTCTTCTATATTTATTTCTGCTTTGATTTTTATTATATTCTTCCTTCCTTATTATTAATTTGCTCTTCTTTAGTCTCTTGAGCTGTAATGCTAGATTGTTTATTTGGGAACATTTTCTTTTTTGATGTAGACATTTATTAGCATAAATATCCATTAGTTCCCTCAGAACTAATTTTACTGCATCCCATACATTTTAGCATGTTGCATTACCATTTTCATTTGTCTCAAGATATTTAAAAATTTCCTGTTGAATTTCTTTTTTAATCTATTAGTTGTACAAGAGCATGTTGTTTAATTTTCAGATATAGGTAATTTTTTCAAAAATTTTCCTATGATCTATTTGTAGTTTTATTCCATTGCGGTTAGAAAGGAAACAATATGATTTCAATTTTTTAGAAATTTGTTAAGACTTATTTTGTGGCTTAACATATAATCTATCCTGGAGAAAATTCTATGTGTGTTTGAGAAAAATTTTTATTCTGCTGCTGCTGGGCAGAATGATTAGTGTAGGTTCATTAGGTCCATTTGATCTAAAGTGTTGTTCAAGTCTGGTGTTTCCTTATTGATTTTCTGTCTGGATGATCTTTTTATTTCAGAAATTGAGTGTTGGTTCCCTACTAATATTGTCTTACAGTATATCTCTTCAGATCTATTAATATTTGGCTTTATATGTTAAGGTGCTCTGATGTTGGATACATATGTATTTATAATTGTTATATATTCTTGATAAATTGATCCTCATAAGCATTCTATAATAACCTCTTTATCTCATTTTATAGTTTTTGACTGAAAGTCTATTTTGTTTGACATGAGTATAGCTACTCCTGCTCTGTTTTGGTTTCCATATGCATGGAAAATATTTTTCCATTGTTTTACTTTCATTCTACGTTTGACCTTACAGAGGATGTGAGTTTCTTATAGAGGGTATATAAAGGGGTCCTGTTTTCATCTTGTTGTTGTTGATAGAGGTTATTGCTTCTATGTGTGATTTTCAAATCTATTCAGCCTGTGCCTTTTGATTGAGAAATGCAGTCTATTTACATTCAAGGTGATTGTTGATAGCTGAAGACTTACTGTCATTTTGTTAACTGTTTTCTGGTAGTGCTGTAGATCCTTTGTTCCTGTTTTTCTCTCTCCCTGCCTTCATTTGTGATGTGGTGATTTTCTCTGGTGGTATGCTTTGATTCCTTACTTTTTAACTTTTTTGTATCTATTTTAGGATTTTGCTGTATAGTTACCATGAGGCTTTCAGGAAACGTAATTTTAATAGGCTATTTAAGCTGATAACAACTTAAATTCAATCTCATAAAATAACTCCATTACTTTACTCTTCCCACACACACATTTTATGTTTTTGATGTCACAATTTACAACTTTTTATATTGTATAACCCTTAAAAATTACTGCAGCTATTGTTTATATTTCTTTTGTCTTCTAACCTTTATGCTGAATATAATTGATTTTTACATACCACAATTACAATATTAGAGTATTCTGAATTTGACTATATACTTACTTTTACCAGTGAGTTTTGTACTTTCGTATTTATTTACATTACTAATTATCATTCTTCCCTTTTATTTCTTTTTAGCTTAAAGAATTACCTCAAACATAGCTTGTAAAACAGGTCTGAGATTGAAAAGCTCCCTCAGTTTTTGTTTGTCTGGAATCGACTTTATTTCCTCTTCATTTCTAAAGGACAGCTTTGCCAGGTAAAGTTTTGTGTTTTTTTTTTTTTTAGCACTGAAGTATGGCATACAACCCTCTCCTTGTCTGTAAGGTTTCTGCCGAAAATCTGCTACTAGCCTTATTGAAAATTTCTTATATGTGATTTGCTTCTTTTCTGTTGGCAATTTCACAATTCTTTGTTTTTGATTTTTGACAGTTTGATTATAATATGTACTAGTCTTGTTTAAATTTAGTCTTACTGGAGAACTTTGAGCTTTTAATTCCCAAATATTTCTAGGATTCCCAAGATTTAGAAAGTTTTTTGCTATTAGTTCTTAAATAATCTTTCTACCATTTTTTTCTCTTTTCTTACGTGAACTCTTATAACTCAAATATTTGCTCTTTTGATGATATCTCATAGATTCTGTAAGCTTTCTGTAAGTCTTCCTTATTTCTTCTTATTTTTTTTTCTCTTCTCTCCTCTGGCTGCATGCTGTCAAAGAACTTCTCTTTGAGTTTACAGGTTCTTTCTTCTAATTACCAATTCTGCTACTGAGACTCTGTATTGCATTTTTTCATTTTATTCATTGTATTTTTCAGTTCCAGAATTTTTGATTTTCTAATATAATTTCAATCTCTGCTAAGTTTCTAGTTTTGGTCTTTTATTGTTTCTTTAATATCAGTTAATTGTTTCACTGTGTTTTCTTGATGGCCCTGAGCTTTCCTAAAACAATTAGTTTGAATTCCTGGTAATTAGTTTATGTTCATTTCTTTGAGTTAGGTACTGGGAGATTATTGAGTTCTTTTGGTAGTTTTATGTCTCCTTGTTTTTTTCATGTTTTTGTTGTCTTATGTTGATGTCTGCATATTTGGTGGAGCTGTCACCTTTTGCAGACACGATGGAGCAGTTTTGTTGAGGAAGATTTTTCCCTATTGGAAGTGTAAAGACATTTTCAAGGTGGAGTGCAGGGGTTCTGGCACCAGTGAGGGGGTCCCTTTGTGGTGTCTCTGCAGCTCCATGAACTGAGGTGGTATACACAGAGTTTGTAGGAATCTTCAATCACAAATGCTATGGATATTCACAGTGACTGTGAGAGTTGTTAGAGTCTTTGGTGGTGGTGACTGCTAAGGTACCTTTGGTTTCTTTTCCTTAAACGAGCAAAGTTCTGTCTGAGAGGGGTCATTTCTCTTAACAATGATCTGGCTTGTGGACCTGATCATGGTGGAGGCAGCATTAGTGTCTGATGAATGAATGGTGCTTATAGATCAGCCACACAGCTAAGACCTGAAGCATGGGTATGCATGGAAGACCTACGGCTCTGGGATTTGCGTTGGTAATGGCATTGGTGCCTGGTGTGTAGACACCCGTGCTGCTCTGTTGGTAACAGAATGCAAGGCATGAATGCTTGTAAAGTAATTGGGGCATTGAAAGTATGGGTGTGAAATTCACAGAGTTAGAATGGCTATGAGATTGGAGACAGAGTCAAGCTGTCTAGGGCAGCTGTGCTGGTGATTGGATGCAGGCATCCTGCTGTCACATTGGTAACAGTTTGTGAAGCACAATTGCTTGTGAAGTAGCCAGGAAGCTGAGTATGAGAACATAGGTATACACATGTTTACAGTGGCTCCAAGATTGGGATGGGTGGGGCCTAGCTTTCTATGGTAGCTGAGCCAATATCTGGAGTACAGTCACTTGTAGCAAGAGCTTGGTTCCAGAGCGCAGAGTGAAAATTAGCTCACTGTGATGATGGTTCCAATACCTAAGGTGTGGGTAAGCCTAGTGTAGCCACAGAGCCTGGGCTTGGAGTTTGAGCACTATTGGGGTTGCCATGGCTCCAGGATTAGACACCCACAGGATTGGAAGATACGGCAGCACCTTCATCGAAGCAGGGCGACAGTGGCCATTCCTGGCTGAGGGAGATATAAGCAGACATGTCCTCTGCAGATGAGAAATGATTTTTAATAGGCAAAAGTTTTGGAAAGCAGTTGACCTACTTCACATCTATTTTTGTGATATATACTTCTCCTAAATTTGTTTTTTAGTTAAGTTTTTCCATCCTTTTTGCTTATTGATATCATCCAGATAAGATTATCCACCTATCTTCCAGGTTATTAATTTAATTTTGGCAACCATTCTGTTCTGAAATCATCCACTGAGTTCTTTATACCAATTCCTATGTGTTTATTTTCTGAATCTCTGATTTGTTCTTTATAAAATTATTCTTGCTTCATAATTTCAATATCAGGTTGGATTACCTTGAGATGTTCACTGTGCTTGCTTTTAATTACATGACAAATAATGTATTTGTTTGAACTTATATTTCTTCTGAGATAAAAAGAATTCTGGTTGTTAAGATATCTGGTTAGCAGTGAAGACTCAAGTCCTAGTTTTTGCTGGTGAGTTTATGGCAGCACTTCTGGGGTTTGAGCTTGCTTGAGGTTGGAAAACCTCAGCTGTGCTAATAATAAAAGCCTCAAATGAAAAAAGACGCTAGAGAGGTGCAGTAAACACATTTTCAAAAAATCATGAGGTTTATAGATAATTTACACCATGCTAAAGACACTGTATATTAAGCATTTTGGTGATGATTTAGTGATTGCTACAGTAAATAATTAATTAAATATAAGGAAAGTTTTTTTTATAGGTGAGAAACAGCACTGGATGGTTTCAGAGACACTGCTTGTTACTTATTGTTTGCAGTCAATATGTTTAAGAATTCAAAGTACAAGGAACAATTATCAAACATATTATTGGAAAATAGAAGTAAAAGTTACAAGGAATGCAAAAATATCAAATACCGTATTATCTGCATAGCAAAAATGGTAGAGTACAAGAAATGGCTTCTGTATTTTATTCTAAAGCTTCCTGGCAGTATTTTATCCTAAAGGTATGTATATTATTATGTTAATAAAAATAAATAAATATCTTAGCTTGAAATATCTGTTTATGAAGATTCATAGGGTACACTATATTCTGGGCAAATTTCAGTAAAAAGAAACCATGCCTGACAGAGTTTTCAATTCTTCAAGAAATATCCCTTTATTCTAAATCACAGTGAGAGGAATTAAAATTAAGAACTTAAGAATAACAAAGCCTTAGAATAAAATTACATCCAAAGAGCTTTGAATTAATTCTAAAATAAATGGCTCAACCTTTTATGTAAATCTTATTTAATAATTATGTACATAAATAAATATTCTAGACAGAGATAATATAGCAAGAATAAAACCATAAAGACCATAAAAATTTGGCTCTAAATATTCACAGATGATGACAAATAAAAATATAATAAACACCTCGTTGCATAAAGGATGAAATAAAACAATTTTTCAAACCTGACTCTATAAATTTAATAAATAAACTTTAAAGGATAGTTAATTTTGTAAGGAGCCAGGAGTAGAATTTTAAAAAAGTATGTCTCCCTGAAAAGAATGAGGAAGAGCAAAGTGAGATTTAATAAAAGGCAAAACGTTTAATAAAAGGCAAAACATAAAAAACATACATTTTTTATATATGTATGTATGCATATGTATATACATATAATTTTGTTGTTTTTGATTATTCTATATGTCTGCAAGCGTATTAAATATAAGCCAATTTATGACGATGAAATAAATGTAACAGGTTATTCTAGATACATGAGATATATTACAAAATAAAAATAAGAACAAATCCCTCCAAACAGTTTGCAAGAATGGAGTTTTAGAAGATAAGTAAATGTCTGATAAGAAAACACTCTACTAAAATTAGCTAAATCAAGAAAAAAAAGGATTTTTTTTAATTTTTTAAATTAAACCCCTTTTTGAACTTTTTTGGCCATTATTTCGTTTCAAAATTTGTTAATTGGCGGCAAGCAATTTATGTTATCAAAGCTTTCTTAATATACCTATCAGCTATAACTCTCATTAATGTTTAGTTTTCAGGTTATATTGGATATATATATTTATATATATAAACATTTAATTTTTTTAAAATCAATATGAAGGACATTTGACAGACTCAACCATATCAATAAGATATTTTAACCCAAACACTTGCTATAAATGACATTTTAAAATTAAAACAAATTCAGAAGTACTGATTAGAACTAATGTCATTAATTATTTTGATTTCAAGTTACATATAGGATATGGCTTCCAACAGATACAGACTAGTAATTTTTAAAAAATTAATTAACAAATGAAGTATACATTTCCTTCTCCAAAATATCGACAAATGTGAAAAATATAAAATATCTGAGGCCATGTTTTATCATGTCAAGGCAATTGTCCCAGAATTTAATAAATTTAATAATACATTTGAACTGAAAATATACACATATTAGACTTCTTCTTTTTTTTTTTAATTAAAGGAAGAAGTACTTTTACATAGCTGGGCATGAACACTAAATAATAATTACAGGTTGTTTTACCAGATGACTATTGAATAATACTGCTTATAAAATTTGTTGGTACACTTTTAAAGCATTTTTTAAGTTGGCTTAAAAAAAACTTATAGGTACATAGTAGGTTTATATATTTATGCAGCACATGAGATATTTTGATACAAGTATACAATGTGTAATAATCACATCAGAGTAAATGAGTTATCTACCACCTCAAGCATTCATAATTTCTTCATGTTACAAACATTCTAATTGTATTTCCTCAGTTTCTCAAAATGTACAACAAATTATTGCTGACTGTAGTCATCTTGTTGTGCTATGAAATATTCGATCTTATTCATTCTAACTGTATTTTGTACCCATTAACCATTCCTGTTGTCTCACTCTCTGTACTGCTCACCCAGCCTGTGACAACCACCTTTCTACTCACTATCTCCATGAGTTCAATTGTTTGCATTGTTAGCCCCCCAGAATGAGTGAGAACATGGGAAGAAGTGTGTCTTTCTGTGCCTAGCTTATTTTACTTAACACAATATGCTCCGATTCCATACGTGTTGTTGCAAATGACAGTATCCTATTCTCGTTTATGGCTGATTAGTACTCTTTTTGTATAAGAATCCCATTTTCTTTATTTATTCCTCTGCTGATGGTCACAGAGGTTGCTCCAACTCTTGTCTATTGTGAACAGTGCGGCAATAAACATGAGGGGAGGGTGCACATACTATCTTTGATACACTGATTTTCTTTCTTTGGGATATATACCTAGTAGAGGGATTGCTGGATCATATGGTAGTTCTATTTTTATTTTTTAGAGGAACCTCCATACTGTTCTCCATAGTGGCTTTACTAATTTATATTGCCACCAAAGTGTATGGGGCTTCCCCTTTCTCCACATCCTTGGTAGCATTGTTACTACTTGTGTTTTGGATATAAGCTATTTTAACTTGTGTCCTAGACTGCCCTTCATATTTATTTTAAACTCCAGAGCACTATAGCCCATGGTGGCAAGGCTTGCAAAAACTCAGGTTCTGAGCCCTGAAATCAATGATTTCCATCTGGATAGAGCTGATCTAAATTCTTCCTCTGTGAGTCCCAGCCAACTTCTGCCTTGTGTTGCTTTCCACTGTGACAGGGCAGTGCTGAGTTTCAATGCAGGGTCCCACAATCACTGCACTCTCCCTCCCTAAGCACAAGATTCTCTCTCCTCACCACACTGTGTGTCGGAGGTTGGGGGAAGGGTGGTGTCAGCAATACAAGACTGTCTTTCCTACCATCTTCATTGCCTCTTTTCTTGATATAATGTTAAAACCAGATACTGTTGTCACTCTTCCAATTTTTCGTTCTTATGAAGGTGTTTTCTGGTCTGGAGAGTTGTTCCGTTTGGTGTTCCTGCAGGGGTGAGGTTCACTGGAGAGTGCTATTTAGCCAGCTCACACCATTTTTTCTCCAAAAACATTATTTTAATTTTTGAAAAAAAATAATTTCCTAGGAAAAATATCTAAATATGCCTTCCATTTAGCATAAATAGTAGGCAACTGAACATTCAACTCAATAAATTTGAAAGGGATGGATATAAAGTAATTATTCAGAAAAGAACTTAAAAGTGAAAATTTATAACTAAGGATAGGTAGGCACTTTATTTTACAGTATAAATGATATAAAGAAGTTAGTGAAAGTCAAATAAAATGTTTGGTTATTTTTGTAAACAAATCATTATGGACTAGAAAAAAGATGTAAGATATAGGAGTTTAGTATATATATTTCTGGATAAATATATTTAAATATCTTAATTAGAGGGAGTAGTTTTAAGCTACCTAACAAGAAAATTATGTATAAATAAGAATATTATTAATAAAAAATAATACTAGAGTAAATGAACTTTTAAAAAACGATTTCACAATAAGAATTTAGCTAAAGTGGATCCATGGATACTGCTCTGAATCTTTATCTTGTTTTTAAAGACACTTAAAGAATTGTGATGCTGTCCAGGTGCAGCGGCTCACACCTGTAATCCCAGCACTTTGGGAGGATTGGAGGGAGGATCTCTTGAGCCCAAAGTTATAGACCAGTCTGGACAACATAGGGAGACTCCATATCTACCAATAATTAAACACAAATTAGCTGGGTGTGATAATGCACAACTATAGTCCTGGCTGCTGGGAGGTTGCGGAGGGAGGACCACTTAAGCCCAGGAGATGGAGGCCGCAGTGAACCATCATCACACCACTGCACTCCAGCTTGGGTGACAGAGTGAGATCCTGTCGCAAAAGAAATAAATAAATAAAAATAGTAACCATACCTAGAGCATATGTGTCAACTGAGAAATATAAGAAAGTGTAAAGTAAGCAAAAATGATTACTGAGTTTTACCTGGAAAATAAAACGCACCTGACAACAAAAGACCCCTCTATAGCAACATAGAAAAGAGACAGAAAAACAATTTATTACTGCATAAAGGTTAACTGATTTACATTCATGTATGATAGCATGAAAACAAATACAAAAATGTATAGAGTATCACACAAATTTAAGTAGTAAAGCAGAATAAAGAACAATTAAAATTTCTCTTATCTCTTAAAGATACAGACAGTGTGTACCTCCTGATAGTCTTTTGTACTAAGAGACATCTGAGCTAATTCTGGTAGAACGTGTTTATATATTCAGAGGTTATTTGACCTGCAAACTTAGCAATAAATCGACTTTGTAAAAACTAGGGACTGGGAATAATTCCTAAAGAGATTTATCTTCATTTCAAATGTTAGAGTCAGATTCACTGTCTCCAAGGAAATACGCCAAAAAAATGAAGAACAAAGGGAAAATGTCCCTTATTCCTTTATAAATGGTGAAAATAACATTTATTTCTCTGTACAATGTCTCAGTGGAAAAATAATCATTGTTTGGAGCAAGAATACCCTCCTGGCTTAATCATTTCTAGACTTTCATTGACTTTGGGATATTTTAAAGCTAGTTATACTGAAGAAAACAATGGCAAGTCGTATGTGAACATTTTTGTCCTGTAAATAGACTTACTTTCCATCTCCCAAACTTAGAAAAAAGCCACTATTGCAAGTATTTGTAATGTATTTTAATATGCTTGATATATAAATGTGCTCTTTGCATTCTCCTTTAAATATGCTGTAAACACCTAAACTATTCCTCTATTAATAATGAGTTAAAGATAATTTTAATACTTTAATATTTTGTGTTGCTATAAAAGAATACCTGAGGCTGGGTAATTTATTTTAAAAAGAGGTTTATTTGGCTCACAGTTCTGCAGGCTGTACATGCAGCATGGCACCAGCATCTGCTTCCAGTGGGGACCTAAGGCCATTTGCACTCATGGTAGAATGTGCAAGAGAGGTGACATGTGCAGAGATCACATAGCAAGAGAGGAAGCAAGAGAGAGAGAGGGGTGGGAGGTAGCCAGGCACTTTTTAACAATCAGTTCTCCTCGAACAAATACAATGAAAACTCTCTCATTACTGTGAAGATGACACTAAGGGATTATTGCCTATGAGCCAAACTCCACCTGCTCAGCCCCACCTCCCTACAACACAACACTGGGGATCAAATTTCAACTTGACATTTGGGGAACAAATGCTCAAATCACAGTAGCTAGTTTTATGGTATCAAGATAGAAAATATGATTTGTCTGATTGTGTTAGTCTACATCTGGGTAATCGTGCGAAATATTTAGATAACACTATATACTTTAAGCTTCCGTGAAGAAAGAAGAGAGAAATTGATTTAAGATACAAACAATATTAGATCAAAATAATTAAAATGTAAGAGTTCTGTTTGTTTTGTGAAGTTGGAAATTTTGTGAGTTTTATTTATAATTATTAGCACTTATACAATCAGGTTCATTTCATTTGGGTATATAACGTTTGTGTCTAGTTTAAGCATAGAAAATTTGTATATTAAAAAAGCCTAACAAAAATTATTTTTATGAGGACAATATTGTAAAAATACCATTAATTGTTGATTAATAACCAGAATATATAAGGATCTCAAAAAACTCTATAAGAAAAAAATCTAATAATGCAACCAAAAAATGGGCAAAATATTAAAATTGACACTTCTCAAAAGAAGACATACAAATGGAAAACAAGCATATGAAAAGGTTCTCAACATCACTGATCATAAGAGAAATGCGAATAAAAACTACAATGAGATATCATCTCACACCAGCTAAAATGGCTTATATTCAAAAGACAGGCAATAGCAAATGCTGGTGATGATGTGGAAAATCGAGAACCCTTGTAAGCTGTTGGTGGGAATATAAATTAATTAGTGAACCCACTATGAAGAACAGTATGGTGGTTCCTCAAATAGTTAAAAACTGAGCTACCATAAGATCCATCAATCCTACCCCTGAGTATATATCCAAATAAAGGAAATCAGTATATCAAAGAGATACCTGAACTCCCATGTTTGTTGCAGCACCATTCACAATCGCCAAGGTTTAGAAGCAACATCAGTGTCCATCAACAAATGAATGGATAAAGACAATGTGGTACAGATACACAATGGTGTACTATTCAGCCATAAGAAAAAATGACATTCACTCATTGGCACCAACATGGATGGAACTGGAGATCATTAGGTTAAATGAAATAAACCAGGCACAGAAAGACAAATACTGAATGTTATCACTTATTTGTGGGATCTAAAAATCACAACGATTGAATTCATGGATGTGGAGAGTAGAAGAGTGGTTACTAGAGGCTGGAAAGTGTAATGGGGAGTTGTGGGAAGGTGGGAAGGGTTAATGAATACCAAAGGAAAAAAAAAAGAATAAACAAGACCTACTATTTGATAGCACAACAGGGTGACTATAGTCAATAATAACTTAATTGTACATTTTTAAATAAAGAGTGTAATAGAGTTGTTTGCAACTCAATGGATAAATGCTTGGGGGAATGGATATTCCATTCTGCATGATGTGCTTATTTCAAATTGTATGCCTGTATCAAACTATTTCATGTACCCCATAAATATTTACACCTAGTATGTCCCCCCAAAATTCAGAAAAAATAAATAGTAAAGATTTTTAAAAACTTTGGAAGAATATCATTAATTATCTTGCACTGATTTTTAAAAGAATAGAGAATGGTATATTTTTCTGACATAATAATCTGAAAATAATTACAGTCGGTAATACATTTTTATTACTTGTTGTCATTTCCCAAAAATCACTCTTTACTTTTAGTCTATCTTTTTAAAATAATTCTTCATCAGGGCACATTTTTAACATATTTATTCCAATTCAAATTTCTACTTCAATAGCAGTACAATACAGGCATACTTTAGCTAATTTTCTTTAATTCCTAGGTACTGGTTTCCATATAAATTATATATATAGAGAGAGTAATCGCCAGTGAATCAATTAGTTGCTGTAGTTGATAAACATAGTGCTATTCTGGGGTTTCAAAATGTAACAAAAATTGGTTTGTTCAACATAAAATTATTATAAAAAAAGTATGAGTTGCAGCTGTGCTGGTCTACTCAAACTTTCCCTGTAATATTCAGATCTACATATTTTAACAATAAATTTTATCTTAGCTTTATCTGGAAAGTATCTGTAAAATCAAGTGAGAGTAAGACACAAGAAGATAAATACATGTTTTTGTTTAGCAGCAAATGCATTTAAATTCTCTGCTGTTGTTTTTTGTTTTGTTTAGTAATCACAGTAGATAAAACAATGTTTCTCTTTCACTTTAGACATGTAAGGAGTTTGGAAGCAATCACTCTTGTCCTTACAGCTAGAAAAAATAGACAATGTGAAAAATCAATGACTTTTCTGGTCCACCAGAGAACCGAAGTCACAGAGTAAACCATCATCCCCAAATCTGAAGAGACAAGCCCATCTAGAGATAAACAGGAGCTCTGTAGCAAAAGTCACTAAAGTCATAAAATGGTAGAAGCATTTATATTATAATTTCACAAATTTTATGGAGTTTGAGTTTTAACCTACAGAAGTTTGGGTTTAGACTGAGTTGAGAGTGAGAAACTCCTGAAAGCTTAATCTTGGAGGGTTTGCAAGCTTTCATGAGCTTTACCCCCAGAATCTCCTCCAGGTTTTAATGGTGAAGGGCCCAGAAAGATCCCTTTGTCACTCTGGAAAAAGGAAGAGAACAGTATCATTGTGAAACCTTCAAAGAGTTCTCTCTATAATGAAGTATTCTTCTCCCAGAAAAATGGCTTCACCAGAACATAATTGTGAAAGAAATACCTTTTGTCTCCAGTTCCTCAGCTTTTCTGTCTCACTTGGAGGAGAAAGGGGGAATATATTCAGTGTGGAACAGGAGTTCAAGAAAATATATTTGGAAACTGAAGTCAAGCTAAGAAGTAGTAGATGAAAAAAAAAAAAGACAAAAAAAAAAAAAAAGAAAAGAAAAGAAAGTGCTTTACCACTGAATGAAAGCACTTCCCAAAGCCATAGTCTCAAAATATGATTGGCCAAAGGATTAAATGTATTCAGAAGATTATGGAATAATCCTCTTTCTGCACATGCCACTATCACATCAGTAGGGCTCCATTCCAATAAAAGTGAATTAGAGCCGAAAGGCTTGCAAAATATGGACTCTTTCTAAGAAATATTACTTGGGAAAGCTCCAAAACAAGAGGAAAGACAAAAACAAAAGCACTAAAAGAATTGTTGCATCTGATACCTGCAGCTACAACAAACATCAAAAACAGCTCCATTCCTACTTAGATTAACATAAATCCTCACACTGGAAGTCTTTTTATGTCAGTTTCTATTACTTGATATGAAATATCTAGCTTTCAATAAAAAAATTGCAAGGTGTGTTAAAAGGCATAGCTACTGGTCATGTTAGACAAAAAATTTAAAACAAATGTGATGGATGTTAAAAGCAGATATCATGCAAGAACAGATGGGGAATGTACTCAGAAAGATGAATAAGGTATGATAGTATTAAAATGAAACTTTAGAAATAAAAAAATCTTACAATGGAAATACAAATTAGCATTCATAGGGTGATCAGTGTACTAGACACTAACTGGGAAAGATCGGTGACTCTGAAAATAAGTCAACTGAAATGTTACAACTGAAACGCAAAAAGAAAAACGTGAGAAAATATAGAATAGAATATTCAGAATATAGCAGAATATCAATAGATATTGTTGAACAATATCTAAATCCATAACACATATGTAATTGGAATACAAGAAGAAAAAGAGACTAGACAAGAAATTAATATTTGAAGTAATAATGACTGAGAACTTTACAATATTAATAATAGACACCAAACCAGATACAAGAATCTCAGAGAATATCAAGCAGAATAAACATCTGAAAACCCCACATTTGGAAATTGCACATTCAAACTACAGAAAATTAAAGATGAAGAGAAAACATTGAAAGAAGCCAGAGGAAAGAAAGAATGTACGAATTTATAAAGAAACAAAAATATATATTACAGTAGACTTCTGTTCAGGTACCATGGAAGCAAGAAGGAAGTAGAACAAACTATTTAATGTTCAAGGAAAAACAAAACAAAACAAAATGCCATGCTACACTTCTATACCTAGTAGAATATTCTTTTAAAAATAAATGACAAATCAATGCTTTCTCATATAAACAAAAACTAGGGTAATTCATCACCAGCAAATTTGCTCTGCAAAAAAGAAAAAAAAAATGTTAAAAGAGTTATTCAGGTAGAAGGAAAATGATTCCGCCAGAAAATTTAATTCACAGAAATAAAAGAAGAGCATTGTGAAACAAATAAATAAAGTTAATATAATTGAAATTATCTAATGGAATCTCTTTCCATATGCAGGATGTTCATGGTGCTTTAAAAATTAAACTCACTTATGTTTTGTTTTGTTTCGTGTTATTAAATTTTTAATTTATTTATTTTCATAGGTTTTGGGGGAAGAGTCGGTTTTGGTTACACGAATAAGTTCTTTAGTGGTGATTTCTTAGACTTTGATGCACCCATCACCTGAACACTGTACATTGAACTTAGTGTGTAGTATTTTATCCCGTGCCACCCCTACCCTGTCCCCCAGGTCCCCAAATTTCAATGTATCATTCTTATTCTTTTGCATCCTCATACCCTAGCTCCCACATATGAGTGAGAACATGCAATGTTTGGTTTTTTCCATTCTTGAGTTACTTCACTTAGGATAATCTCCAATTCCATCCAGGTTACTACATAGATAAATATAGATATAGCTACAGATAATAGATATACATAGATATATATGTAAACATACATACATATACATATATGATATTACATGTACATATGTATATAGACACATACATAAACATATCTATGTATAGATATGTATCTATACATATCTTTTAGAATTGCCCTGTTAATTATACACACACACACACACACACACACACACTACTCAGCCATGAAAAGGAACAAAATAATGGCATTCACATTCTATCTATCTATCTATCTATCTATCTATCTATCTATCTATCTATCTATCTATCTATCTATCTATCATATTTTCTTATATACTTGTTGATTAATGGGCATTTGGGCTGGTTCCATATTTTTGCAATTGCAAATTGTATTGCTATAAATATGTGTGTGGAAGTATCTTTTTTGTATAATGACTTCTTTACCTCTGGGTAGAGACCTAGTAGAGAGATTGCTGGATCAAATTGTAGGTCTACTTTTACTTCTTTAAGGAGTCTCCGGACTGTTTTCCATAGTGTTTGTCCTAGTTTATATTCCCACCAACAGTGTAAAAGTGTTCCCATTTTAATGCATCCACACCAACATCTATTGTTTTTTGATTTTTTAATTATGGCTATTCTTGCAGGAATAAGGTGGTGTCACATTGTGGTTTGGATTTGCATTTCCCTGATAATTAGTGAATTTGAGCATTTTTGTGTATGCTTGTTGGCCATTTGTATATCTTCTTTTGAGAATTATCTGTTCATGTCCTTAGCCCATTCTTTGATGGGATTGGTTTTTTTTTTTTTTCTTTGCTGATTTGTTTTAGTTTTCTGTAGATTCTGGATATTTGTTTTTCATCCGATGTATAGATTGTAAAGATTTTCTCCGAATCTGTGTAAATCCACTTATGTTTTGATTCATAGATTTTACCTTGTTATATATGGGGAGGGTGTACTTAATACTATTGGGCCTGTTGCTTCAAAAACTCTCCCTCATTTTTATATTGAATCAAAATGTTCAATTCTTAAGTATTTAAAATACAAACAAACATTAGAGACTATCATCTGTTAATATAGTACCAGAGTGAATCAACAGCCACAACTAAGAAAAATATGATAAATGAGTCACTAACTTTGTGCCTGAATACTTACCTAAAAGAAAAAGATAGAGAAAAACCTTATAATATCATATATTGCCATCTTCATAATTTTGCTTTCTTCTGTCATCATGAATAGAATGATCAATTTCTCATTTAATTTGCCTTTTCCTTCCAATTGAATGACTCTGAGTTTATTTTAATCTGATTCAAATATAAAATTAAAATAATAATCTAATAATAACATAAAATTATTAGAAACAGTCCCAAGTGATAAAGATTAGGAGGTAAAAAGTCAAAAGCAGGAGAAAAGTCAAAGCAGCTTGGTTGATGACATTTTCTCTCAATCTCCAAATCTAACCATTCTCCACTTTCTAACCCAGCAGCATAAGAGTAAGAAAACACACCAAATCTGTGACAACAATGCTATCTCTTCATATAGTTGGTTCACATTCTTAATCCTTCTATGAAGACAACCATGAGTTGACATAAAATTAATTGTGCTTTTATACTATAATTTGATGTTTGACAAGCCATGAGATATTAATGAACAAAGTTTAGTTTATCACGGCATCGTATCAGCAATGTTTGCACCAGAATTGAGCAGACAGTGAAATTTGTTTATAAACACTAAAGCAGAGTCAAGGATCTGAGCAATGCTGAGCAATTGTGCTACATTGCCGCAAGCTAATTTAGTGTTTTGGGGCTATATAGATCATTTAATCTGTCACACATCCTATTGTACTGAATAAACCAAAATTAAGCATATTTTAATTTTCACAAAGAAACCGTTATTCATTTTCCAAGACCTCTTTGTATCATGGAATTAAGGATAGTCTTATAGGTTGGCTACGTTACTAAAATTTAGGGATGGTGTAGAACTTGATATCAGTATTACTAAGTATAGAAATAGTCATTTTTAACCATTTACTAGCATAAATAATTGCCCTTTGGCTAATTTGTAACAAATAGGCTGATTTGAAAAGTCTGGCACTGATTACATGGTTGTTCTTAAGGCCACGAACAAAGAAAATCTGAAGTATAATTTTGTGGGAGGAGAGTTCTAGTCTTATATAATAGTCTAACAAACTTTATAAGAGTACTGTGATTTTCAGAATTACCTTTCCCAACATTTGCTAAATTAAGTGTGGCACTTCTCAAAACATTGAGCAGGTACTGTTATTTAAATCTGCCTCTATGTAATTTTACTCAAATTTCATGAAAATGAAAAATGAACATGTTATTTTCTTCAAGAGTGGATGAAATTATACAGAAAAAGAGAAACAGATTTTAGTGTTTAGCCAGCATTGATTTATCCTATCACATATATTCTATACAATACTCATAAATAATAAGTTGAAATATGAATTATCTGATTCTATTGTTAGAATCCAGATTGATTCCAAAATGTATTACAGCAACAGAGCAAACAAATTCTATATCTTTTAGAATTGTCCTGTTAATTTTATCACAAACGTCATCACTAAATAGAATTAAAATGTAATAGGCTGATGACAGATGTAGAGATGGAGACAGGAAAAGATAAGAAGGGAGGGATGGAAGAAAAGTGTGTGTGTGTGTGTGTGTGTGAGAGAGAGAGAGAGAGCACCTGGCAAATAGATAAAAATTCTTAGAGCCCAAAATTAAAGATTCTCAGAAGCCAAAACCAAAATCAAAATGTGAATGTGAATGCTGAGAGGAGACGTAGTTCTAACCTTCATTTTACCTTTGAAACATTTGCTTTACACTAAAGAATATGTTTCTCTTTTGAAGACCACTTGAAATTGTGGAAGAAGGAGTCAATTCTAGATCTTGTCCAAAGTTCAATGTGAAATAAATACTTTCGCATGGGAACATGGACCACAAAAGTCTTCAGAATCATATGAGGAAGAAGTAGATAGGAATTCATCCTGCAAAATGGCTTACAAAGAGAATTTGTCTCCTGGAAAACTAGTGCTGAGTTAAGGGAACAAATTCTTGGCTAGGAATAGGTTACCATAGGCTAGCCTACAAATGCATTTGTGTTTCAAATTCAGACTACCTCCATCATCCAAAAATTCTGAAGTCACAAAAAGTGAACAAAAGCAAAAAGTCAGCAATTGTCAGTATATTCATCCAAAAACGTTTCAGTGTGGGATTACAAATCTACTCACCAATAAAACTTCCTACTTCCCTGCAACTGTTACCTAGTCGGATGATATTGAAACCTAGAGGGACAATGGGATTATGTAGTTAAGACAAAGAGAAGCATGTAGCCTAGTATATCATTTTTATTTTTCTCACTAAAGGCTTTCAATGGCCTAGACAAAGAGAAGACAAAGAGAAGCACATGGCTGAATATATCTTTTTAATTTTTCTCACTGTAGGCTTTCAATGTGGAGCAGTGCTAAGAGTGTGAGGAAGAAGACTTCTGTTAAATTACATGTTGAGTTTACATAATTATGATTTAATTACTGCAATAACACTAGTATTGTGACATAAAATTACTTAGAGCATACCTAAGAATTGATATGCCAAAGTTCAATTATATATAGGTACATTTCTGCATTCCTCAAAAAGTTAAAAATAGGTATACCACATGATCCAGTAATTTCATTCTGTGTATTTACCTAAAGAACTGAAGTAAGGATCTTGAAGAGATATCTACACTCCCATGTCCATTGCAGCATTATTTGCACTAGCCAAGATGTTGAAATAACCTAAACATTCATTCATAAAAGGGGAAAGAAAATGTGGTCTACACATACAATGAAATACTACTCAGCCATAAAACAGAAAGAAATTCTGCAATATGTGACAACATGAATAAACCTGGAGGACATTATGCTAGGTAAAACAAACTAGTTACAGAACAACAAATATTGCATGAATATTTTTCTGTCTTAATCTGGAAGACAAATGTCCATACAACCTCAAAGGATTTCTAGGTGACTCTAACAATCCACAAAAATGTGAGTTATTTGGGCTCAAAAAGACCCTGGAGAAGTAGAACTTTTTAATTTCTTTTCCTCAAGTGACATTTTTCAAGCAATATAGGTCAAATATTTTCCTCTGAAAATCTTCTTGAGATAACTGTCAGTTTTGTTTGTTTGTTTGTTTGTTTTTTGTTCAAAAAGTAGAGTAAAACTTTTTGAAAGAAGAATCTCTATAGGGATTTTTCTCTATGCACACAGCAGGGTGTGACCCTAGGTGAACATCACCCCTAGAGAGAGTAATTTCTCAGCTGAAAGACAGAATGGCCTCACAGTCTGAAATTCAGAGAGAAACCAGAGGCTTGAAAGATAGAGATTGGACAGCATCATTACTTTGGTTATTTTTTTTCCTTGCATGATTGAGATTATTAATTTTTTTTTATTGCGGCCCTATGTACCTGAAGTACTGCTTCCTCTTCTTTCTCTACTGCATTTGAAACTCATATAAATGGGAAAGAAGATTGTTCTGTACATAAATGCTGATAACATTTAGATTAGGCTATCTAAAATCATTTTTGGCATTAAATACAAATTAGGGAAGAGTGGAAGTATAAAAAAATAGCTTTTAGGTTTTTCTTAAAGCTTTTCACTCTTTTGAAATTCCATATTACTACAAATACATGACTACTATATTGAAAGATATTCTATAAGAAATAATTTACTAAAGTCCTATTTTACCTACATTATTATTTGGCAAAATTCAGGAGCAAGCCATTATGAGATATATGCACATTTTTAAGAGTAGCATAAGATTTTTAAACGTTAGTCAATATTCTGTCTAAATTATTTTTGTCATATAGGTTTGTATTACTTATTTGATGTTTTCTTGCAAAATGTAATTTAGTCTAAATTTTTTTCTCAAGATTACAACATTAAAAACCATAGTACATACAAAATACAATAATTCTCATAAAAAATAATTATGAATTGTAATAATCATAATCCTTTCATAATTATGTGTTAATACATCAAATATTATAACCATTCCTTGCAATGCTTCAAGTTGCTGAGATATCATTTAGTTCAACATAATTTTTAAATTACGCTACATACTTGTAAAATCTTTTTGACTAACTTTGAAGCTGTGTTTTTTACTCTGTCGTCACTAACCACTTTTTTTAGAATTGTATTTAATACATTTAAATTAAAATGAGATTTCTTCACGTATGAAATAAAAAGGGCTAGTTATAATTAATGAGAATTTCTCTTCTATATTCTGCATACTGTGTTTATACCTCTAATGAAACATCTGGAGGTATTTGAAATGTTGCAGAAGGCATAGAAATGAATGGAGAAACCAGATGCTAGAAGTAAAAGAAGTATGCTTGGGGAAAAGACCAAGATAAATGTATGAAGGAAAAACTCATTTTTGTTATGGTATAGATTCTCTACTAATTTTTAAATTCAGCACAACAATGACCATTCAACATGAGTGTTTATTTGTAAGCCATGACCACAATCTCCACCTCTATTCAATCAAAAGATTCATAAACTTGCACACATGCACACATTAAAAAAATAGAGAAGTTAAACGTATTGCGTGGGTGAAAATATTTTTAAAAATATATGCACTGATTGACAGAATCTGTATCAGAAATAAGTAAATATGAAGGGAGATCAAGAGATCATCTGTGGAGTCAGGAAAAAGAGAGTAGGGTAGATAAGGGTCAAGGAAGGGAGTACTCCTCAGCAATAAATTATGATTCTTTCTGGAAAATCATCTATTTTGTAATATGAGCCAAGACCTCTTGCACTCTCTGACTCTATGCAAGTAAGACAAAGATGTGATTGAGGTGATAATATATTTAATTTCAAAACCTGAAATTGTTTTAGATTGAAAAGGTATAATAAAATGAACAGGACAAGTTTTATTGACTGACTAAAGTATGTTGTCCTTATGAATATTAAAAGATAACCTAAAGTGTAATTTAGTACGATATGTTCCCATTTTCTAATGAGTTAATGAGCCTAGCTGTTTCTAATATTCAGAACATTTTCTTTAAAAGCAAATTACATTTCAAACTGATCTAATTATGATTAATTTTTAAATAATTGCCAAGAGGTTTCTATATCATTTATTTTTATGGTTAAAATTTTTGAAACAGTTAAAAATTTAGTTAACATTTTTGTAGAACATAGTATTTTTTGAAAAAAGTATTTTTCTAAATATACCGAGGTACGGCTGGGAGCGGTGGCTCACGCCTGTAATCCCAGCACTTTGGGAGGCCGAGGTGGGCAGATCACAAAGTCAGGAGATCGAGATGATGGTGAAACCCCGTCTCTACTAAAAATACAAAAAAAAAATTAAATTTGCCGGGAGTGGTGGCGGGCACCTGTAGTCCCAGCTACTCAGGAGGTTGAGGCGGAAGAATGGCGTGAACCCAAGAGGCAGAGCTTGCAGTGAGCCGAGATCACACCACTACACTCTAGCCTGGGTGACAGAGCGAGACTCTGCCTCAAGATAAATAAATAAATAAACAAACAGAGGTATTTTATATGGTCAGAATAAATTCGATTAAAAACAAGAATTAATTCCATTTTTAAGTGAGATTTGTAAATACTGCAGTTCAAATACTTTCACAAAGTTTTTGGGGGTTTTTTCCCTCCCTGATTCTGAGAATCTTTCTTTGGCAAATAGTTTTTATAAGACAAAATTTATCGAGTGAATTGTCATCGTTTATAAATTTTTGAGTATATTGCAAAATGTAGATGATTCAGAATTGCTGACTTTACCATTTTCAGTTTATTCAGTAAAGGATTATCAATTTATCCACTTAATGATACAAGGACATAAATGTATTTTTCCCACATGTCCATATATTCTAAAGTTCAACTAGATAATTTTTAAATTAAATAATGTCCCATCACTAAATTTGTTTGCATTTGTTTTGCTTTTGTGAGGTAAACTACAATAGCTTCTTGTTTGCATGTTTGTTTTCAGTAATTGCAATTCACTAGAAATCTTCCAAGAGTTGAATATTTTGGAGCTTTATTTGTCAATTTGGGACAAAATGCAAGTGAATAAACACAATTTTATCATATTTATTAATAAAAGTGTTGAATACCTTTATAGATAATCATTTCTTTAAAAGTTTGTACATTCTTCAAATCTAATTTATAATGAGCAGCAGAAATAGAAAGTAGATATTGCCATACTGGAGTGATTTTGTATATTTAGCAACAGCATCAGTCTCGTATTTTTAAAATGTGATGTGACGTGTGTATGTGTAAATTTAATAACTTCAGCTTCTTCTTAACTGGTAGTCTATTAAAGTTTGTTTGAATTAAATTATACAACTTATGGTAAGGTAATTTTGGCCTTATGAAAATGCTTACACAATGACATTTGCTTTATCCAATTCACAATACATTTTATCAAGGAAAAGTATAATTTTATTACTGATGTAATCTTCACTGGATTTATAACAACATACTTTAAAATGTCATATAATCTAACTTTAGTGAAATGTACTTTCAAAAACATTACTTTGAGTTCACAAATTGAATGAAAACACTTGAATCATTTTTTGCAGTTAGCTGATTTTCTATTTAATGTATTAGATGACATTGGTATCAAATGTTCAGCTTTTACCTGTTTGCAAATATTTTCTTCTTCCAGTTCAAGTCGTGCATTCACAAATATCAATTCACTCTTCTATGTGCACATGAAAACTTTGATAAAAATTATTATAATTAATTTAGATGAAAAGTCACTTGATCAAAATAATCATTAAGATAATAATCTATGAATGGTTTTCTGCAGCTGCACATGTAATATCACCCGCCTGGCCTACTGTGCTCTTAAATACTCTCTGTGGAAGCTGATGATGGTGCTGCTTCAGAAGATTTGATTCTTTTTTTTTTTTTTCCCTTTTTTTTATTTATTTAGTTATTTATTATACTTTAAGTTCTAGGGTACATGTGCATAAGGTGCAGGTTTGTTACATATGTATACTTGTGCCATGTTGGTGTGCTGCACCCATCAACTCGTCAGCACCCATCAATTCATCATTTATATCAGGTATACCTCCCAATGCAATCCCTCCCCCCTCCCCCCAAGATTTGATTCTTATGGTTTCACGGATTCAATGATATCTTGACCACCTCCATCTGCCATCGTAGATGACTTTTGTCAAAAAATGTTTTATGGAGTGATAGGCTCATCATGAACATTTTTGTTAAAATAGTACACATATTTCATTTAAAAAGCACTATCTTTTGTTAGTTCTTTGTCTAGCAATGGGATTTACTACAGAATTTTTAAAAATGCATCAATAGGAAAACACACTGGAAACTTTAGATTTGATTTATAGAAGAAGTGATGAATCACCATCACAGGAGCTTTCAGTTTATTTTTATTTTTTTTCCTTGAGACAGGGTCTTACTCTATTGTGCAGGCTGGTGTGCAATGGTGTGATCTTGGTTCACAGAAATCTCTGTCTCCTGGGCTCAGGTGATCCTCCAACCTTAGCCTCCTGAGTAGCTTGGAATGCAGGCATGTTCCACTATGCCCAGCTAAGCTTTTTTTGTAGAAACGGGGTTTCACCATGTTGCCCAGGCTGGTCTCGAACTCCTTAGCTCAAGAGATCTGCCCACCTCATTCTCCCAAAGTGCTGGGAATTACAGACGTGAGCCCTGGCTATTCTTTATATTCATCATACAATTATTCAGCTTCTATTTTCTGTACTGTTAATAAAATAGTGCTACCAATAGAAAGAATCCTTTTTACTAATACAGAAGAGAAAAAGAATACAATTTATTATTGGATAATTATGTTCGTTTCCTATTCCTGTAACAAATTACTCCAAACTGTGGTTTAAGCTGTATAAACTTTACTTACTTAATGATTTGGATATTAGAAGTCCTAAAACCAAGATGTTGGCAGGGCTGTTTTTCTTCTACTTCTAAAAGGTGTTTGCATTCCTGGACCAACAGACCTATCTCTGATTTTGTCACTATTTCCTTCAACTCTGAATATCTTGCCTGTCTTCTCCTTAGAAGGATGTTTGTGATTACATTAGGCTCACATGGATAATCTGGTATAATCTCCCTCATATGGTTTAAATGTTTGTCCTCTTCAAACCTCATGTTGACATATGATCTCCAATGGTGGAGGTGAGGCCTGATGGAAAGTGTTTGGGTCATGGGGTCAGATCCCACATGAATGGCTTTCTACCATCCTTGCAGTAACAAATGAGTCTCACTCCATGGGTTCACATGACATCTGCTTGTTTACAAGAGCCTAGAACTTCCTCACCTCTCTCTCTTGTGTTTCCTGTTTTACCATGTCACACACCTGGTCCTCCTTCACCTTCCACCATGATTGTAAGATTGCTGAGGACCCTAACCAGGAATAGATGCCTGCACCACATTTCCTGTAGAGCCTGCAGAACCGTAAGCCAAAATAAGCCTCTTTTCTTTATGTACCTATTCTCAGGTATTCCTTAACAGCAATGCAGAGGGACTAAAACATTCCCCATCCTAAAATTCTTAACTTAAATGCATCTGCAAATTCCTTTTTACTATGCACACATTTACAGGTTCAGGGTATTAGACTTGGACTTTAAGGAGATTCCATTATCCTTTGACCACAGTAAACTTTAATAGATTTATATGAATGTAATTGATCACAAAAGGCAGCATTAAGTGAAGATAAAATCTTACACATTTTATACAGCAAACAGAAGAAAGAGTAACTTATCTTAAAGAATTAGACCTCCTAATAATTTACTTTACATGTTGTGAGATATCACTGAGTCACTTTTAGTGATACATTTTTACATAGCTGGAGCTTTTGAGTCTGCAGACTTGGGGAGCTATCACTTCATTGTAAAACCTGGAATATCTAGCTTAATCCTTAGAGAGATTTATCTCTGTTTCACAGGTTATAGTAAGGACTCGAACTCAGAATGTCTTGAAGGAAACAATTTTTTTTTTTAAAGAGGGAAGTGGATTAAAAAAATGTACCCGATTGTGTTAAAACAGGCAAGAAAAACTTTATGTAGGACTGTTGCAATAGAGATCAAGACTATTGCAGTGAGGGTTGGGGGAAGAGATTGATTTCAATGCCACAAAACAAAAGGTGGAAGAGCTATTAAGTGCTGAGTTTAGGTAGTGGAGAATTACTGGAGGATATTAGAGGAGAGATCGGTCAGTGTAATTGGGTCAAGTGTGTTTGCTTATTGGTGTTTATAGAAGTTAGACTTCTACTGTCTCACACAGACTAGGAAGATGGGATTAGTATTTTCTTGATCATTGCATTGCAAAAAAATTTGTCCCAGGTCCTTGAGAAACACATTCCTGGGTTACGTAACTGGCAAAAGGCTGGAAAAAGATTATATCTCAAAAGGAAGAGAAATAATTTACCATTGAGAATTTTCTAAATTAAATGCTCTAAGAAAAAGTGTTCAGGGACCTAGAGTCAGGAACAAACCTGCTTAATGTTTAGTCACACTTAGGTGGGTATTAAGTAGGGACATGTTATCTTTTTCCTTTACAAATGATGAAAGACACTTTTATTGATCATTATATTTACTTACATTTAAAGCATAAGTTCCTACATGTTTTACTGATTTCACGGATTTTAAGCCTGACTTATTGTTAGTTTAACAAGGGACCTTTAATGACCACGATATTTAATACTTCTCCCATTATGCTGGATGGTGTTACTGAGTTTCACTATTTTTACAAAAGAATGCTTCATCTTATCAGTGAACAAGGACCCTTGAAATGTAATTTTTAGTTACTCTCATGGACTGAGTGCTTGTGTCCTACCAAAATTCTTATGTTGAAACCTTATTTCTCAATGTGATGATATTAAGAAGTGGGATTTTGAAGGTAATCAAGTTTAGATAAAGTCATGGGGGTAGAGACTTAATGAATAGAATTAGTCCCCTTAGAAAAGAGACTCCAAACGGCTCCCTTGCACCTTCCAACATGTGAAGTTACGGAGAAGAGAGGACCATCTAGGGAGCTGGCCCTCATCAGACATTTAATCTACCAGTTACTTAGTCTTAGACTTCCCAGCCTCCAGAAGTATGATAGATAAATTTCTGCTTTTCTAAGCTTCCAATCTATGGCATTTTTTGTAGCAGACTGAGTTGACTAAAAGACTAAAAGAGTTACCTTGAGTCAGAATCTATCCAAGAAAAGAGAGAAGAATTACTGATGGTTTTAAAATTTACCATATGTTCACTGACTATGCATCTTACACCTTACTAGACAAGGGCAGAGGAGAAATTGGAAATACAGTGCAAACCCACCCTGACTTACATTATTGTAACTTTGAGTAACATTTCATAATTAGACAGCTAACATTTTGATATAAATTCTGAACAAGGAAAAACCTAGCAATAACACAAGTAAACTAAAGACATTATAGGCAAATGGAATCCAGAAATAACACATTGTGAACTACCTGAATTTTGACAATTAGGAATGCCTCTATAACCCTGAGACAATCAGAAACAAGGTATCTATTTGTTCTATGGATGATATTCACCCAGATACATTGATGTGTATGGGATGCAACAGAAAGTGAAAATTAGCTCCAGGAAAGTTTCTTTGGAAAGAACTGTAACCAGAGAGAAAAAATAGATAGAAACTAAATTTCAGCCAGAAAAGTGACAGACATATCCAGGAGCAATCCTAGAACGGATCAGGCTCTGCTTATGAAAAGGGACAACGAAAAATGCAGAGATTGCTCAGGAATGAAAATATTAGTCTGTAGAGTTAAATAACAATTGAAAATTCAAAATATTCAGAGTTTTGAAGCATGACCGATAATGGGTCCCTAATTTGTTTTCTCTCCTTAAGTAATAAGACAATAAAAAGGCTGCTGAATAATGGCATTTCAATGTAAAAAGGAAAATCAATGCACAGTCAAATCTTTCTGTAAAAAGTGTTAAAATTTTTCAGCTGGATAATCTGTTTATGCAGGTATATTTGGTTGTCTATGTGCATATTGATATGAATGGAAATACTGAATACTGTGTTTTAAATTTATAATATACTGTATATTAATATAATACTATAAACGTTGAAATTTATAATATCAAAGATTATCAATGTTCTTTTCAGTATTACCTACTTAAGTGAATTGCTGTTCTTCAAAAATCTTAATTTGCTCTATATATTGTGTATATATATGTATATGTATGTTCTTTTATTATATATATATAAAGTAATACAGAGAAAAAATTCAGTACTTCCTTATTGTAGCATTTAGGTAAGAAGTGTGATAAAAATAGATCACTAACATTTGTGTTTTAGTATTTGTATCTATTTATTTAAATAGTAATTTGAAGGCAAATGAATCATTCAAACATGCAAGATTATTTTAAATGGGACAGAATAGACATGAACTATGAAGTGGCAGAAGACAAAATTTTATGCTGGGCTTTTCTTTGTCTTCTGTATCTAGAAACACAAAGTCATTTTGGGGCACATCATCTTTGTTCTGCTAAGAAGTCATACGATTATTCTCTTTTATTCATGCAAATATTATGCCAGAAAGCACATTTATACAGGGTTGGGGGGAAAAAAAAGGACCTATTGTGTCTTGACAAAGGCAGCTTCTTACAAAACCTTCTTGCTGCAAAGCTGTCACAAAGAAAAGAGAGGGAAAGTCTGCATGCCGACCAAGTAGCCTCCTGGGAGGAAAGGGCGTGATACTTTCACTCCTTCCACTCTATTGTGCACATTTTCAGGATTCCTCCGATGGAATGAGGTGGTGGAGGAAAGGGCACAAATAACAAGAACACATCATAAAAACATCAAGAAGTATGAAAGCTTTTGGACTGTCATTCATGATCAATGCAATAAAGTAAATTTCATGGAGGAAGGCTGGCTTCAGCAAATCATATGGCTAAGCGTGGTCATAGAGTTTTGGAGAAATGTAAGAATAATTGCTGAATGCGTGTGAGCTCCTGTGCTCATATAAGCCAATGTGCTCAGAAGTGATTTAGACCAAGCAGAAGTCACTCATCAGTAGGGGATGAATAGTCATCACAAAAGGCAGGGGCAGCTAGCAAACTTGCTAACTCAAGTCCCTGGGAAGTAGCAGCGGTACCAAATTGATTAGATGCCAAGTTTTCTCTGAGTATTTGGAAGCAGGATTAAATTTAGTTGGATATCAAAAAAAGCCCTGGATGTTGGTCAATTAGGAGAGATCTTTAAAATAAAAGAACTTCCTGGTAATAGGGGTAAATCAAGGCAGGATGGGAGAGGAGGAGTAGAAATATGCAATATTAAAGAAAACAAAGATTTGCCATACAGGCTGCTATGAAATGACCTAAGACAGTTGAGTTACTCATGTGTAATGTGTATTTTAAATTCATAATCTCAGCTTCCCTCCCATAAGCATGCTATAACACAATAGGATACAATGAAAATGAATTTCTGACTAAATTCTGCCACAAATAGGCATATTTATTAGTGAACAATTAAGGAAATAACTACAGAACTCGATTTATAAGCTTGATGAAAACTAGGTCTCTGACCTTTTAGCAGATCTAATAGGACTTGTGCAGTAAAACTAGTTGCGTTCAGTTTACCTTCTAGTTCAGTCACACAGCAAAATACGTAGCTGGGATGTGGTATGCCAATATCTCTGTTGCCATTGACAGGGGAAAAATTCCTGATTTTTTTCAAAAGCTGACTAATCTCTCCTGACTGCACTAAAGGGATTTAAAACTAATCACAAAGATTCAAATCAAGGTGATTAAGCAAATATAACAACATTTTTTTTGTTTGCTTTTAATTTTTGTCTATATTATGTGGTACTTCCCTCCAAAGCATGAAAAAGTATTTGGGAAAATATCTGGGAAAGTTAATTGTAAATATAATAGGAATTTCAAAAATGAATGGGGATCATAACTGAACTGCAAAATTTAGAGGTGTAAAAAACTATATATAAATATATCAGCTATTTCAAAAGCTGATTAACTTGGGTTAGTATAATAGAGTTGAGGTAAGAGCAGAAAAATGGGTATTTAATATGTCCAAGTATGAATGAGTCCACATTTTGGCCGGATTCGTGGTTACACAGATGTTTGTGATAATTCAGCAAGCTGGGCGCTTGTAATTTGTCTAGTGTTCTGTAAGAATAAATGTTTCAAAATAGTAAAAAAATTGTGTAGTAGATATATAGTGTGGAAGTTCTTACATTTACTAACATAAGTCTATAAAAGTTTTGCCTAATTTACACTTTAGCTTGTATGTAAATAATGAATTTCTTAGAATAAATGAGTATTTTAGTTGTATATTGAATAGAGATGTAAAAGAACTTTGTAAAGTTTTCTAGTGTAGCCACTGTATATGATGAATGAAAAAGTGTGACATAGTAAGAGTTAAGAAAGGTAAGCCAGGACAAAGTAAGAATTATTTCACATATCCAAATCATCAAGTTCCTATGTTATTCTTTGGGGAATGTGAAGTCATTTAAATTGTATAGAACCAGTGGATAAAATAAAAATAAAATTCTAGGGATTATTTATATGAAATGGTTGAATAGAAGTTCACTATATGAACATAATGCTATTATTTTATCATCCTCAGCATTATGGCTAAGGAAACTGATTTACAGTGTACTTCAGAAATTTGCACATTTGGCAAGTAGTGGAGACAAGTTTGACACACAGTCCAATCCGAATGGGTCTACCACAGAATTACTGAAATAAAGGAGTGTAAATGTAAGTCATTGCAGATAAGGAAGTAGAGGGACAAATCCTGGAGAACTGGGTAGATGATAACTATGATTGTTTCTTTCTGAATTTATTATAGGTTTGGAATAAAGGAAAAGCTGTGTTTTGTATGTGTCCTCCAAAAAGCAGGTGGTAGAAACTTAATCAGAATTCTAGTAGTATAAAGAGGTGAGATCTTTAAGAGGTGATTAAGCCATAAGGGCTCTTCTTTCATGAGTGAATTAATGCTCTTTTCTCCGAAGTGGGTTTCTTATAAAATGATGAGTTTCAATTCCCTTTTGCTTTCTCACATACTTTTGCCCTTCCACCTTCCACCATGGGATTATACAGCAGAACTGCAAATAAATACATGTCTGTTCTTCATAAGTTACCCAGTCTGTGGTATTCTGTTGGTTATAGCAGCACAAAGTGGTCAAAGACCGATATCAACTGTGATTCAGGTATTAAATGTCTGCAGAGATATATTAATAACAGCGAGACCTTCCAGAAAAAGGATTGCAGCAGATTGCATGCTGATTACTAGGGCTTTAAAGCAGGATGGTGCTTTACATGAGGCCCACGGAGATTTCTGAAAGTGTTCCTACAGGTTTTCAACAGAAGTTGCAAATTATGCAGGGATGGGTGAGACAATTTCACTTATGATGCTACAAAGGGATTTTTGTTTGCTTGATGACAAGATTTCAGCTAAAGAAAGAAGTTAGATACAGCATTTTAGGAAGAGAAAAACTACGCAGTGTTACCTAAGTACCTACTAAGTGTTATGAAGGTTTTTATGTTAAACCTATCCAATAAATTATTTGTCTTTATTCAAGGCTTGAGTAGAATCTGTCAAACACAACTCAACTCACTTTATCTATTTATAAAACAACCGTAATCTTAAGTGTTATGGTTTAAGTGTGGTTTATCCCCACCGAAACGTATGTTGAGGCTTGTTCCCCAGTGTGGCAGTGTTGGAAGGTGGTGTTTTTAAAAAGTGATTAGTTCATTAAGAGGCATTAATGCCTTTCTCTAGAGAGTGAGATCTGCTTTCCTAGGACTGGATTAGTTACCACCACAAGAACGAATTGTGATGAGCAAGGCCACCTCTTGGCTTGGTCAGTTTTTGCATACACTTGCTTCTCCTTCTTCTTTTCTTCTGTGTTATGATGCAGCATGAGAGCGTCACCAAAAGCTGACCAGATGCTGTGGCCTGATCTTGGACTTCCTAGCCTCCAGAATAATGAACTTAAACCACCCTCTTTTATAAATTATCCAGTCTGATTATTCTGTTATAGCTTCAGAAAATGGGCTGACAGTAAGGAAAATGGCAGATGCCTTTAACAACTAGTATTTGCATAGGAAGAAAGAAAGATATGTAGGTTATAAATATTTTATTATTCTTTTGGATATAATACAAAGAAAAATATAGAATTATAGTTGGGTGAGGTATTCAAATTATTTCTCAATATCCAACAACCTCTATGTGTTGCAGCAGTTTACTAAATGCAAGGTGCAACAACAGTCGGGATTTGGTTGTACGGATCATGGTTATAATATTAGTAAAATAAAAATGCGTCGTGTGATACCAGTTCCTGATAGGATGAGAGACAATGTTTTAATAATTTAAAATGCTGTTTTAGATTGTTGTTGCACACATAATGGTGGGACCCTTTCTGGAAATTTCCATTGTCACTATTTGGGGTAGCCTTCTGAAAAGCTACCAGAGACAAGAAATAAGTTAGTTATAATAATTTCATTTGTAGGTGCTGTATCTTAGATGAGTCATCGCAAACTGACTTCATCAAAGAGCATGTTTAAGGTAAATAAATTACATAAGTAAAGAAATACTTATTCTGCTATTAATATTTATCTATCCACTCTCTAGCTTTAGTGTATTTAATCTGCCTAACTCTAAATTGACCAAAGTATATAATTACTTTGAACCAATTTTAATGAAAAGCCAAATGTGCATAAAAATTAGATCAAATACTTATGGAAAATTAAATATTTTAAACTTTATATTACTTTCCAAATATTAAATTATTTATACCAAATAAGTAGATAGATGGGTAGACACCTAGAGATAATCAGTGGAAACATTTACAATAAATTTTAATTTTAATGTACATATTCTATTGTGATAGCATACACTCTTAAGCCAAGAAGCATAAGCAGTATTAAACAGCAATAATTCAATAATTATCAAGGTAGTCATACCTCACCAGGACTCAGAGAATAATCATTACTCCACAGGAAATAGGATGATAATTATTGGCAATATCAAATAGATCTCTTTAAAATAAAAAGACAGAACAATTATTTAAAAATGGAGTTTGCATATGTATACTCCTGTTTTGATTAAGAATATATTTAAATATTATCACACCTTAAATATACTCATTTAGTAGTCTTTCAATTGTTGAAAATTATAGTTAAATAATATGTTAATAGGTATATCCGAAGATGAATAAAGATTTAAATAAACAACTCCCTTACATTTTCTCGAATGGAGATTTTCAACTGTGAAATAATGATAGTAAGAAAACATACATTTCTGTAATGTCATATCTGAAGATAATTATAAGCATTGTAAAGCAAAAAGCATTTTCATATTTTAAATGTATGCTAAATAAAAAAGCTTACGTAATGCTTTTTACTCAGCAATTGAAACTCTCAAAAAGTTTAATAGGTTATTGACACACATTTTAGTAAAAATGGTTCAGCTCACATTTTCTCAGGGCGTGTTAAGATAAGCCATATGGTTTATAATTTGCAGCTTTCATGAAAGAGTAAACAATCCAGTTTATTTGCAAATTAAATTATCTAAATAGATTTATTTAAATAAATTAAGTGCAATTAGGTTAATTTTCCCTTCATCCATTTAACAAAGCTTATCTTATGTTTGTCTAGGCAGTTGATCACATATTTTTGATCAGTGTCATAAGATATAATCATGTAAGCGTGACCTGAGGAAACAAGCTTACATCGTTCAGTATAAGTGAGGATTTTAAAATCTATGGCCTTTTTCAGCATTGTCTTGTTACTTATATGGGAATGGAAATGAAGTTTAGATTTTCTCTAATGAATTACAGGTTAGTTATTAACATTTACTAATCTACAAATGGATAAATGCAAGTGAACTAATGGATTGGCAGAAGGGAGAACTTGATATTGACAGAATCATTAGAAATTTGCTGAAAATAAGTAAATTACACATATTTATTTTTTTACACTGAGTTTTACTGTGTATATAATGCGTTGTGTCATTATGATGTATAGCAGTTTTAATGTCAACAAGTTATTTGCAGTAATTTGCTAAAATAAGCATATGTACAATAAGAAATAATGCTAAGAAGAACATACCACCATTTATTCTCTGCACTTGCATATCAACATATGTGTTAGGTCAATTCCTAGAGATGTAGTTGAGGAGTCACAGCATATGTATATTTTTAAAATTATCAGGTATTGCCCGGCTCTTCTTACACTCCTTGCCCCAAAAAAGTACCGTAGAAAAAATTTGAAATATCAAAAAGCATATGAAAATGCTCTCCCTGGAAATATGTATTATACATTATTTGGATTTAAAATACTAACACTTAAAAAATCACCTTTATTGCTATTTTAGTTTACATTTATTTGACTATGACCAAATTCAATATCATGTGAAACCTGTAAAGTTAATTAAAATACATTATTTTTTAATGAAAAATGTCTGATGTATGCCTTGAGAACAGTACAGTTAGTTGACATATAAAGAGCCTGTAAATATATCAAAGAATTTATCTAGAAGCTAAGCATAGAAGTTACTAACAATTTTCTTGTTAGTCATCTTTTTTAGTTTATTTTGTAATTTCACTTCAGCCTCTGATTGGTTGCCTTCCACAACCAATAAGACTGTTTGTGGGCCACTCCTTCATTTACATAGACTGTAACCAAGTAACCAATGGAAAACCTCTGGAGGATATTTACATCCCAGAAAAATCTGTAACCAGTGCTCTTGAACCACTTGCTCAAGCCCACTCGCACTCCATGGAGTGTATTTTTTTTTTTCCAATAAATCTGGTTTTTTGTTGCTTTATTCTTTCATTGCTTGTTTGTGTGTTTTGTTTAACTCTTTGTTCAAAACAACAAAAACCTGGATGGCTCATACTCAAGACACTCCAACAGTAACACTAGAAAGGTGGCTGAAGCCAGGGAGCCAAGTGGCATTCTTCTGCGGGGCCTACTCACATGGCACATTGCAAGTTAAGACCCACTGACTTGGAAAGTGGCCGCAGGCTGGAGACTACCTGAGATGAATGAGTTTCTAGGGGGAGGGACAGCTGCCAACCCTGTGGCTCAAGATGGTCATTCTGGCGTGCCAGCCCTGGGGAGTCTGGGCAGTCCAGAGCAGAATTCCCCACAGCACAGTACAGTACTGTGGCAGGTCAGGGACACACTGATTCTTTAAGTGGGACCTTGATCCATTCCTCCTCACCAGGTGTGGCCTCTCTCAGAGAATTTCACCAGCTCCAGACAGAATTTTATGGACAGAATGCTGATATCTCCCTGAGACAAAGCCACTGAGGGGAGGCCGGCCACCATATCTACAGTGAAGCTGACAGCCTTTCTTGCCTACTCGCTCTAGAAAGTCTTGGTGGTCTGGATAAGGAGGATTCCCCCCATGCACAGTGTACCTACTCTGCCAAGGGGCAGCCAGATTGCTTCTTTAAGATGGTTCCTGATTCTGTTTTTCCTGACTAGGTGAGACCTGCCTGTAGGGGTCTCCAGACACATCCTACAGGAGCATCTGGGCCAGCATCAAGTCAGGGCTCCACTGAGACGTAGCCCCCTGAGGAAGAAGCAGGCTGCCATATTTGGTGTGTTGCACTCTTCAGTGGTGATACAGCCAGGTGTGAGAGGGTCTGAGGTGATTAGTGTCTGGAGTGGACCCCCAGCAAACCACAGAAGCTCTATGGAAGAGGGGCTTGACTGTTTAAAGAAAAACAAACAAATGCAAAGCAACAGCAAAAGCTTCAACAAAAAAGACCCCACCAAAACCCCATTCAAGGGTCAGCAACCTCAAAGATCAAAGGGAGATAAGCCCACAAAGATGAGAAAGAATCAACACAACAATGCTGAAAACTCTAAAAGTCAGAATGCCTCTTCTCCTCCAAATGATTGCAACACCTCTCCAGGAAGGGCACAGAACTGGGCTCAGGCTGAAATGGATAAACGGACAGAAATAGGCTTCAGAAGTTGGGTAATAACAAACATCACTGATTTAAAGCAGCATGTTCTCACCCAATGCAAAGAAACTAAGAATTAAAAACATTACAGGAGCTGGTAATCAAAATAGTCAATTTACAGAAAAACATAAATGATCCGATGGAGCTGAAAAACACAATACAAGATCTTCACAATGCAGTCACAAGTACCAATAGCCAAATAGACCAAGCAGAGGAAAGAATTTCGGAGCTTCAAGACTATCTTTCTGAAATAAGACAGGAAGACAAGAATAGAGAAAAAAGAATGAAAAGGAACAAAACCTCCAAGAAATATGGGATTACGTAAAAAGACAGACCCTACGACTAATTGGGGTATCTGAAAAAGATGGGGTGAATATTTTACCAAGTTGGAAAACATACTTCAGGATATCATCTGGAAGAACTTCCCCAATCTAGAAAGACACGCCAATATTCAAATTAAGTAAATCCAGAGAACTTCAGTAAGATACTTCACAAGAAGATCAACCCAAAGGCACATAATCGTCAGATTCTCCAATGTTGAAATGAAAGAAAAAAAATGTTAACGGCAGCCAGAGAGAAAGGCCAGGTTACCTACAAAGGGAATCCCATCAGACTAACAGCTGACCTCTCAGCAGAAACCCTACAAGCAAGAAGAGATTGGGGGCCAAAATTCAACATTCTTAAAGAAAATAATTTCCAACTCAGAATTTAATATCTGGCGAAACCAAGCTTCACAGGAGAAGGCAAAATAAGATCTTTTTCAGACAAACAAATACTGTCTTGGAAAACCATTACCAGCCACTACAAATACATGCTAAAATACTCAGACTGGTGACACTCTTAAGCAGCTACATAAATAAGTCTGCAAAATAATCAGCTAACATCATGATGATAGGGTCAACTTCACACATAACAATATTAACCTTAAATGTAAATGGGCTAAATGTCCCAATTAAAAGACCCAGAATGACAAGTTGAATAGAGAATAAAGCCCTATTGGTATGCTGTCTTCAAGAGACACCTCTCATGTGCAAAGACACACATAGACTCAAAATACAGGAATGGAAGAAAATTTACCAAGCAATTGGAACGCAGGAAAAAGCAGAAGTGGAAATTTTAGCTTCTGACAAAACAGATTTAAGCCAGCAAAGATCAAAAAAGTCAAAGAGAGCATTGCATAATGGTAAAGGGATCAATTCAACAAGAAGAGTATACACACACACACACACACACACACACGTACATATATCTCCAATACAGGAACACCCAGATTCATTAAGCAAGTTCTAAAAGACCTATGAAGAGACTTAGACACCCACACAATAATAATAGGATATATTAACACTCCACTGACAATATTAGATCACAGAGATAGAAAATCAAGATATTCAACACCTGAACTCAGTTCTGGCTCAAGGGGACCTGAGAGATATCTATAAAACTCTCCACCCAAGAACAACAGAATGTACATTCTCTTCATTATCACATGGCATTTTCTCTAAAATTGATCACAAATGGGAAGTAAAACACTTCTCAGCAAAAAAAAAAAAAGAACTGAAATAATAATAAACAGTCTGTCAGATCACAGCACAATCAAATTAGAACGCAAGATTAAACAGTCTCTCAGATCACAGCACAATCAAATTAGAACTCAAGATTAAAAAACTATCTCAAAGCCACACAATTACATGGAAATTGAACAACCTGCTCCTGAATGACTCCTGAGTAAATAATAAAATTAAGGCAGAAATCAAGAAGTTATTTGAAACTAATAAGAACAAAGAGACAACATACCAAAATCTCTGAGAGCTAAAGCAGTATTAAGAGAAAAATTTGTAGCACTAAATGCCCATATCAAAAACTAGAAGGGTCACAAATTGACAACCTAAAATCATAACTAAAAGAACCAGACAACCAAAAGCAAACATCCCCCAAAACTAGCAGAAGACAAGAAATAACCAAGATCAAAGTGAAACTGCAGGACAGAGAGACACAAAAACCCCTTAGCAGAAGACAAGAAATAACCAAGATCAAAGTGAAACTGAAGGACAGAGAGACACAAAAAACCCTTTAAAATTAATTAATCCAGGAGCTTGTTTTTTTAAATATAATGAATTAAAAAGACCATTAGCTAGACTAATAAACAAGAAAAGAGAAAAAATATCAAATAGACACAATAATAAATGATAAGTGGTATTTCACCACTGACCCCACAAAAAGACAAAAACCATCAGAGAATACTGTAAACACCTCTATGCACATAAACTAGAAAAACCTAGAATAAATACATGAATTCCCAGACTCATCACCCTCCCAAGACTGAACCAGGAATAAATTGATTCCTCAAATAGTCCAATAATGAGTTCTGAAATTGAGGCACTAATAAATATCTTACCAACTAAAAAAGTCCAGGGTCAGATGAATTTACAGCACAATTCTGCCAGATGAACAAAGAGGAGCTGGTACCATTTCTACTAAAACTATTCCAAACAATTGAAATGGAGGGACTCCTCTCTATCTCACTTTGTGGGGCCAGCATCATCCTGATACGAAAACCTGGCTGAAACACAACATGAAAGGAAAATTTCAGGCTAATATTCCTGCTGAACACCAATGCAAACATCCTCAATAAAATACTGGCAAACTGAATCCAGCAGCATAATGAAAAGTTTATCCATCATAATCAAGTTGGCTTCATCCCTGGGATGCAAAGTTGGTTCAACATATGCAAATCAATAAATGTAATTAGTCACATAAACGGAAATAAAGACAAAAACTGCATGATTACCTCAATAGACATAGAAAAGGCCTTCAATAAAATTAAAAATCAAATTATATTTGTTTTCAGATGACATAACCCTATATCTAGAAACCCCATAGTCTCAGCCCAAAAGCTTCTTCAGCTGATAAGCAACTTCAAAAAAATCTCAGGATTCAAAATCAATGTGAAAAAATCACTAGCATTCCTATACACCAACAGCAGGCATGCAGAGAACCAAATTATAAACAAACTCTCATTCACAATTGCTACTAAGAGAATAAAATGCCTATGAATACAGCTAACAAGAGAAGTAAAGGACCTCGTCAAGGAGAACTACAAACCACTGCTCAAGGAAGTCACAGAGGAAACAAACAAATGGAAGAACATTCCATGTTCATGGATAGGAAAAATCAATAAAGTTAAAATGGCCATACTGCCCAAAATAATTTATAGATTCAATGCTGTTCCTAAAAACTACCATTGACTTTCTTCACATAATTAGAAGAAACTATTTTAAAACTCATATGGAACCATGAAAGAGCCTATATAGTGAAGACAAACCTAAGTAAAATGATTAAGGCTGGAGGCATCATTCTACTCAATTTCAAACTACACTACAAGCTGACAGTAACCAAAACAACATGGTACTGATACAGAAACAGACTCACAGACCAATGGAGGAGAATAGAGAATTCAGAAATTAGACCTCACACGTAAAACCATGTGATCTTTGACAAACCTGACAAAAACAAGCAATGAGGAAAGGATTCCCTATTTCATAAATGATGCTGGAGAACTGGCTAGCCACATGGAGAAAATTGAAACTGGCCCCCATCCTTACAGTTTATACAAAAATTAACTCAAGATGGATTAAAAACTTAAATGTAAAACCCAAAACTATAAAAACCCTAGAAGCAAATCTAGGCAATCCTATTCAGGACATAGGCATCGGCAAAGATTTAATGATGAAAACACCAAAAGCAATAACAACACAAGCAAAAATTGACAAATAGGATCTAATCAAATTAAAGAGTTTCTGCACAGCAAGAGACGCTATCATCAGAGTGAACAGACAACCTACAGTATGAGAGAAAATTTTTGCAATCTGTCTAACAGAGTTCTAATATCCAGAGTGTACAAGGGTATTTACAAGAATTTGAGTACTGCATTTACCCACGAGCTTTAGCCACAGCCAGTTTGTACCTGTGGCCACCTCCCGTATTTGCCTGAAGTGTGAATGATTTACCTCAGTAAATAAAATACTGGAAAAAAATAAACAAATAAAAATGTGCACACTGCAAGGGAATGAAAAACCTTCAAGAGACGTCTGCCATCCCAATCCCGTAAGAGACAAATTTACCAGAATAAGACAACCCCATTAAATGTGGGCAAAAGATATGAACAGATACTTCTTAAAAGAAGACATTTATGCAGCCAAGAAACATGAAAAACAACTTAACATCACTGATCATCAGAGAAATGCAAATCTAAACCACAGCGAGATAGCATCTCACACTAGTCAGAATGCAATTTTAAAAAGTAAAGAAAGAACAGATGCTGGTGAGGTTGCAGAGAAAAAAGGAATACTTTTACATTGTTGGTGGGAATGTAAGTTAGTTCAACAACTGTGGGAGACAATGTGGCAATTTCTCAAAGATCTAGAATCAGAAATACCATTTGATCCAGCAATCTGATTACTAGGTGTATACCCAAATAAATATAATTTTTTTTTCAAAAAGATATGCACACATATGTTCACTGCAGCACTATTCACAAAATCAAAGACATGGAATCAACTCAAATACCCCTCAATGATAGACTGGATAAAGTAAATGTGGTACATATACACCATGGACTACTAGACAGCCATAAAAAGGAATAAGATTATGTCCTTTGCAGGGACATGGATGGAGCTAGAAGCCATTATCTTCAGCAAAATAACAGAGACATAAAATCAAATACCGCATGTTCTCACTTGTAAGTGGGAACTGAAGGTTGAGAATACATGGACAAATGTAAGGGGAACAACACACTTTGGGGCCTGTTGGAGGGAGCAGGGTAAGGGAGAGCATCAGGAAGAATAACTAATTGATGCTGGACTTAATACCTGGGTGATAGGTTGATCTGTGCGGCAAATCACCATGGCTCACATTTACCTATGTAACAAATCTGCACATCCTGTACATGTACCCCAGAACTTAAAATTAATGTTAAATAAAAAAAATCCACTGTAAATTGTTATTCCCTAACTGTGTCTTGTATTTCTAGAAGTTCTGATTGGATTGTCTTTCAAATATCTCTCTTTAGAAATTTTTTACACATATTCTGAATTGTTTTTAAATTCTTTATGTTTGTTTTCACCTTTCTCTGGTGTCTCCTTGAGTAGCTTAATAATCAACCTTTTAAAATTCTTTGTCTGGTATTTCAAAGATTTTATCTTGGTTTGGATTCACTGCCGGAGGGCTAGGATGATCTTTTAAAGGTGTTATAGAACTCTCTCATATTACCAGAATTATTTTTCTGGTTTCTTCTCATTTGAGTAGACTATTTTTCTAGTTATTCTTGAATTTATTTTTGATATAACTGTTTTTTAAAAAAATTTCCCCCTTAAGAATATAACTTCAATATTGATAGTTTATTGTAGCCAAATTTGGCTCTCGGTGCTTTCAGGGATGAAGACTCTGCGTGAATTCCTTGGATGGAGAGTCTTCGTACGTTGGCTTTCTCAGATGCTGGTTGTAGTACCAATGTGTTTGGTGTGTGAGCAAGTTTACTGCCTCTTATTGGATTGGGATGGCAGAGGTCTCTGGAAGCTTTTTCATTCCCCTGTGGTGTGCACATTTTTATTTATTTATTCCCCATTATTTTATTTACGGAGATAAATCATTCACATTTAGGGCAAATAAGGGAGGTGGCCACAGGTAAATATAAATTCTACTCGGCTTATGCTATTTATTAATTGTGACATGTAAATGTTTCTGTATATATGTTAAAGTTCAATGCAAAGTTAAAATTGTTTTGTGCTGCTTTCTTCTTATGATTCTTAATAGCTTGTACGGGATAGGGTTTGTCTGTTCCAAGTGATTTTTAAAATGCACTCATTAAATCTTCTTAACTGATGAAGAGAGGGAAGATTGTCCTGACAATTGAAGACTTTTCAATTATATCTTTTTGGAGTGTAAAATTACTATCTCTTTTTCTGTCTCTTTCTAAATCTGTGCCTGTCTTCTATCTCTGTCTCTCTTCCTTTACTAACTCCTTAGATAGTGATTCTAAGTGCATTAGTTGTAAATTTTTCTTTAATAGCTGAAACCTTTCTGTTATGAATTTATGATTCTTCTGTTTCCGTTTGCCTTTAAATAAGCTAAATGCTACTGTTAGTGTTTTTCAGGGTCAGTATTATTAAAATTTATCAACGGGTTTATTTTTCTTTTACCCATTGTGTTACTTCCAAACACAACCATCACTGTGAACCCAAGTTTATACTTTAGGAAGTCCATTTTATATCATATAAATATAAATAATAAATATTTGTTGTATGTCTGAAAATAACTTTATTTTGAATCAATCTTGAATGATATCTTGCTTGAGCATCAAACTCTAGATTGCCAATTGTTTCCTCAACAACTTCCAGATACTATACTCTTTTTATCTGTGGTCTCTTTTTCCTAATGGAAAAAGATGCGCTCAATTGTACTACAATTTTGTTTGTTTGTTTTTGAGAGGGAGTCTCGCTCTGTTGCCCAGGGTGGAGTTCAGTGGGGTGATCTCGGTTCACTACAACTTCTGGCTCCCGAGTTCAAGCGGTTCTCTTGCCTCTGCCTCCTGAGTACCTGGTATTACAGGTGTGTGCCACCATGCCAGTCTAGTTTTTGTATTTTTAGTACAGACAGAGTTTCACCATGTTGGCCAGGCGGGTCTCAAACTCCTGACCTCAAGTGATCCTCCCACCTTGGCCTCCCAAAGTGCTGGGACTACACACATGAGCCACAGAATAATCTTTGTCTGTCCCACCTCCATCCTTTTTATTCTGGCTGTTTGAACATTTCTGTGTATTCTTTTTTTTTTTTTTCACTTTGTTCTGACATTTTCTCCCTAAATGGGAGTTAGGGACATACTCACTTTAACCAGGAAATGGTTTTTATTTCTGTTAGCTTTTACCCTCATGTTTTGTATACATCATCTTTGTATATTATTCCCTGTGTCTCCAGTCAACAAAAGCAGATCACTTGCTCTAATTGGAAAATATTGCCAATTAGGTTCTTTTGTGCATTGATTTATAGACTACTGTTCATTCATCAAAACCACCAGCTTTAATGCTCATGGCTAATTGGACTTATTTTCCTTCATCATTTTATATCACTCTACTTCAATAAATACATTAAAAAATTATCTCTGTCTCTCCTTTAACCCAGACCTTAACTCTTCAAGTTCAGGAGGATTTGGTTTGGCTCTTTTGGATGAGCATGGCAGACTTTTGGTAATCAGGAGAGCCTAGCTTCCTTCCGCAACCAACACTAGCATTCATTGCACCTGGTGGCCCTTTATAACTTTGGGCAGACAGTTGTAGGTGTTTTCTAGTTACATTTAAGATGTTATATTCTTTTCACATTTTATTTTCCTTGATGTGATGAGCTAGTTTGCAAGCATAGAATGGTATTGTTTTACTCTACTGGGAAAGTTCTATGGAATGGCATAGTCCCCAGGAGGCTTGTTTTGTTCCTACAGATCTCCACAACATTGTGTTCTCCTGAGAATGCCAAAACGGTAGAGATCTTAGGGAAACCCTACCCTAAAGGATTTGTGTACAATTTAGAACAAAGTTATTATCTCCATGCTCAAAAGCTTCATTTAAGAATTTTTAAAATGAAAGAAATATATTAAGATATAATTTATAATTATTTTTCCTTTTACCTCAGTATTTCTAAAGTGAATATAAATGCCCAAACAAAACTTGTTTAAAGTTTCTAATATTACTTGTATAAAAGAAGAAATAAACTTGTGAAAGAATACTAAATATAATCTTTTTCATTATAGAGTATTTTGCTACTTAATACATATATAATTTTGGTTTTGATGGTAAGCATTCTTTTCTAACTGAAAGACTGGTTTGTTAATAATTAGAGACATTTCAGTAACAATGGTCAACTATGCTCGTCAGGTGCTGTGGGGTTATATATTATACGTCTATATGATCCTCCTAAGCAAAGTATATAGCTTTTCACTTTGTTTATCCTTTTTCACATTTTCTCTATTTCCCTTTGCCACATTTTAAGGCATTTCTTTCTTCATTTTTCAATAGCTACTTAGTGTAAAGGGAACATAAATATCATTGAAAGCATACATTTTGCTTTCTACTATGCACATACATAAAAATAAGAACACAAATGTAAATAGAAAAGCTTGCACATAAGTAAAAATTAGAAGCATAAATTGAAAAGACTAAAACATAATAGATTTCTTTTTAGCGTATACTAGATTTTAAAAAATATAATAACAAATAAATTGAAGTAACATAATTTTGTTAATTCTTTATAGAATTAGAAGTAAAATGCTTTTGTTTCTTAGAAACTTACTGGGGAGTGATTTTGACAGTTAGAAAACAGCCTCTGTAACAGTTGAGATGTAGGTCTATTGAAAACAAATGTGGAATGAAACCTTTCAAGAGTCCTCCCATTTCTTGGACATATTAATTAACTTCTTATTATATGAGAGATAAATGGGGTTAGCATGGCTGATTATTCAAAAAGAAACAGAGATGATGACAAAGCAAACCAGATCCTGTCCTCCAAGAATCTACTCTCTAGAGGGCAAAGCAGCACAAATCACATGATCTTTTAAAAAGTTTATGGTGAGAATGATAATGATTGCTGTCCCAGAAGAATTTGCTTGAAATGATGATCCATAAATAACCAGAGTCAAAAGCAAACTAAATTTTGTCAGCTTTTCACAGCACATGAAAAAGAGAAGCTATAATGAACTGAATGGGTAAGAAGAACACAGGTGCGCTCAGTTTGGAATCTATCTAGATAAAATCGTTGTTTTCTCTTCTATTATTCTGGAGGAAGTTTTTCATCCTTGTCTATTTGCTAACACTGAGAACCACGATAAATACCATTTAAGGCTTAAGGTATGGTCAACAATGTAGTGATACAAAACTGCAACATAAATGTAGACACTTAAAAATAATGATGTTACAAAAAAATAGCTCTTTAGCTAAGAAAGTTTAAATCTCAACCTAAGATCACTACTTTCTATTATAACAGTCTTTACAAAGTTTGTAATGGTCTCTGTTAGTCATTAGAGGGTGTTATGAGGTGATGACTAGATGGTACTTCCTTACATCCAAAAATTGTCTTATGCTAGATGCTTCAGGACATGGAACTCTTATTTCTGGGTAATTTTTGAAGTATATGATAATAATTCTGTACCCAAAATAAAAAATGGATGGAAACAAATAAGAACACTACCTGGGGGTATCTTAAACTTACAGAAGTTCTTAGAAAAAGGATAACTAATCCAAGAAATAATTGGATGATTTCAATATAAAAGTAAAATACTTTTAAGAAAATAGAGTCCATCTGCAACAACCCTCAAACCTTAAAATAAGAGGTCAGCTTGTCTGCCTTTGCAATGTAAATTGGAACTTCTGACATTGCGATTATATCAGTTTTCTGTAGGAAGTGAGTTATGAGTATGTATTGTTCACCAAAGGGTATAGAATGATTCTCTTCAAAGTATCCTTTCAGTGTGCATGGGTGTGTGTGTTTGGGGTGTGCAAGGGCAGAAGGAATGGTGACATGTGCCCCACAAAAATTAAGTGTAGGTTCATGAGTCTGAAATCTTTAAATAACTAGTGGTTTATTTATATTTTTATCCTCGTGGCTGTAGACGACCGGGTGATACCAGCACATTCACATTGAACTTATTTCAGCAACATAGATTACAATACAAACATGTTCCACAGCTGCAAGGTCAGCCCAAATTAAACTTGTTTATGAAAGTGTACAGCATTGTTTCAGGATCACCATTAATTAATTTTTGCAATAATTTCTGATTTAAAAAAATCTGTGTAATAATTAAGTTAATAATTTTGAGATTTAATTTATCTGGAGGTATTTTTGCTGCTAAAAATCTAAGATTGAAACACTTTGTAAGATATTGACTACATAGGAAATCTTATTTAATTAAATAAATTCAATATAAGTATCATAAGTGAAATGACCAGGTGCAATTATATCAAGCAATCTGTCTATATAATATAATTAAAACGAAGTTACCTCTAAATAAGAATAATAGTATGAAAAGACTTGCAAAAATCTAGAAGTTAGAAATAATATCTAAAATTTAAGTGTGGGAATTCCAGAAGCCTTCACAGACAGTTATTTCACTGTGCGCTTTGAAAAATAACCCTTATATCCTGTAAATTGAAACAAAGCAAGAGAACTATACAGCAGAAACCTGCTCCTTCACACCATGGCCTTAGAATAATGAAAGGTCAAGAACAGTGATCATCTATCTCCATAATTTCAACTAACAATTGACAAACACAATTTAGAAACTGCCAAAAAGTGAAATTGATCTTGTTCTTAGAGAAAATTGTATCTATCTGTTTGGATTTCTCTACTATGGTACAATAGCAACAATGATAAAGAATTCATTCACATCCATCAATACGAGTACGAAAACACTATTTTGTAAATGCTTTGATTCAATTTACAGAACAGAAATCCCATCTAAATGATATATCTTAGACAGTACTGGGAAATGCTCTAATATTGTATTTTTCTTTACATTTACGACATGCAGCTATAATTTTGAAGCAGACACAGCTACAGAATGTACAATGTTTAAAAAGTTTGACAATTCTAACGTTATTAGTATATTTAGTTTCCCTATGAGCTAATACTATCTTTCTTGAAACTTTCTAGAGATTAAAAATATAATTAAAGGAGGATGGTTTGAAATTGTATAAGATAGGATCCCTACTTTTTTAAAAAAAATGACAATAATATTTTTCATGGTTTAATTGAAATATTGGGCAGCCATTTTTGCAAATATGGGAGGTAGATAATTATGAAAAGAGAAGTGTTAACATCTCACTTATAAAGAAACATTATACAAAACAATATGTACTATTACCATATCACACATTTATCATGATATATGTATATATTTAAAAGAATAATTTTGTAAAATATAGATATGTATTTATATTCCCTTAAGAGCAAAGGAACTATAAACCAATATTTTAAGTGATATAATGTGATCTATAGAATATAATGTAAGTTAAAAAAATACTTCCTTACAAAGGATGTATTAAAATTCTTAATCTAACATGGCCAAGACATTTGCAGATTTTGAAGACATCTTTTCAAGTTCCGCTGATATTTTTTATCTATGTTTAATGAAGATATTATATTATTATCTCATCCTTTAAAATTTCTCATTCTAAGCTCAGGGTACGTTTTTCAGTGTCTGTTCATATATATAAATACAAACTTTTAAATGGCATAATCTCTTAAATAAATTATATCAACAAAAAGGTGTTTCTTGTCTCAAATAGAGTATGTGAAATTGAATTTTTAATTGGAGAGACCATCCACCAAATCCTTTGAGCAAACTGCCATACATTTTAATGTTACTCCATTCTTTTCTCTTTTTTTTTCTCTTTCTGTAAAGATTGGCACCACAGAGTTGTTACAATAAAATAAGATTAGTCATGAAAACGGACCTATAAACCACCTGCTCCCTATCAGCTAAATCAATATTAATGTTATCATTATCACTGTCATCATCATCCTTGTTGATAGTAGTACCTGCTGAATAACCATTAGAAATACTATGGTAACAGCAGTTTTGAGTAGCTAACACCTTGAATTAATCCCTGTGATGTAATATTTTGTGCTCCAAGGTGAAAGAATTATGTTTTAATCCTGTTATTAAGAATGATACTTTTCTAATAGAGGTGCAAAATAAATAAGAACCTGCACAATATGAAGAAAAATAGGAGCCATTGTACTTCCCACGTAACATAAGAGTTTCTAACCTTTGATTATACATTTCTTTTGTATTAGTTTCTTCTCATGTTAATTTTACTTTGCCAGTGGGTTGTTATATAAATTTTTATTTTTCAAAATATACTGTATTCTTGGCCGGGCATGGTGGCTCATGCCTGTAAGCCCAGCACTTTGGGAGGCCGAGGCGGGCGGATCACGAGGTCAGGAGATCGAGACCATCCTGGCTAACATGGTGAAACCCTGTCTCCACTAAAAATACAAAAAATTAGCTGGTTGTGGTTGTGGGCACCTGTAGTCCTAGCTACTCGGGAGACTGAGACAGGAGAATGGCGTGAACCCAGAAGGTGAAGCTTGCAGTGAGCCAAGATTGCGCCACTGCACTCCAGCCTGGGTGAAAGAGCGAGACTCTGTCTCTAAATAAATAAATAAATAAAAATAAAATAAAATATACTTTATTCTTTTAAACTAGTTTTAAGTTTCCAAAAAAACTGAGCAAAGATTGCATTTTCTGTATACGTTCTCCCTCCGAATGAACATACATATGCACACATACACAGAGTTTCCCCCATTATCAAGATCTTGCATTAGTGTGGTACATTTTTTGCACTTCATGAACCAATATTATTACAAGCTTATCAAGGAAAATCCACAGTTTGTATTAGTGTTCACTCTTGAGTTGTACATTCTACAGCTGTGACAAATGTATAATATTATATATCTATCTATATAGCATCATATAGAATAGTTTCATTGCCCTGAAAATGCTCTGTGCTCCATCTCTCACCTCTTGTACCCTCTTCATAAGGCCCCTGGAAACCTCTGAGCTTTTTGCTATCTTTTGCGTTTACCATAATGTCATATATTTGAGAATCATACTGTACTTAGCCTTTTTAGACTAATCTCTTTCACCTGTAATATACATTTAATTTTCTTCCATGTATTTTTGTGGTTTAATAGTTCATTCCTTTTTATTGCTAAATAATATTATATTGTATGAATTTATCGATTTGTTTATCCACACACCTATTAAAAAACAATATGGTTGCTTCCAAGTTTTGGAATTATAAATAGAGCTGCCATGTTTCATATTTATGTTTGATATTTACAAAAACACCAGAGTATGCTTATTTTAATGATTGTTCTTGATTTTCACAAATATTCAAAGTGAAATATCTTGTGTTTTTAAGCTAAACAAATTAAGTTCTGCAGAAATGAACCACTAACATTTCTATCGTATAAAAAAAAAATACTGATGTCATCCTTTATTCAAAGTTCCCTAATTTATAGACCCTTTCTCAGAACAAGCATGCATTTCAACTATCTGACCAATACAGAAAGAACAAGATATTTAAATATAATTATTATAAGATATTTTAGAGAACAAGAATAATCTCACTATATTTGCACGTGTATTTACTACCAGACATTTGTGTCATAATATTATAATAGAAGAAAGAAACCTTAAGGGGTACCGCAGGATTCTAAACTACTCGATGCATTTTACTTCTCATTGGCACACGAGTACTATAGGCTTATAATAAAGAAACTTGTATTCCCCTCTTTAGCAAAGGACTAGGGGTACAGAGGAAAATATATTGCCATAAGGAAGTATCTGACATTAAACATCACAAAAGTAGTACCTATAAATTTTATATCCTCAAATAAATTGAAAATGTAGGTATTTTCAGATATACTAAAGCCAAAAATCTTCCCAGCAAAATCTGAAAAATTCCTTTGTAATTCAGTTGTTTGCAACTTTATATTCTCTTTTCCATGTTGAAAACATTAGCTCCATGAGGTCACAAAGATTTTTTTTCTGCTGTCACTGAATATGTAGCGTCTCTGACACTGCCTACAAATGATAACTGTAATAGACAGTCACGGAACCAGTAAAGAGCTGATGTGGTTGGGCTGTGTCCTCACCCAAATCTCACCTTGAATTGTAGTAATCCTCATGTGTCACCGGTGGGGACAGGTAGAGATAACTGAGTCATGGGAACAGTTTCCCCCATACTGTTCTCATGGTAGTGAATAAGTCTCAGGAGATCTTGAAGCACCCTGACGAGAACAACACCCCTTTTCTATTATCTGTTGGAAGGCGGCTGGAATGTTAGGGTCAACCCAACTAGACTATTCCCCTCCTTTCCCATAAGTCTTCTAATACAGTCCTTTGTGACCCCCCGCACAGCTTCCCTAGGCTAGAAGTAGCCCCTGCCCCCTCACTGACCCTTACAGTAACTGTTTGTTCAAAAGACTTCAGCTGAACTGGAAGACGGTTCCAGGTTGCGGACAGAACACCTACCTACCTTGCATAACACGGGTGGCAAAAAACGTCTCCAGGATGCGGTTAGGACACCTGGAACCCGGACTCAGTCCCCACATTCCGATCCAGTTCCTCGCCCTATAAAGCCCTCCTATAGTCTGTAAGCCAGGCTGCCTTCTCTGCTTGTCAAGCAGCAGCCTGGCAGGACAACTTGCTTGCCTGACTTTGGGCCTACTAGTCCTTTCTCTTGGCTAACCTTACAGTCTGGCAATAGACGCACGAGAAAACCCAGCAGAGATCAGCCCAACTTTCTCAGCAGGATCACATGGCTGAGCCACAGAATTATGTGCTAAATAAAATGATTAGTACTTTAAGCCACTGTTTTGTGTGAGTTTAGTATGCAGAAAAATATGACCAATACACACTCAATTTTTTTACGCTTTGTAAACAAAATAGTCGCAAGTACTACTTTTTAGTTAGGTTAAATTTGGATGGGGTGATGAAAATTTAGTATGTTGTACGGATATTGAAGTAGGTTTAGTAATATGCGAGAGTGCATTGCAGAATAATTAATAACCATCTATGGTTTTGAAAATATGTATTTAAAAATATGTCTTTCACATTCTTTATTAATAGAACAGTTTTGCAGCGTCATTATAGTTCATCAGTTTAACTTGTTTTTTAAATGAATTTTTGTGTGATCTTCGATGTACCCGTGTGGTGTTCCTTGTGTTTGAAATCATGTTATTTGAGATACGTGTTTTGGGGTAGCCTCTTTAATTCAATCTATTTTTTGCTAAACACATGGCCTTATCTTAGATATTGTGAAAGAAAGCCCTCACTTGTAAGTACACAGTATTATTGAGTTCATGGTTTTAGAACATTTTGGGTACGTTTAAGTATGCAGACACATCCTAATTTATTATAAAATGTAGATAGTATAATTGTCAAAGAAGTTGATATTTTAGGCTTTCAATATCATACAATTCTGAGACCTGACATGATGTATGTAAGGATATTCAGAAAATTGCATTGCTTGCAAGTTTAACCTTTCAATAAATAAGAGCAAAGATTTCTTTTTGCTTTCATTGACATTGTGGAAAACATTGTCAGAGGGATACATTAAAAAGGATATTATTCATTCTTGGAAGAGTTTATGATAAAAATGTAATCCCCTTGTATTCTAAATTAATCAGTGCAATTATGTCTAGTTGGTTTAAAATACAATCCTCGAATTCCTTCAGTTTAATGGATAAAATGTTTTGTTGTTTTTTTTCTCATGTGAAGACTGATGTGGATGTTCTTAACTGAGCTCCTGTGGTTGGTAGCCATCCTTATAGTTCTGCCTGCCATGCAAGGGTAGAAAAACAATTATAAGAACCTTAGGGAACTGTTTATGGGCCAGAGGTCCACTTCACTTCTGTTCCCATTTCACTGATACATTAGAACTGAATGGTACTCTATTGAGGCTTGAGGATTTGAAAATTGTATTTTTCCCATGAACAAAATGAAAATAAATAAACCAGGAGGACAAAAGTTTATTTCTGCAAAATGCCCCTTTCCCATTCTAATTCCAGCTCCTCAAACTCTTACTTAACATTGTTCTATATTTATTTGATATGCTTTCTCCATTCCTTCATTTATCAACATGAGAAAATTTGCATTGACTCCTTCTGATGAAACATAAGAGTTATAAGGCTTACTTTATCTTATTCTTCTTCCCTCTTGAGTGATATTTTTATTAATGCATTTTTTCTATGGATTATGGTTTCAACTTTGAAATTAGCACATAGAATTTTATGTCTATCTCAATCACCTGCCAACAGAATCTCAAGCCTTTCCTGAAGAAATTTTTTTAAATCTCAATCTCCACAATCTCTATCAACAACAATTTTACTTTAGCAGTGCCAAGGGTTTTAATTTACATTCTAGTCAATTTTGAAAATATCTACTCTGTGTCTTTAGAATAACTAAAATTATGAAGCAATATAATTTTTGCATTAATTTTACTATATAATTGTGTTTAATTATATCCAAGTACTTTAAATTTTCTAGTTTCATTTGTATATGGTAATTATTATCAATGCATTGTGCATTGATACTCAAATGTGAATATTCCTAGCTTCAAAGACAAATATTTTCATTTAGTTGTATCTCTTCCAATTTTATCTCCCCACCACATCTTTTATGCTGCTTCTTGTTTGAACTGTGACTTTTATACATAGATATATTTACTGGAGTTTGTGATTGCTTTTCTTCTTATGTTTTTATTTTTGTGCCTTCATCAATATATTTTTTCCCTCAGCTATCGATCACACTTAATGTTTTATCTAGATTTCTTATATCTTAGAAATTTCCCTATCGATGCCTCCTGTGTGATTTGGAGACGATGCCCACTAGGCTATTAAAATAATTTGTCCCACTCTCTATGTCAGAGTCATTGTTTCCCATGCCACATGCCTTTTATTTTGTTTCCCTGTGCCACGCCCCCCCCACAATTCTGATAGAGCATAAACAAGCTTGTGAGAGGTAAGGTTTTTTTAATTTAATTTTTATTTTTATTTCCATAAGTTATGAGGGTACAGGTGGTATTTGGTTAATGAGTAAGTTCTTTAGCAGTGATTTGTGACATTTTAGTGTACTCATCAACTGAGCAGTATACACTGAACCATATTTGTAGTCTTTTATTCCTTGCCCTCCCTCCTACTCTTCCCCACAAGTCCCCAGAGTACATTGTATTATTCTCATGCCTTTGTTTCCTCATAGGTTAGCTCCCACATATCAGTGAGAACATATGATGTTTGATTTTGCATTCCTGAGTTACTGTATATATATATACACACACCACAGTATGTTTATCGTTGACTTGTTGATTGATGGGCATTTGGGTTGGTTTCACGATTTTGCAATTGTGAATTGTGCTGCTGTAAGTTTGCATGTGCAAGTATCTTTTTCAAATAATGATTTCTTTTTCTCAGGGTAGATACCCTCTAGTGGGATTGCTGGATAAAATAGTAGTTCTACTTTTAGTTCTTTAAGGAATCCCCATAGTTTTCGATAGTGGCTGTACTAGTTTGCATTCTGCAGGAGGTAAGTTTTATTTGTCCTTTAAATGTGAAAATGTCCTGTCCTCTATGACCTCACAGTTGACTGACAATTTGGGTCAGAAGAGAATTGTAGACAATGGCCTCCAAAGTATCTTTTCTATCAGAACTTTGATAGCAAGATATTGGTATCTGTACTATCCATTGTTTTCTGAGGTTAGTTTGATTCTCATGATCAAAATGTATTTTTTCTCCTCTCTCAGTTTCAAGTTTTGTATTTTGTGTTTTAAAATTTTACAAATGTGTATGGATACAATTTGTTTTTAATTATTTTATTCACTTCAAATGAGCTCCTCAGATTTGCTCTATAAGCAATTGAAAGCATCTAAACTGACACTTAATATTGTACAACTTCTAGACTTTATTATTTTATTTCATAGGCTTTCCTTTAACATCATTCTCTACATTTTATGGAATTTTTAAAGTATGCATATTGCCTACAGCTTTTATTTCTTTCCAAAGTAGAAATTACATTTTTAGTTTCTGAGAATTTTTAAACTTGCTTTACTTTATTTTCATTTTCCACGGTGTATCATTGTTTAAGAAATATATGTTTTTCAAATATCTGTATCGATTAGATTTAAATTTAGGGTTTTTTAAACTTCTTATTTTCCTAAATTATCTTTGTTTATTTTTGGCTTGGCTTTTACTTTCACTTTTAGCTTTGCTTTAGTTTTTCCTTTTTGTTTGGTTAGTTTTTACTGCATAAGATTCTTCAGTAAGCATGAGAATATTTCATTCTTCTTACCTCATACATAAAGCTCAAGAATGTTTTTTCTTTTCTGTCCTGTAAGTGGATCTGTTACAGGTTAGATAATTTCTCTGAATGAGAATGCTAGCAACTGTGGCCTTTCTAGCTATCATTTTTGGAAAGGAACAGGAAAAATTCACTTTATGATTAGAGTGTTTAAATCCTGTTGAGTTATGAGCATACCATAATGACACCACAAATGCGAGAATAGGGAGACATTATTTACAGTCATTCACCTCATAGCTAGATTGAGGATAATGCAGGCTGCATAATCTGTGTATGCTCCTGGTGGAGACAGCAAGGAAGATTAAAGATGGTTTTAAAATACATATTCTAAGTTACTTCCTTTGGTTTTAACATGAATTTTATTACAACCTTCTCCTGACCTCCTGACACTGAACCCAGATTCTCTCTGAGTCCTCTTGGGCAGACTTCATTTTTCTCTTAGTGAGCATCATTGAACCATATTCTTTGTAATTTTGTTGCTAGTATCTGTTTCAATTCTACTCTAGTGCTAGTCTCTCTCACTTCTCTCTCTCTCTCTCTCTCTCTCTCTGAAATATTGTAAAATCCTTCATTTGTTTATGGACTCTTCTTGTTCATTATGTACTTATTCCTTTATTTCTATATCCTTAATTAGTTTCTTGGGAGGTACAGAAGACAAAGGAATGTGCCTCATCTGGCATAAGAGCCTTAAGCTTACACTGAATTTCAGTAACCCACCACATTGTTTTTTATTGCACATTTCTAAATAAAATGGATTACCCACTCATCAATTGATTGCTTGAATAATTTAGTAATGCATTCTAATTTGTCAATTTAGCCTAAAAACAAAAAGAACAATAAACACAAGTTTTAGCAGCCTCCAAATGTTTCATTGTGTCTCCTGTGAAATTCAGTAGATACACCATCCAATATTTGTGGATGTCTCCTTACTTGTGAGACAGATTACTGACCTATGTGCAATAATTTATATAAACACTTAGTAGGGTAACATTTTTATTATACACAAATGATATGGCAAAACAAATACAGAGGAACCACAGTTTTTCTGGGGAGATATTAAAGACCATATACCTTTCTCAATGCAACAGAATAGAGACCTCAGAAATAACACCACACATCTACAATCATCTGACATTCAACAACCCTGACAAAAATAAGCAATGGAGAAAGTATCTGCTATTCAATAAATGGTGCTGGAAAAACTGGATAGCCATATGCAGAAAACTGAAATTGGGCCCCTTCCTTACACCTTATACAAAAATTTACTCGAGATGTATTAAAGACTTAAACGTGAAGCCCAAAACTATGAAAACCGTAGAAGAAAACCTAGGCAATACCATTCAGTACATAGTCATGGACAAAGATTTCATGACAAAAATGCCAAAAGCAATTGCAACAAAAGCCAACATTGACAAATGGGATCTAATTAAACTGAAGAGTTTCTGCAAAGCAGAAAGAAACTATCATCAGAGTGAACAGGCAACCCACAGAATGGGAGAAAAATTTTGCAATCTACCCATCTGACAAAGCTCTAACATACAGAAGTTACAAGGAACGTAAACAAACTTACAAGAAAAAATACAAACAACCACATCTCAAAAATGGGCAAAGGATATGAACATACACTTCTCAAAAGAAGACATTTATGTGGCCAATAATCATACGAAAAAAGCTCAATTTTACTGATCATTAGAGAAATGCAAATCAAAATCACAATGAAATACCATCTCATGCCAGTCAGTATAGTGATTATTAAAACGTCAAGAAACAATAGATTCTGGCGAGGCTATGGAGAAGTAGGAACGCTTTTACACTGTTGGTGGGAATGTAAATTAGTTCAACCATTGTGGAAGACAGTATGGTGATTCCTCAACGATCTAGAACCAGAAATACCATTTGACCCAGCAATGGGATTGCTTGGTATATACCAAAGGAATAGAAATCATTCTACTATAAGGAAACACACACACATATGTTTATTGCAGCACTATTTACAATAGCAAAGTCAGAGAACCAACCCAAGTGCCCACAATCATAGACTGGCTAAACAAAATGTGGTGCATATACACTGTAGAATACTACACAGTCTTAAAAATGAATGTGATCATGTCCTTTTCAGGGACATGGATGAAGCTGGAAACCATCCTCCTCAGCAAACTAACACAGGAACAGAAAACCAAACACCACATGTTCTCACTCATAATTGGGCATTGAACAATGAGAATGCATGGACACAGAGAGGGGAACAGCATACACCAAGGCCTGTTGGGGGCTGGTGGGCGAGGGTAGGGAACTTAGAGGACGGGTCAATAGGTGCAGCAAACCACCGTGGCACATTTATACCTAGGTAACAAACATGCACGTTCTGCACATGTATCCCAGAGCTTAAAGTAAAATTAAAATAAAGAAAAGAAAGAAAGAAATGCATTTTATTGGTGGAGCATATGAAATAGGATCTCCTAGAGATTGGTGACTCATAGGTGACTCATAGGAGTATTTAACACTCATAGGTGCTCATGCACACATATGCACCACATATACAACAAAAATCTTTTAATATTTAACTTAAAATTAGATAAGAAATGGACAACTGTTACTTATCAATTAGCAGTTCATAACAATTAACAAATTTTGTTCATCTGTAAAGGTCAAAATAGTATGGAAATAATGGAGGAAATAAAGTTAAACAAAGCACTCCTTTCAGTCTTAATTAGGTTACATTCTCTCAAAGAAATAAAGAATAACAGAGTTGTAGTTATAGTGACTCTATTATTAAACACTTCTTAATGCATCAGTATGTTGTTTAGTTTGTGTAATGATTTGCTTATTAGACCTATCAACATGTAACGTTTCTAGAGCCAATTAATACAAAAAAGAGGTAAATCTCATGCTAATTTAACATTAAACTCACTCTTTGCCCACCTTTTGTACTTTGAACCTCATCCCCTTCTTCATTACAGGTTGTCTGCAATCATCAGTGAAATCAATTTAGAACTCTCTATCTAAAAAAAAAAAAACTCTACGAAAATACATTTTGGATTTTCATCACAGAAAATATTACCAATAGAAGGTTCTATATTCTCTGTAAACTTTTATGTGTGCTTCAAGGTATCCTTTTACTGTGTTCATTAGTTTAAATAAACTTAAAGCAAAATTGAAATAAATGTAAAACCATTTGTTTTCCAGAGTTCAATAGTCCTACTATTCTCTCCTACTATTCTCTCAAATTACATATGCTACCCAAGGGACTGCATTCTCTCTCCTAACAATAACTATCAGAATGAGGATAATAAATGGCAGGTTTTTAGGTCTAGCTCAGACATCTACACAGATTTCCAAAAGAATATATGCAACACTTTCTGGAAACTCCCTACATGAATGTCCCACAAGCACAGCAGATTTGACAACTCCAAATATTCCTTTCTTACTTTCAATGAAAAGCCTGTCAGAGCATTCGTCCTCATTTACCTGAATAACCATCCCCTTCCAAAGAGAAATAGATTATGTTTTTCAATGTTCACATTTTTATACATTATACAGTGCATACTACATAGAAATCAGTTATTAAATATATGTAATAAATTAATTAATTTGATTTTAACATCTTCCTGGACAATGACTTTTGCAACTGAATGTATAACAAATATGCTAAAAAAGTGACTACAATATTTTAGTCCCTCCAATACTATAAGTTAAATTGTTGAATGAATTATAAACATCAGACTAGCCTTGTGACAATCACTGATAACCAATCTAAACAAAGCCACAACACACATCACATGCTATGTAAATTAGAAAAGTAAGATAATGAAGATAGTGTATGAAGCTTTAACACTAAGCAGATATTTAATTCCCTGGGGATGATGCCATAAATTTTAATTATAATCATATAGGGGATTAGAAACAAAAGTCTGTCTTTTGGTAATCAAATTCCCACCCTGAGTCCAGCAAACTCAATCGTAATGAATGAATTGATTTAACAAGTAAGTTATTACTAGCAAAGAGCATTGTGAGGCTTCATCTGGAAGGAAGAAAGAAAATTTTATCAGATCCTGTTAAATATGTCAGCCCGGAGAAACAGAACAATAAAATTAATAATGTGTTTCCTGATAATACAGGAGCAAGCTGAATGATGAATCAGATAGTGTAGCAGATAGTAAACCTGAAAACTTTGGAACCGATAACAATAAGACTAAGGAGAGTGTTCCTGAAAGGCAAACAAATGAAAAAAGTAAAAATAATAATGGACACAATGATGGTGATTTAGGTAATGCTGAGAGGCTTATCTTAAAGACAAATGAAGAAATAATGAATGTTCTGTTTGCTCAAAGTGAATATGAGCTAAATTAGATAAAAAGTGAAAGAAACATTATCACACGCTTGTAGATGCTGCATATTGTAAAGCAAATTCTGAAAGAGGTTATTAAAGTTTTAGAGTAACAGCCTCTACAGGATCATTCCTAAGGAAACAATCCCTACAATCATCCACCATGAATTTCTTATAATCAAGGTGTTATCTACTAGCCTACACGTAAGGCAAAATTGTATAACTATGAATATGATAGCATAATATCAGTAATCAGCTTACGTACTTACCTTAGTTTATTCTGACCAGTTGCCCCTCTTTTAAAATTCTTATTTATAAAATATTTTGGAGAACCCATTCTTAAAGCATTAACTGCAAAGCAGAATAAAGGGTACAGCCTTATTCAACCTACACCAATCATTACCCTCTTACTGTCTCAGGTAGCCCACATATTTGAGATCATGTCATCCTGCTTGGGATCAGTCAATACTAAATACACAAAATAAACAAAAATATTTTGAAAGTTAGTAATTTTGGTAGTTTCCTTCCGTTCATGCCACTCTTTCCTATCAGCTTGGGTACTATAGCAGAAGCCGTAATCATTTTTCTAATTTTTTATACTTCGTGCTTATACACAGTTCTCAGTCTCTTTTTGGAAACCTTCTACCTATTGTAAATAAACTGACTTGATTATTACAAATTCCACTGAATATTATTTTCTGCACCTAGGATTAATTGGTTCCTGGTACATGAGTGAGACTTTGCTTCTCTTATAGCAATCTAGGTTATCAAACAAACAAAATGAAACAGCTTATTCTAATAGACCCCATCTATCATGAAACCCAATGGGTAAAGAATAGATAGACCACAGACTTTATTCTACATACTCAATGCTGCTATATAGTTTTTTTAAAAAATACTTCAACTATTCAACATAATTTCAAAATCCCTCACATCCAGTAGTAAATATACCTGTGTTTTGACTTTGAAGAGACCTTCAATTTCTTTATGCCCCCGTTTTTCCCAATTCTATGATGTCTCTTACATTTTCATTTTTTACTACACTCATCTGTAGTCCTCTGGCTGATTACCTGATTTCTACTTTTAGTTAGCATTTCCTAACCTGGGATTCGCTAAAAAATATATATTACAGTGAAGGCTAAGGCTAATACTTTATTGGGAAGCGCATAGCTAGGACAAAAAGAGTGAGGAAAATGGGCAAGAGGTTAAAGGGAGAAGAATGGAAGCAGATATAAAGCAGTGCATTACCAAATTGGCTACTGCTTGAAAAAAGACATAGCCAATTCATCAGCATGGAGGTCATATCTGGGCAGGTTGTTCAGAAATAGTCTATCAAAAGAAGGTACAGAGAGGCCTTTTTTTCTGCAAAACTTTTATCTCCTACCCTACGATGATCAAAATGTATCCTATACAAAATTAACTTGTTTGCAGTTCCAGTAGTGGTCATTTGAAACTTTTAATAGCCACACAAGAAGCTAGCAGTGACATCCTATCCCTTCATACTTTCTTCAAGTCTGGAAGAGTTGGAAGCAGCGAGGCTTTAACTCTAGATGGTGGTACTGCTCAGGCTTGCACAAAAATCTTTGTTGTATTGGCTGGTGCAGTAAGAGCTGGAAGAAATTCAAGACTGAAAAAATCTAAGTCATTTATATGAGATTTGTCTGATATTCAGCAACACCTTCAATTCCCCTGTATCCCAAACTTTGAAGAACTGATCACTGGATAAATTTTCAAATCTATCTTATGTATTGTATGCTAAGAAAGTTGAATCATACAATTCAAAATTAGTGTGACAAAAAATTCTTTGAGTTAATATTTCTGTCACATTCAGATTTTTATAGAAAATATAAATTATAAAACATACACTTCACCAGCAGCTGTTGTTTCCTGGCTTTTTAATAATAACCATTCTAACTGGCATGAGATTGTGTCTCATTGTGGTTTTCATTTGCATTTCTCTAATGACCAGTGATGATGAGCTTTTGTTCATATGTTTATTGGCCACATAAAT